>NC_134353.1:105721487-106040987 GCF_048569485.1 Anomaloglossus baeobatrachus
GTGACTCAGACTGCTGCTCCATCCCTCCTTATGTGTTCACTCTGCAGATCAGTATGCTCTGATGGACTGCTCTGTATACAGTATATACAATCCTTGCACAAGCTCTGCAAGACATTATTTTATATGGAGAAAATGTCTCTCTGCTGTAAGAGTAAATATTAATATTGGAAATAATGCGAAACTAAGCCACCACTGAGATAAAGAAGACTGTCTGGAAATTTACATACATACTGGAAAAATATGAACCTTTGTCACCATACATGCTACTTTCCAGTCCATGATTCATTAGGTCTGCCATTCTGTACTCCAGTCTTAAGGCTGCTTTACACCAGACAATCTATCGTGCGATAGATCGTCGGGGTCACGGTTTTTGTGACGCACATCCGGCATCACTGGCGATGCCGGCCTGTGTGACACCTCCTAGCGACGCAATATCGCTCACAAATCGTGGGTTGTGTACTGGTCGCTAGGTTCCATAATATCGTTTAATTTAGTTGTTCATCGTTTCCGTGGTAGCACACGCCGCTCCGTGTGACACCCCGGGAACGATGAACAGCAGCTTACCTGCGTCACGCAGCCGCCGTCGGCTATATGAAGGAAGGAGGTGGGCGGGATGTTTACATCCCACTCATCTCCGCCCCTCCACTTCCATTGGCCGGCGGCCGTGTGACGTCGCTGTGACGCCGAACGTCCCTCCCACTCCAGGAAGTGGACGTTCGCCGCCCACAGCGTGGTCGCACGAGAGGTAAGTACGTGTGACGGGGGGTTACCGACTTTGTGTGACACGGGCAGCAATTTGCCCGTGACGCAAAAAGGACAGGGGGCGGGTACGATCGACTGTGAAATTGCACAATCGGTTGTACCGTGTAAAGCAGCCTTTAAAGTAGGGAGTACTCTTACAACATGTGGCAAATTTTTTAATGGAAATCTATCAACAGGCTTTTTCTACGTGGTTTAAGAGCAGCATAATATAGGGCATGAGACCCTGATTCCAGGGATGTCATTTTATTAGTCTGTGTGTTGTAGTTTCAATACAATCACTATTTTATTAGCAGGAGATTAACACTGCTGGACTACAGCTCACTCAGAGCAGTCAGGCCAATCTGTGTAACCCCGCCCTCACCACTGATTGGCAGCTTGCCGATAAATCAAAGCGTACATAGGAAGCTGTCAGTCAGTGGTGTGGGGGCAGGGTCATATAAAATCCAGAAGCCAGAAGTCTTAGGGGTACTTTGCGCACTACGACATCGCAAGCCGATGCTTGCAATGCTGAGCGCGATAGTCCCCGCCCCTGTCACAGAAGCGATATCTTGTGATTGGTACCGTAGCGAACATTATCGCTACGGCAGCTTCACATGCACTCACCTGCTCTGCGACGTTGCTCTGGCTGGCAAACCGCCTCCTTACTAAGGGGAGGGGTCGTGTGGCGTCACAGCGACGTCACACGGCAGGCGGCCAGGGTAGGCTTCATACACAGCGATGTGTGCTGCCGCAGGAACGAGGAACAACATCGTACCGTCACTGCAGCTACGTTATAGAAATGTCGGACACTACACCGATGATACGATTACGATGCTTTTGCGCTCATTAATCGTATCATAAAGGATTTACACACTATGATATCGACAGCGACGCCGGATGTGCGTCACTTTCGATTTGACCCCACCGACATCTCACCTGCGATATCGTAGTGTGTAAAGTACTAGTAGACTATGTGCGCACACTGCGGATTTGTTTCTCCAGCAAAAAACGCACCTACCTGCAGAAAAAACGCACCAAAAATGCATGTGGTTTACATTATGCTGCGTTTTTGGTGCAGAATTACCGTGTTTTTGCCTGTGGTATTGTCCCTGCAGTTTTTTAACATTGTCAATGGCAATACACAGGGAAAAATGCAGAAAAACTCAGAAAAAAAGTGACACTACTTTTTTTTGCTGCAGAAATTCTGCAGCAAAACCTGTAAGGAAAAAAGATGCAACGTGCGTAAAGCATTTTGGATTTCTCATAGACTTTGCTGGGGAAGGACTGCATGAAGCTTATGAACAAAAGCTGCACCTTTTCTGCAGCAAAAGCTGCAGCATATCCGTGGCAAAAAAACGCAGTGTGCGCACAAGGCCTGAGCTGTACTATATTAACAACAGACAAAATAGGTATGCTTTGAAAACTACACAAAGCATCCTAGTAAGTGATAAATTCCTGGAATTAAATTTTCTTGCCCTATGTTATGCTACTCTGAGATTATATATGTAGGAGGTAGTCGAGTTATGTCCACTTCTACGGGGAAGTGTTAGGCACCGCTCACATCAGCGGTATTTTGCCGCACAGCCGGATCCGTCACAAATGCATTTCAGTTCCATTCTATTCCGTATGACGCACACAACCACATGTGACCGCCTTTTGACGCAATTCCATTGGAAATGAATGGAACTGAAACACATTTGTGACGGATCCCGCTTTGCGGCAAAATACCGCTGATGTGAGCGGCGCATTATTGTATTATAAATGTAATGTATATGAGAGTGTGTTGCGTTTAATGTAGGATGTTCTTATCGGTGCGCTGTTGCTCCAGCAATGTAGCAGAACTGGATGGACGTGGTGGTCAGCGCTATCTAGCGACCTCGAGTTTCTAATGTTTTATGGCAAGTAATGTCTTTGATAATATGCATGTGTTAGAACACTGTAAATATTGAAAATAATGTGTAATGTAAGGATAATGGCCTCTTGTGCTGTGTCAGTCATGAGATATAGTGTAGGGAGCCAGGAGTACTGTAGATATAAGGCTATAGATAGGAAGTTTTAATGTAGTGTAACTAGGGACCAAATGTGCAGGGGTGGAGTGTCAAATGGTAGTTAGTGAGTTTGTTAGGATAGATCAGGAACAGGTAGTAAGAGTTAAGGTGGTAACCAGTGAGACCGAGACAGGGAGAGAGAAGTGAGTAGAGCAGGAAGACTGAAATTTAGTGGTGAGTTAAGCTGCAGAGGTCCAAGTGAGAGGACAAGGCCAGAAGTGAGGGCATATCTGAGGACGGGAAGAATCCTTCCATGAGTCAGACCTCACCGTGCGGATGAACTGTGGAGCATCCTGAGATAGGTGGGACGTCGGGGTATAGAGCATGTCGCCTGGGCCCTGAACTGATCGGGAACTGGTACGTTATCCGAGGGCATGAGTGAGACACGGAAGCCACTAGGAAAGGTTACAGGAGGAAGCACGTATTGAACTTGGCTGCTGGAAGATAGTAACCCACGGCGAGTGTCAGCAAGATAGAAAACCCCCGGGAAGCGGCGGCAGCATGAGAGGGCCTGTCTGTCTGAGATAATGAAGACGTGGATAACTAAAATAATCTTGCTCCTGAGTATTTTACAAAGAGACTTGTGTGGCTCTCCATGTTTATGACACACAAATCAGCAGCTGGCTGGAAAGGATATTATAGTAAGTGTCACACTCCCCATCAGGAGCACATACATTGAGTGAATCAGGGGAGTGAGTAATGCTCGGCCGGTATAGGATCCCCCCACTTAATATAAAAATAGCAACAAGGCAATGATATTTACCAGCGAAGATCACAGAAACAAATGCATAAACAGAATGAATCAGACCCTGCTAATAAAGGAAGTCACACAGATGAAAAAAAAAAAGATGAAACAACCACTCACAACCTACCAGTTCATGGAGGGGGTGATTGACCAGTATTAAAATTACACACAAATGAAGATTGCAATAGGGTCACAAACATGTGAAGCACAGTGCCTAACTAGCAACTTATTACATGACCCTACTATTCAATTAGGCAGACTGCCGGCTCTCTCTAAGTGCACCACAGAGGTACAAAGCTAGTTTACAAGGTCACCAATGATGGGTCTGGCTGCACACTATAAAAATATAAAATGTGCAGAAAAATATAATACAAATGGTCAATATTTTGGCCAAAATATGTAACTTGCAACCCATGACAAGGGTCCACTGTCTTGCAAGTTTCTACACTACAGTAAAATAAAAGCATAGCCAAAGAAATAAAAGGAAGTTTTAAAAATTTGCAAATAATTCCATTATAAATATAGCATAGTAATAGAAGCAAATACACAAACAGAATACAGCAGTCCACATTAGTAAAGTAGCTAACACAAGTGCAAAATACTGGTGAAACAACCAGTCTCAACCTATCAGTTCATGGATGGGGTGATTGCCCAGTATTGGAATTACACACAGATGAAGCTTACAATAGGGAACAAGTCACACACATGTGAAGAACATCACATAGCCAACGGCCTATTACACAGTCCTACTATTCAATTAGTTTGCGAGGTACTGAAGCAAAGTGCGGGATTGAAGATAAGTGTGGCATAGTTTAAACACAATTTCATAGTGGTGATAACTGTAATTGTTTAATTTCATTAGGGAATTGTTTGTCTGTTTGTCTGTGATACTGTGAAAAAAGGAAAAAAAAAAAGTTTGTCTTGGGATTTAATCAGTAGTATTAGTCACACCTGTTTCTAGAAGCTTCTGGCAGCTTCTGGAAGTACTTGTAGAACTATATAAACCAGCCAGAGCAAGCGAGGTGCTGAACGTGCGAGGTACTGAAGCAAAGTGCGGGGATTGAAGATAAGTGTAGCATAGTTTAAACACAATTTCATAATTTGACACAAGAACATAGTTTGAATTTATGTTCCCATCGTTTCCCATTGGTTTTTTTTTTTCTTTATTGTTTTTCTACTTTAACGTTTATCCCCATTTAATAGGTGCTCCATGGACAATGCTACCAGGTGTGCATCTTGTCAGATGTATGCATGCCTTGAGCACCCGTTCGAGGGTGAATATGTCTGCACTCGATGCAAGTATGTTGTGTATTTGGAAGCCAAGGTAACTGATCTAAATAAGCAGCTTGCAACACTCAGGGGCATTGCAAACCTGGAGAGGAGATTAGAGCTCACTGAGCTTTCTCTGGCTGGGGCCAGTGATATGGAGGAGGGTGGAGGTGGAGAATATCAGGACCCAGAGGTAGGTAGCTGGGTAACAGTTAGAAGAAGAGGTAGGGGGAAAAGTGTCAGGGAGCCTAGTCCTAGACCTGGCACAACCTAGTAAATATGCCTGTTTGGCTGATATTAGGAATAAAGGGCCAGGACTAGGGTGACTACAGCAGGACGTTGCTCCTAGCAACCAAGAAAACAACTGCTGTAGGAAGGAGGGAAATAGGAGTGCAGCAAAGCCCAGACAGATGTTGGTGGTAGGGGACTCTATAATTAGGCGGACAGACAGGGTCATCTGTTGCCGAGACCATGAATGCCGAACAGTGTGTTGTCTGCCGGGTACTCGGGTTCAGCATATTGCGGATTGGATAGACAGATTGCTGGGTCGGGCTAGGGAAAACCCAGTAGTCATGGTGCACATTGGTACTAATGACAATGTTAGAGGCAGGTGGAAGGTCCTTAAAAATGATTACAGGGAACTAGGAGAGAAGCTGAAGTCCAGGACCTCCAAGGTGGTGTTTTCAGAAATACTACCGGTGCCACGAGCGTCACTAGAAAGACAGCAGGAGCTTAGGGAGATAACTACGTGGCTTAGAAATTGGTGCAGGAAGAAAGGATTTGGGTTCATGGAGAACTGGGCCGACTTCTCAGTCGGCTACAGGCTCTATGGTAGGGACGGGCTGCACCTCAATGGGGAAAGTGCAGCTGTGCTGGGGGAGAAAATGGTCAGAGGGATGGAGGAGCTTTTAAACTAGGATATTGGGGGAGGGAGGGTAGTGGAGCAAAAAAGGGGATAGATAGAGCAGATAGAGACAGTGAGACGGTAGGGGTCAATGAAAGATTAGGGGGGATGGGACATGCAAGGAATGTAGAGAGGCTAGGAATAATAAAGGTGTTAATAGGATTAAATGTCTACTGGCAAATGCAAGAAGTCTTGCAAACAAAATGAATGAATTGGAGACTCTTATGTCAACCATGGATTATGATGTGGTGGGCATTACGGAAACATGGCTGGATGAAAGCCATGACTGGGTGACAAACATACAGGGTTATAGTACATTTATGAGGGACAGGAAAGACAAAAAAGGTGGTGGGGTGTATATATTTATCAAATCTAACCTAAAACCTGTGTTGAATGATGACATTGGGGGGAATTGCAACAATGTAGAGTCAGTATGGGTAAATGTACATGAGGAGGGGAATAATGGAAAAATGCTAATTGGAGTTTGCTATAAGCCTCCTAACATACCTGAACAAATACAGGGTGAAATGCTGGAACAAATTGAAAAGGCAGCTAATAATAATAATAATAATCTGGTTCTTATTATGGGGGATTTCAACTATCCAGACATACAGTAAGACATAGAATCTTCTGGTTGTGCTAAAAGCTGTAAATTATCTACTATTCAAGACCATTTCCTCTCTCAGATGGTATATGAACCGACGAGGGGAGATAATTTGCTAGATCTAGTCCTGTCAAATAGACTGGATACAATTTCAGATCTACAGGTCCGGAAGCACTTGGGCACCAGCGATCATAATATGGTAAGCTTCAATGTAATATTCAATAGAACATTTCAAAGGCGAAATGCTAAAACCTGGAATTTTAGGAAAGCTGATTTCAACAAATTAAAGGAAGAGCTTAAATGTGTAGATTGGGACAAAGTCATAGTAACTGGGGATACTGAACATAAATGGGGAAAGTTTAAGGATATATTGCTAGAGTCCTGAAAAAAACTTATACCCTCTGGTAATAAAATGTCCCGGAATAAAAAGAAACCACTATGGATAAATAAGACTGTACAAAGTATAATAAAGGAAAAACAAAAGGCATTTAAAATCTTGAAGGCTGAGAATACAGAAATAGCATTTCAGGAGTATAAAGATATCTATAGGAAATGCAAAAAAAGAAATCAAACAAGCAAAACTAGCTACTGAAAGAAAAATTGCCAATGACATTAAAATAAATCCCAAAATCTTTTATAAATACATTAATGCAAAAAGGAAAACAAAGGATAGTATTGGCCCCTTAAAATATAAGTTAGTTATAGAGGACAAACAAAAGACTGAGATATTAAATAGTCATTTCTCATCTATGTTCACCAAGGAACTGACTGTACCCCGGGATCATTCAGTGAAAAATCAAAGTTCACCACCCGATATAATTAATTTAAGACAAGATGTAGTACGCCTACATCTGAGTAAATTAAACATTGCCAAATCCCCAGGGCCAGGTGGCATTCATCCACGAATATTGAGGGAATTGAGCTCTGTAATTGACAGACCGCTGTATCTCATCTTTTTAGACTCGCTAGTAACAGGGTTGGTGCCGCAGGATTGGAGGATTGCTGATGTGGTACCGATATTTAAGAAAGGTAATTGGATAGATCCAGGCAACTACCGTCCAGTAAGCCTGACATCAGTAGTATGCAAAGTTTTTGAGGGCATTTTAAGGGGTGACATGCAAAAATATGTTGCAAAAAATAATATAATAACTGACAGACAGCATGGATTCATGAAAGATAAGTCGTGTCTAACCAACCTATTGGGGTTCTATGAGGGGGTAAGTGCAAACCTGGATTTTGGTAATGCAGCTGATGTGATTTATTTGGACTTTGCAAAGGCATTTGTTACTGTACCACATAATACCCTAATACTAAAGCTCCAGAAGCAAGGACTAGGGGAAACTATATGCAACTGGGTAAGAAATTGGCTAAAAGATAGGAAACAAAGAGTAGTCATAAATGGTACATTCTCTAAATGGGCTATAGTCAGCAGTGGGGTGCCGCAGGGATCTGTGCTAGGACCGATTCTTTTTAATCTCTTTATTAACACTAGAACTACTGAGGTAGTCATTATGACTACTTTGCACCATGTATTTCTATATAGGTGTCAAGAGTCCAGTAGTTCTAGTGTTAATGACCTTGTGGATGGGATTGATAGTAAAGTGTCAGACTTTGCTGATGACACCAAACTATGTAGGATATTAAAAACTGACCTTGATAGTACAATATTGCAAAAAGATCTGGATAAGACGTCAGAATGGGCAGATACTTGGCAAATGAGATTTAATGTTGATAAATGTAAAGTAATGCACCTAGGACGGAGTAATCCTATAGCTGCATATACATTAAATGGAAGTAAACTCGGGACTACAGAACAGGAGAAGGACTTGGGTATTCTCATTACAAATAAGCTGAGCAGCAGCACTCAATGTCAGGCAGCAGCTGCAAAAGCAAACAAGATTCTAGGGTGTATAAAAAGAGAGATTAGATCCTGTGATCCCAATGTATTGTTACCCCTCTTTAAATCACTTGTAAGGCCACATCTGGAATATGGGATCCAGTTTTGGGCTCCACATTTTAAAAAGGACATTCAGAAGTTAGAGTCAGTTCAAAGGCAGGTAACTAGACTATTACAAGGAATGGAAGGCCTCCCATATGATGAGAGGTTGAAAAAGTTACATTTGTTTAGCTTAGAAAAAGACATCTCAGAGCAGATCTCATCTTTATGTATAAATACATGTGTGGTCAATATAAAGGACTGGCACATGACTTATTTCTTCCAAAGACAATACTAAGAACCAGGGGGCACTCACTGCGAGTGGAAGAAAAGTGATTCCGACAGCTAAATAGGAAAGGGTTCTTTACAGTTAGAGCAGTCAGACTGTGGAATGCCCTACCACAAGAGGTAGTAATGGCAGATACTATAACAGCTTTTAAAAAAGTCTGGATGATTTGCTCAGTATACATAACATTGTTTGTTATAAATTACATATATATAATTGGTGGAGGAATGTTGGACTAGATGGACCTAGGTCTTTTTTCAACCTTAGTAACTATGCAACTATGTATTTAGGCCGGCTGCCCAGCTCTCTGTCAGTACACCACAGAGGTACAGGACCCTCGTTTGCAGGATCACCATTGATAGGATTGGCTACACCATGCAGTCAAAAATATAAGATGTGCAGAAAACTATCTATATATATATAATTGCCTTATTCTGTCTGTCTGTCTGTCTGTCTGTCTGTCTGTCTATCTGTCTGTCTATCTGTCTGTCTGTCTGTCTGTCATGCTCCGAAATTGTGTCCTTACGGTGACACAAAGCTGATTGGCCGCTGGGCTCGCCATGGCCCCGCCCCCCCCACACGGATTGGCCTCTCGCCCCGGCTCTCTGCAGGCCCCGCCCCCCTCACGCAATGCACGCTCGCTCTGGCCCAACTGACACGGAGCTCCGATTCCCAGGTGAGTACACACACACATCAGATCACACTCACTCTCACACTCACTCTCACACACACCTCACACATCACAACATGCTGGGATATCGCTTGCTTCTACACCGGCTCCGTCAGGATCCCGGCAGCGCCAGATATAACCTTGCGATGCTGGGATCTTGACGGAGGCCGTGAAAGCTGGTAACCATTATAAACATCGGGTAACTAAGGTCCCTTAGTTACCCGATGTGTATCATAGTTACCAGTGTACACCGGCTCACACTCACTCTCACACACACCTCACACACACATCACATCGCATCCACACATCAAGGTCCTGCAGCTGCGGAACATACACACACATAACAGCACACACACACACACATACACACACAAATCAGATCACACTCACACATCACATCGCATACAAATACTCACAACATCCTGGGATATCGCTTGCTTCTCGGCGGCGATGCTGTGCTGTTGTGAGCTTCCAGGACCTGCCGGGGGATCACATGGCCAGAAGCATGTGATATCCCCGGATGTTGTGAGTATCAGCGCGTATGTGCAATATCGTCAGTGTGTGTGTCTTTGTGTGTGAGTGTATGCGATCGGGTGTGTGTGAGTGTATGCGATCGGGTGGGTGTGAGTGTATGCGATCGGGTGGGGGTGTGTGGGTGTGTGTGAGTGTATTCGATCGGGTGTGTGTGAGTGTATGCGATCGGGTGTGTGTGAGTGTATGCGATCGGGTGTGTGTGAGTGTATGCGATCGGGTGGGTGTGTGTGGGTGTGTGTGAGTATATGCGATCGGATCTGTGAGTGTCGGCAGAGGAGCACGGCGTGCTGGAGGAGGCTGAGAGGAGAGAGGCTGATGCTGCCGGAGGCTGATGCTGGGGACAGAGAGGCTGATGCTGGAGACAGAGAGGCTGATGCTGGGGACAGAGAAGCTGATGCTGGGGACAGAGAGGCTGATGCTGGGGACAGAGAGGCTGATGCTGGGGACAGAGATGCTGATGCTGGGGACAGAGAGGCTGATGCTGGAGACAGAGAGGCTGATGCTGGGGACAGAGAGGCTGATGCTGGGGACAGAGAGGCTGATGCTGGGGACAGAGGCTGATGCTGGGGACAGAGAGGCTGATGCTGGGGACAGAGAGGCTGATGCTGGGGACAGAGAGGCTGATGCTAGGGACAGAGGCTGATGCTGGGGACAGAGAGGCTGATGCTGGGGACAGAGAGGCTGATGCTGGGGACAGAGAGGCTGATGCTGGCGACAGAGAGGCTGATGCTGGCGACAGAGAGGCTGATGCTGGGGACAGAGAGGCTGATGCTGGAGACAGAGAGGCTGATGCTGGAGACAGAGAGGCTGATGCTGGAGACAGAGAGGCTGATGCTGGGGACAGAGAGGCTGATGCTGGGAGGAGAGAGGCTGATGCTGCAGGTAGAGAGGCTGATGCTGGCGCAGCATGGCGGATGGAGCACCTTTGGGAGTGCGCAGCATGGCGGATGGAGCACGTTTAGGAGTGCGCAGCATGGCGGATGGAGCACGTTTCGGAGTGCGCAGCATGGCGGATGGAGCACGTTTGGGAGTGCGCAGCATGGCGGATGGAGCACGTTTGGGAGTGCGCAGCATGGCGGATGGAGCACGTTTGGAAATGCGCAGCATGGCGGATGGAGCACGATGGGGAGTGCGGAGTATGGCGGATGGAGCACGTTTGGGAGTGCGCAGCATGGAGGATGCAGCACGATGGGGAGTGCGGAGTATGGCGGATGGAGCACGTTTGGGAGTGCGCAGCATGGCGGATGGACCACGTTTGGGAGTGCGCAGCATGGCGGATGGAGCACGTTTGGGAGTGCGCAGCATGGGAGATGGAGCACGATGGGGAGTGCGCAGCATGGCGGATGGAGCACGTTTGGGAGTGCGCAGCATGGCGGATGGAGCACGTTTGGGAGTGCGCAGCATGGCGGATGGAGCACGTTTAGGAGTGCGCAGCATGGCGGATGGAGCACGTTTGGGAGTGCGCAGCATGGGGGATGCAGCACGATGGGGAGTGCGCAGCATGGCGGATGGAGCACGTTTGGGAGTGCGCAGCATGGGAGATGGAGCACGATGGGGAGTGCGCAGCATGGCGGATGGAGCACGTTTGGGAGTGCGCAGCATGGCGGATGGAGCACGTTTGGGAGTGCGCAGCATGGCGGATGGAGCACGTTTGGGAGTGCGCAGCATGGCGGATGGAGCACGTTTGGGAGTGCGCAGCATGGGGGATGCAGCACGATGGGGAGTGCGGAGTATGGCGGATGGAGCACGTTTGGGAGTGCGCAGCATGGAGGATGCAGCACGATGGGGAGTGCAGAGTATGGCGGATGGAGCACGTTTGGGAGTGCGCAGCATGGCGGATGGACCACGTTTGGGAGTGCGCAGCATGGCGGATGGAGCACGTTTGGGAGTGCGCAGCATGGGAGATGGAGCACGATGGGGAGTGCGCAGCATGGCGGATGGAGCACGTTTGGGAGTGCGCAGCATGGGGGATGGAGCACGATGGGGAATGCGCAGCATGGCGGATGGAGCACATTTGGGAGTGTGCAGCATGGCGGATGGAGCACGTTTGGGAGTGCACAGCATGGCGAATGGAGCACGTTTGGGAGTGCGCAGGATGGGAGATGGAGCACGATGGGGGGTGCGCAGCATAGGGGATGGAGCACGTTTGGGAGTGCGCAGCATGGCGGATGGAGCACGTTTGGGAGTGCGCAGCATGGGGGATGGAGCACGTTTGGGAGTGCGCAGCATGGCGGATGGAGCACGTTTGGGAGTGCGCAGCATGGGAGATGGAGCACGATGGGGAGTGCGCAGCATGGCGGATGGAGCACGTTTGGGAGTGCGCAGCATGGGGGATGGAGCACGATAGGGAGTGCGCTGCATGGCGGATGGAGCACGTTTGGGAGTGCGCAGCATGGCGGATGGAGCACGTTTGGGAGTGCGCAGGATGGGAGATGGAGCACGATGGGGGGTGCGCAGCATACGGGATGGAGCACGATGGGGAGTGCGCTGCATGGGGGATGGAGCACGATGGGAAGTGCACACCTCCCCCCAACACACACATACGCGCGCGCGCGCGCGCACTGCACAACACACCACACCACACACACACACTGGGAACCGCAAACAACTGCCCTACACAGACACCCAAACACACAGACAACGCTGCACACACAAATATACGCACATACCGCACAACACGCACATTGCACAAAACATACCTCCCCCAAAACACACCACACACACACAAACTGCGCAACACACACACAACGCTACAGACACACAGCGCTCCACAAACAATGCAACACACAAACAACACCGCTCTCACCCCCCATCACACCCAGACAACATCCAGAACATGTACAGCGCCCTACACAAACACTTGGTAACTACACACAACAACATCTATATATATATATATATATATATAACAAAAATAATACATGAACTACACAATACGTAAATTCTAGAATACCCGATGCGTAGAATCGGGCCACCTTCTAGTATAATATAAATATAAAGCATCGGTATCTATTTTTTCCAAAACATGGAAGCTTGCAACTCATGTCCAGGGTCCTCACTGTCTTGCCAATCTTTGCAAGGAGTTTATATGTTCTCCCCGTGTTTGTGTGGGTTTCCTCTGGGTTCTCCGGTTTTGTCCCATATTCCAAAGACATACTGATTGAGAATTTAGATTGTGAGTCCCAATGGGGACAGTGTTGCTGATGCATGTAAAGTGCTGTGGAATGTGTGCTATATAAGTGAATTCATTTTATATTATTATAATTATTATTATTATTATTACTTGCATGTAGCTGTACCTTTAGGAGTATTTTAATGGTATCATTTTATTTAGTTACAAAAGGAATCTGAAAATACTGAGCTGGCTACAGAGGAAATTTGGGATTCATTAATTCCAGCGACAGACAATATCTCTATAGTCTGGATCACATTTATAGGATATAGACTCCCATAAACTGCATTCTGTAGCTTATTGATGGAGGTGAAGAAAAATTAGAATTTTCCCTGCAGCCCTTCATGTACTTTACAGTTTGCTGCTAAAGGAAGGAATTTTGATAGTAATATGATATTAGTGATTAGCTTTGTTAAAGCACCAATGCAGCATTCTTCTTTATTGCACTGCTTAAGTGGTGGTTTAAATGTACGCCCCTTGCCCCAGTTATTATACTTGCCTTCCATTGTCTTCATCTATATCCAGCATCGCTTTGTTGTTACCTGTGATTTGTGACTTGCAGACAACTTCAGTATTTGCTGCAGTTCACCGGCGGTCACAATTCAATCTAACTCTATGAGAGTCTCATTTTGACTTAGTTCTGGCTCTCATAGACTTTAATTGAGACCTTGTGATGTAATTTCTGACTTCCGGTCAGTGAGAAGTTACGGGCACAAGACAGGGGACAGAAGTGGAGTCAGTAAAAGGTAAAGCCACTGTAAGGTGAGTATATAACACGAACACACAGTGCTGACAAAAGTAATGCTGGAGTCATACTTTAGCATTTTAAAAATATTTTCTGCTACATAAAACCATATGCGGAAGCATTTTTTAATTGACAATAATAGAATCTCTAAGTTTTAAAGGATTTAGAACATATAATAAATGCTAAAAATGCACCGCGCTTAACATTCATGGAAAATGTGCGATCATTTTTACCTTTTAGTGTCAATGCTGATGAATGGGATGCAGATGTTGATACCTGTATGCTGTAAAAAATATATTTAGTATGCTGTAAAAAATATATATTTTTTACAGCATATAGGTATCAACATCTGCATCCCATTCATCAGCATTCACACTAAAAGGTAAAAAATGATCGCACATTTTCCATGAATGTTAAGCACAGTGGATTTTTAGCATTATTTTAATATGTTTTTCAGGGGATATTTACACAAAATCCCTATATCTACAAGCAGCTTCATTCATATTGGTACTTTTACAGACAATTGGGGGCTGGGGGTTTTCAATATATAATAAATGTTATTTTTCGGAATCCACAGAATAAGTGATAATTTGCTAATTGCTGGGGGGCTCACTACTGGGACCCTTAAAATCCAAGGAATGGAGACCCAGTTTGAATGGAGTGATTGCTACAGTATTTCCTGTGATTCCATAGATAATTAGGCTAGTGGTAGTATGCATCTGGGACCATTGTTCCATTGCAAGAGGGCACTCCAAAGCCCTATACAGTACATGGAGATTCCAGAAGTGGATGGGTGATAACTTGAGTCTATGGTACAAATCCTTTAAATGATTCTTCATAGATATAGCCAGCAAAGGGCCTCTGTGTAGAGTCTATCTCACTTCAGATACATCCAGCAAAGAACCCCTGTGTAGGGTCCATCTCCCTTCAGATACAGCCAGCAAAGGGCCCCTGTGTAGGGTCTATCTCACTTCAGATACATCCAGCAAAGAACCCCTGTGTAGGGTCCATCTCCCTTCAGATACAGCCAGCAAAGGGCCTCTGTGTAGGGTCTATCTCACTTCAGATACATCCAGCAAAGGGCCCCTGTGTAGGGTCTATCTCACTTCCGATACATCCAGCAAAGAACCCCTGTGTAGGGTCCATCTCCCTTCAGATACAGCCAGCAAAGGGCCTCTGTGTAGGGTCTATCTCACTTCAGATACAGCCAGCAAAGGGCTTCTGTGTAGGGTCTATCTCCCTTCAGATACAGCCAGCAAAGGGCCTCTGTGTAGGGTCTATCTCACTTCAGATACATCCAGCAAAGGGCCCCTGTGTAGGGTCTATCTCACTTCAGATAAAGCCAGCAAAGGGCCCCTGTGTAGGGTCTATCTCACTTCAGATAAAGCCAGCAAAGGGCCCCTGTGTAGGGTCTATCTCACTTCAGATAAAGCCAGCAAAGGGCCCCTATGTAGGGTCTATCTCACTTCAGTTGCAGCCAGCAAAGGGCCCCTGTGTAGGAACTATTATTATTATTACTAGAAGGTGGCCCGATTCTACGCATCGGGTATTCTAGAATTTACGTATTGTGTAGTTCATGTATGATTTTTGTGATATATATATATATATATATAGAGAGAGATGTTGTTGTCTGTAGTTACCAAGTGTTTGTGTAGGCGCTGTACATGTTCTGGGTGTTGTCTGGGTGTGACGGGGGTGAGAGCGGTGTTGTATGTGTGTTGCGTGTGTTGTGTTGTTTGTGGAGCGCTGTGTGTCTGTAGCGTTGTGTGTGTGTTGCGCGGTTTGTGTGTGTGTGGTGTGTTTTGGGGGGAGGTATGTTTTGTGCAATGTGTGTGTTGTGCGGTATGTGCGTATATTTGTGTGTGCCGCGGTGTTTGTGTGTTGGGTGTTGTGTGTGTGCAGCGTTGTCTGTGTGTGTGGGTGTCTGTGTAGGGCAGTTGTTTGTGGTTCCCAGTGTGTGTGTGTGTGTGTGTGGTGTGTTGTGCAGTGCGCGCGCGTGTGTGTGTGTGTGTGTGTGTGCATCAGCCTCTCTTGTCTCAGCCTACCTCTCCCAGCCTCCCTCCTCCCAGCCTCCCTCAGCATCAGCCTCCCTCTCCCAGCCTCCCCAGCATCAGCCTCCGCCAGCATCAGCCTCTCTCCTTCCAGCCTCCTCCAGCATCAGCCTCCCTCTCCCAGCCTTCCCCAGGATCAGCCTCTCTCCTCCCAGCCTCCGTCCTCCCAGCCTTCCCCAGCATCAGCTTTCCCCTCCCAGCCTCCCTCAGCATCAGCCTTCCCCAGCATCAGCCTCTCTCCTCCCAGCCTCAGCCTCTCTCCTTCCAGCCTCCCCCAGCATCAGCCTCTCTCCTTCCAGCTTCCCTCAGCATCAGCCTCCCCTTCCCAGCCTTCCCCAGGATCAGCCTCTCTCCTCCCAGCCTCCTTCCTCCCAGCCTCCCCCTCCCAGCCTCCCTCAGCATCAGCCTTCCGCTCCCAGTTTCCCCCAGCATCAGCCTCCCCATGCATCAGCCTCCACCAGCATCAGCCTCTCTCCTTCCAGCCTCCCCCAGCATCAGCCTCCCCTTCCCAGCCTTCCCCAGGATCAGCCTCTCTCCTCCCAGCCTCCTTCCTCCCAGCCTCCCTCAGCATCAGCCTTCCGCTCCCAGTCTCCCCCAGCATCAGCCTCCCCAAGCATCAGCCTCCACCAGCATCAGCCTCTCTCCTTCCAGCCTCCCCCAGCATCAGCCTCTCTCCTTCCAGCCTCCCTCAGCATCAGCCTCCCGTTCCCAGCCTTCCCCAGGATCAGCCTCTCTCCTCCCAGCCTCCTTCCTCCCAGCCTCCCTCAGCATCAGCCTTCCCCTCCCAGTCTCCCCCAGCATCAGCCTCCCCAAGCATTAGCCTCTCTCCTTCCAGCCTCCCCCAGCATCAGCCTCCCCAAGTATCAGCCTCCACCAGCATCAGCCTCCCTCGTCCCAGCCTCCCCCTCCCAGCCTCCCCCAGCATCAGCCTCTCTCCTCCCAGCCTTCCCCATGATCAGCCTCTCTGCTCCCAGCCTCCTCCAGCACGCCGTGCTCCTCTGCCGACACTCACACACCCGATCGCATCCACTCACACACACCCGATCGCATCCACTCACACACACCCGATCGCATCCACTCACACACACCCGATCGCATCCACTCACACACACCCGATCGCATACACTCACACACACAGACACTGACGATATCGCACATACGCGCTTATACTCACAACATCCGGGGATATCACATGCTTCTGGCCATGTGATCCTCCCGCAGGTCCTGGAAGCTCACAACAGCACAGTCCCGCCGCCGAGAAGCAAGCGATATCCCAGGATGTTGTGAGTATGTGGATGCGATGTGATGTGTGAGGTGTGTGTGATCTGATTTGTGTGTGTGTATGTGTGTGTGTGTGTATGTGTGTGTGCTGTTATGTGTGTGCTGTTATGTGTGTGCTGTTATGTGTCTGTATTTTCCGCCGTTGCAGGACCTTGATGTGTGGATGCGATGTGATGTGTGTGAGAGTGAGTGTGAGCCGGTGTACACTGGTAACTATGATACACATCGGGTAACTAAGGGACCTTAGTTACCCGATGTGTATAATGGTTACCAGCTTTCATGGCCTCCGTCAAGATGCCAGCATCGCAAGGTTATGTGTGGCGCTGCTGGGATCGTGACGGAGCCGGTGTAGAAGCAAGCGATATCCCAGCATGTTGTGAGTGTGTGGATGTGATGTGTGAGAGTGAGTGTGAGAGTGAGTGTGAGAGTGAGTGTGATCTGATGTGTGTGTGTACTCACCTGGGAGTCGCGGCTCCGTGTCAGTTGGGGCAGAGCGAGCGTGCATTGCGTGAGGGGGCGGGGCCTGCAGAGAGCCGGGGCGAGAGGCCAATCCGTGTGGGGGGGCGGGGCCATGGCGAGCCCAGCGGCCAATCAGCTTTGTGTCACCGTAAGGACACAATTTCGGAGCATGACAGACAGACAGATAGACAGACAGATAGACAGACAGACAGACAGACAGACAGAATAAGGCAATTATATATATAGATTATTAATAATAATTATTATAGGCCATTTATTCCATGGTGCTTTACGTGTGAAAGGGGTATACATAATAGGGACAAATACAATAATCATAACCAAAGCAAGGCAAATACAGGTACAGGAGGAGAGCGGACCCTGCCCATGAGGGCTCACAGTCTACAGGGGATGGGTGAGGATACAGTACTTCCTAGATACAGCCAGCAAAGGGCCCATGTGTAGGGTCTATCTCACTTCAGTTACATATCAGTCAGGGGCTTATATAGGTGCTGGACTTGCATGTTTCCACTTGAACCAATGACTGCAAAAGTAGTAATGTCTTTTTATTATGGCACATTACATCCCTGGTACAATTTTGACAAAGATTTTGCAGTGAGCCATGATAATCCAACAGAGAGAATTATGTATATTTTTACTCAGTTATACTTTGCCATTCATTTACCCATAATTTTAAAGATATCATCAACACACTCCCCCATTGTCCCATAACCTAAATTCCTTATCAGTATTTCTTTGGAGTGTGGGAAGACACTGGAGATTCCAAAGGAAACCCATGCAAACACAGGTAGAACATAAAAATTTCTCGAAGATGTTGTTCTTAGTGGGATATAAACTCAGGACCCCAGTGCTGCAAGGGCCACTCTTCTGCTCTATCAGCTACTAACAGTTTTATCATTTTTTATATATTTTTTTTACATATTTACCATTTATACATGAGTTTATTCAATATCGTTATTCAAATTTTGTTAAAGACATTACAGTATAGCACAAAAGTGAGTACAACCCTCACAAATTGTGCACAATTAACCATTTTTCCTTCCTGGTGTCATATAAGTCATTAATGTTACAAGGTCTCAGGTGTGAATGGGGAGCAGGTGTGTTAAATTTGGTGTTATCACTCACACACTCTCTCATACTGGTCACTGGAAGTTCATCATGGCTCCTCATGACAAAGATGGCCTAGGCTATAAGAAAATTGCCAAAACCCTGAAACTGAGTTGTATCATGGTGGCCATGACCATACAGTGGTTTAACAAGACAGGTACCACTCTAATCAGGACTCATCATGGTCAACCAAAGAAGTTCAGCGCACGTGCTCAAAATCATATCCAGAGGTTGTCTTTTCAAAACAGATGTACAGTCAGGGCCAGAAATATTTGGACAGTGACACAAGTTTTGTTATTTTAGCTGTTTACAAAAACATGTTCAGAAATACAATTATATATATAATATGGGCTGAAAGTGCACACTCCCAGCTGCAATATGAGAGTTTTCACATCCAAATTGGAGAAAGGGTTTAGGAATCATAGCTCTGTATTGCATAGCCTCCTCTTTTTCAAGGGACCAAAAGTAATTGGACAAGGGACTCTAAGGGCTGCAATTAACTCTGAAGGTGTCTCCCTCGTTAACCTGTAATCAATGAAGTAGTTAAAAGGTCTGGGGTTGATTACAGGTGTGTGGTTTTGCATTTGGAAGCTGTTGCTGTGACCAGACAACATGCGGTCTAAGGAACTCTCAATTGAGGTGAAGCAGAACATCCTGAGGCTGAAAAAAAAGAAAAAATCCATCAGAGAGATAGCAGACATGCTTGGAGTAGCAAAATCAACAGTCAGGTACATTCTGAGAAAAAAGGAATTGACTGGTGAGCTTGGGAATTCAAAAAGGCCTGGGCGTCCACGGATGACAACAGTGGTGGATGATCGCCGCATACTTTCTTTGGTGAAGAAGAACCCATTCACAACATCAACTGAAGTCCAGAACACTCTCAGTGAAGTAGGTGTATCTGTCTCTAAGTCAACAGTAAAGAGAAGACTCCATGAAAGTAAATACAAAGGGTTCACATCTAGATGCAAACCATTCATCAATTCCAAACATAGACAGGCCAGAGTTAAATTTGCTGAAAAACACCTCATGAAGCCAGCTCAGTTCTGGAAAAGTATTCTATGGACAGATGAGACAAAGATCAACCTGTACCAGAATGATGGGAAGAAAAAAGTTTGGAGAAGAAAGGGAACGCCACATGATCCAAGGCACACCACATCCTCTGTAAAACATGGTGGAGGCAACGTGGTGGCATGGGCATGCATGGCTTTCAATGGCACTAGGTCACTTGTGTTTATTGATGATATAACAGCAGACAAGAGTAGCCGGATGAATTTTGAAGTGTACCGGGATATACTTTCAGCCCAGATTCAGCCAAATGCCGCAAAGTTGATCGGACGGCGCTTCATAGTACAGATGGACAATGACCCCAAGCATACAGCCAAAGCTACCCAGGAGTTCATGAGTGCTAAAAAGTGGAACATTCTGCAATGGCCAAGTCAATCACCAGATCCTAACCCAATTGAGCATGCATTTCACTTGCTCAAATCCAGACTTAAGACTGAAAGACCCACAAACAAGCAAGACCTGAAGGCTGCGGCTGTAAAGGCCTGGCAAAGCATTAAGAAGGAGGAAACCCAGCGTTTGGTGATGTCCATGGGTTCCAGACTTAAGGCAGTGATTGCCTCCAAAGGATTCGCAACAAATTATTGAAAATAAAAATATTTTGTTTGGGTTTGGTTTATTTGTCTAATTACTTTTGACCTCCTAAAATGTGGAGTGTTTGTAAAGAAATGTGTACAATTCCTACAATTTCTATCAGATATTTTTGTTCAAACCTTCAAGTTAAACGTTACAATCTGCACTTGAATTCTGTTGTAGAGATTTCATTTCAAATCCAATGTGGTGGCATGCAGAGCCCAACTCGCGAAAATTGTGTCACTGTCCAAATATTTCTGGACCTAACTATATGAGTGCTGCCAGCATTGCTGCAGAGATTAAAGCGGTTGAGGGTCAGCTGGTCAGTATTTAGACCATACATCGCATGCTGTATCACATTTTTCTGCATGATGATGAGTCGCCCACCGCAGTACTGCAGCGGTCGCCTCCGGAACACTGCGGGGACTCCTCTTTAGGGACCCCTCTGGCAACAGATAGGTCAGGTTGCGTACTTCTGAGTCGTGACGCCACTTTCGGTTTTGCGGTCAGGGTGATGGGTGACCGCCACTAGGGTGTTGGGTGACCGCCACTGCAGTTTAACGAGCATCTGGGGCTGATGGTATCCGCAGTTGGATGGTGTGACCTCCCGAGAGTGAGGCTGGCCGCAGGGGCTCGGGTGTATGTGTGTGGAATAACAGGTCGCAGAAGAACTCAGTCTTAGTCCAGAAATGTCTTTCAACTTGTTTGCTCACGTTCAGCTGGTTTTGTTAGATAACCCGGGCGATACTGAGATAGACCAGAGAGAACCATATATCCTTCAGGCTGGTATAGGGGTGACTGCTGACTCGCCTTCCTAGCACTTCTTGTTTCGGATAACCCCTAACTTAAAGTACCGTGGGATTCATCCAGGGAAGTTGCAACTGCCTTTTCTCCTCTTTCTGGCCCGTTTGCTGGCAGCGTGGACCAAGGTGGATAGCTGCAGGCTCGATCCTCCTTATGGGCCCCCTCGTTGCTGCTGATGCTCGGGCTCTGTGTTGGTTGGTGTGGATCGTCTAGTCCCACCACCTGCAGGATTTAGCAGACCACTAAATGGATGTCTGGCTCTAGGGACCTGTTCCCCGTGCGTGTTTCATTATCAGGAGTCCCCATACTCAACTGCCTGTCCTTTCTCTTCTACAGGAGTCTTTCAGGCTGACTGTGTGGTAATGTACTCCCCCGTCAGCGGCCATTACACGTGCAGTGTCTGACTAGTGTGTTCGCTCTCCTGCGTCTGCACTTCAGACTCGGCTACCTCCAGCTCCTGTTCCCTTGACTGCCACTGCAACAACTGGTTTCCAGCTTCTCTACTTCTCCACTAGCTGAGATGTGGAGGCCACGCCCCCTCCTGGGTCTGCCCAGGGGTCCCCTCTAATGTGTGTGTGAGACCTGGTTACAATGTGTCTGTGTGTACACACCCTACTCAGCCTTTAGGATTACTTGTTAGCACTCACCCAGCATGGGTGCAGTACTCAGTGGTGCCTGACCAGGTCAGGGCCGCCACAACTGTCATCCCAAAAGGAAGCATCTTCTTAAAATGATGCACAAGAAAGCCTGCAAACAGTTTTCTGAAGACAATCATACTAAGGATATGGATTACTGGAACCATATGCTGTGGTCTGATGAGAACAAGATCAACTTATTTGATTCAGATGGTGTCACCTATTTGTGAGGAAGTACAACCAGGTGAGGAGTACAAAGGCAAGTTTGTTTTGCCTACTGTCAAGGGTGGTGGTGGGAGTGTCATGGTTTGGGACTGCATGAGTGCTGCTGTTTGTGGGAAGCTACAGTTCATTGAGGGAACAAACATGTGTTGTGACATACTGAAGTAGAACATGATCTCTTCCCTTCAGAAACTAGCATGTAGGGCAATAGCCTAACAACCACAAACACACATCCTACTGCTTTACTAAAGAAACTGAGGGTAAATGGGCTGCACTGGCCAAGCATGTTTTCAGACGTAACCGTTTTGAGTTTGAGGCATTCTCAAATGGAAAGTGGAGTAGTGTAAGGTATCTAACATCCACCAGCTTTGTGAGGTCATCATGAGGGAGTGGAAGAAGTTTCCAGTGGCTCCTGTGAATCTTTTGCAAACTCCATGCCCAAAAGATTAAGAGAGTGCTTGAATATAATGGTGGCCACACAAAATATTGACAATTTGGGCACAATTTGGCCATTTTCACTTCGGGGTGTCCTCACTTTTGTTGACAGTGAAAGTTGAACACACTGTTCTCAGTGAAAGTGGAGCCCGCTACGCAGCCATGTCCCACAATCCAACAATCCGGCAACAGCGGATTCCACTTTCACTGAGAGCAGCTGGAAGCCCCGAGTTTGAACTCCGGTGACCTGACTGCAGGATTTCCGAACTTTTGTAGCGCCGTGTCCCTCAATCTAGCAGTCCAGCAATCCAGCAGCGGGTTCACACTTGGTACTATGGAATCTCGGCTGTGACCTTTGGTGAGCTGATGTCGCCACTTCTCACAGTCGGGTCCCCTGCTGCCCTCAGTGTGTCCAGTGTAACTAGATAAATATTAATAACCAAAAGTGACTCCTAAGTGATTCCTTGAATCTACTGACCCCTGAAATGGATATTAAACATATGAGAACATTGCAAGATGTGCTTTCTGGATGAGACGGTGTCCACTATTTTCAATTGTTTCACATCCAGAATTTGGGACGAGACCAAACATCTTGTACCACCCAGTCCTGGTCCTGGCACCCCAGCATTCTCCCACTTTCATGCCTTGGCGGGGGCACCATTCTCCACACCCATCTGGCAGGCCTATGCGCCCTGTTCGGCGGACCCATGCACCCTGTTCCTGCCCTGGGGCCTGTCGCAGCCTCCTCCGGCTTATAGGACACACACAGACTTTCTGGGAGTGCCCAAAGGGTGCACACGTGGCAACATCCCCCTTCTTAAAGGGCCAGCGTCCTTTTACTGGGAAGTGACCCTTGAGGTCAGCAATCACCTTGAAGGTATTTAAGGCCCTCTCCACCTAAGGGGAGAAAGGTTGCCTTACTGTAGTTCATTGTTAGCTCTCAAGTCCCGTACCTGTGTCTAGTCCTGCGACTATTGCTCTAGTACTGATTACTTGTACTTGCTATCTGTGTCTCTTCCTAGAGCCTGCTGTACCACCACCTCCATGCTGCCATGTCTGAGTTACTACCTCCATATGCTGCCACATCTGAGTCTCCACTTCCATGCTTCCACATCTGAGTTACCACCTTTATGCGGCCACATCTGAGTCACCACCTCCATGCTGCCACGTCCAGGATACCCCGTCCTTTTGCCATGTCTTTAATTCCTCATCCATGCCCTTACATCTGTGCACATCCGTACTGGACTTCAGAGACTCTTCTGCCTGTAAGAGCCAATAACACTTGTCCTGACAGTCGTGCATTTTGGCCCCCTGGGGCTGTGCCTGACAGCCCCTGAACAGGGATTAGCTCGAGGTTAGCTCCTCCAGGGGAGTCTGGTGTATGGTCCAGTTGGTACACTCCCGGTCGCTTGCCGTTCTTCGACGACCATAACACATCTCTCTCACTGAAGCCAGGAGACAGAACAAAGACAAAGACTAGGAAAGTGGACCTGTTTGTAATTTTAGTCAAAAATGATTAATACTTTGCTTAGTTTCTCTGAGTAAGTTCCTTTTAAAAACCAAAGCACATGAGGTGACTGCATGATTTAGTGCTAAGGAACCAAAGACCCACGTTAAGGACTGGGATGCTATGGTGGCAAATGGAGTTAGATTAGGGCCTGAAACATGAGTATTATGTGTTTCTGTGTTTCTCTTTTATTTTAATTCTTAACTCCTCTTCTCCCCTTTGTCTATTATACTTTAGGGTCGGGAGACAAAGCATGATAAACATATTTTCATGGCAACTGATAAACTTTCAATTTGGATCATATTTATTCAGACTGAATTGAAACTGCTGGCCAATTTTAGTGACTTTGCCTGAAATGAAATTCAAAAGATTTACTCATCTCTACAATAATTGTATGCACCTCAATTATCCTGCAATCATTGTGTATGTCCACAGACAATCCTGCTTAGAAACGTTACAATCCAACCAGGTCATGCCCTTACCACAACAATGGAGCCGCTAATGTCCAGGCCCCATGCTGCATTTTTTGCATCGGTATGACGGTGTGGCCTGGAGTCATGGGTATTCTGCCTTGCAAAATGGGTGTTGTGAGGCACCAAGTCACCTGCCCTGCTGGTGCATTGGTGCTGCTGCGGTGGTTGGCGCACAGCGCCACAGTTTTGAGGCATAGCTAAGAGACCCACTCAGAGGTTCGTCATAACATGGCAGTGGGCTTCATACAGTGTGATCAGAATGTTAAACCAAGAACAGATATTTCATTTTTGCCTAGCAGCTTTAGATCAAAGTATGATTTTGGGATGTGCGATTTCTTCCAGGTGTGCCCATGCTGCGTTCTATAAACCCCATAAAAATGAGGTCACAATGGCCTTTACCCTCTTCATGGCCCTACCTGCACAAGGTTATATATGCACATAATGAATAAAATGTTGAGATTGTGCATAGAATTTCAATATGTCACTTATATTACAGGCCAATGTATTTGCGATGATGTATTTCTTAATTTTAATATTCTCAATATTTTCAGTATTAATATATTTTGCTTTTTTTTCTTGTAGTGAAATGTATGGCTTTGTTTGCAAAGAGTTAATAAAAGCCTGTCATTTCTCCCTGAAGGCTCCTGATTACGTGACTACTGATTTTTTTTACTTTTCGTAATTGAAAAGAAGGTGTTTGTTTCAATTCTATTTCGGCCTGTTCTTTGAAGTCCAAATGAATTTCAATGGAAAATGAGGAAATATGCCAGAATGGATGGGTTTAAGTCAAGGAGTTGACACTTCTATATTGTGCTTCTTTCTCTGCACCATTGTGACGGTAATTTATGAATCTTATGGCATTTGCACCTTGAGAGCGTGCGTTCTGAAATACAAGGCTAATTAAAGCAAGTATATTTTTTTCATACAACCAACAAATTGAATTTTTTTTAACAACATTTCCTGACATACAAGGGTATTAGGTATGAATGGATCCTATTATATTCAGATCAAGCAATACAATAAATGACTTTGTTGGGCATATAGCTAGACTCAGTTCTACAGATGAGCAAAACTTTAAAAATTTGATTTGCCGGTTTTGCCAACAGGCAAATTTCCGTTTATGACTACATAAGAGACAAAAGTGACTGACATGATAAAGTATAGAAAGACATTTTTATATTTCAGTCTCCATTGTCTTATTAGCAACAAATATTGCTGTCAAATTGAATTTTGCAAGTAATTTACAAGCATTACTCACATGGCTAATAGTAACCATCAAATTAATTGTTCTTGCTAACCATAGTTGGAGTAATAGTGGAATCTCAGCAGTCAGATTAAAATATCGAAACAGTGTGACCCAAGTGCAGTTGTTCAGATTTTAGCTCAAAGTGCACCAACCTATATAACCTAAAGCCAGTTCTATACTGGCACTATCATATTGATTGTATACATACCTTTATTTGTGAGATGGGATGTATAGTTTTTGAAATATAGGCAAGTAAAGTTTGAGAAATGTACACATTTTTGATTGGCAGCAGCTGCCAAATAGCTAATATGTGGGACGGATTTTGCTATCTATTCCCGCCCTTGTCTGCTGCCTGGCCATTTTCTCTCCATCTGAGGAAAACAATCGAATTATGCTAAGTAATCAGACTCTGATCAGAGTGGGATCAGTTCTTCTTGGGGGGAGGGGGGGTTGAGGAAAAAAAAAGGGGTCAGCCTTTTTTGCTCCCAGTTCACTTATGGGAGCCAGTGGGAGGTGAGTGCGCAGCTCCTCTCACTGTGTGTTGGTGCTGTGCGGTGGCCGCTGTTGTGGTGGTGTCGTGACAGTGGGGCAGTGTGGCCTGGAGCCTTGGGGGCTTTGCCTTGCAGCATGGGTGCTGTGAGGCACCAGGTCGCCTGCCCTGCTGGTGCTTTGTCGCTGCAGCAGTGGTTGGTGCACAGTGCCGCATCACAAAGGCTTAGGGTAGGGACCCCCTCTAGAGGTTCGCCGTGACGTGGCAGTGGGCTTAATACAGTCTGATCAGAATGGTAACTAAGAACCTCACGTTCTATTTAAATTTTTGCCTAGCGGCTTTTAGATCAATGTATTTTTGGGATGTGCGATCCATGTCTTTTTCTCCATTTGTTATATTAGATATATTTGAGCAAAGATCGCAAAGCAATCCAACCACGTCAAGGTGTACCTTTTTAATATGGATGGTCCCAAAGTACTTTTGTTCTACCTCTCCATGTTTCAAAACCAGCCTCATCTGAATGAGTGAACCACATATAGCTTGCAAATGACCCCTTCACGACCGGACGATTTTTCGCTTTCCGGTTTTTTTTTTCGCCATTCTTTTTCTGAGAGACGTAACTTTTTAATTTTTCAGTCAATATGGTCATGTGAGGGCTCATTTTTTGCGGAACGAGCTGTACTATTAAACAAAACCATAAATTTTACCATATAGTGTACTGTACAACGGCAAAAAAATTCCAAATGCAGAAAAATTGCAAAAAAAGTGAGATAGCACTATTGTTTTTGAGATATTTTATTCACTGTGTTCACTATATGGTAAAACTGATGTGTGGGTGTGATGCCTCAGGTCAGTGCGAGTTCGTAGACACCAAACATGTATAGGTTTACTTTTATATAAGAGGTTAAAACAAAATCGGAAGTTTGACCGAAAAAAGTGGTGCACGTTTTACGCCATATTCCGTGACCCGTAGCGTTCTCATTTTTCGAGATCTATGGCTCATTTTTTGCGTCTCGAGCTGTCGTTTTTAACGGTACTATTTTTGCGCAGATGCTACGTTTTGATCGCCTCTTATTGCATTTTGCGCAAAAGTAGTGGCGACAAAAAACCGTCGTTTTGGCGTTTGGAATTTTTTTGCCGCTACGCCGTATACTGATCAGATTAATTGATTTTACATTTTGATAGATTGGGCGTTTCTCAACGCGGCGATACCAAATGTGTGTATATTTTTTCTTTTTTTTAACCCTTTAATTTTCAATGGGGCAAATGGGGGGTGATTTGAACTTTTAGGTTTTTTTGTTTTTTTTTAATTTTTTAAAACTTTTTTAACTTTTTTTTTTAAATTTTACTAGTCCCCCTAGGGGACTATTGCGATCAGCATTCCGATCGCTCTGCACTATCTGCTGCTCACAGCTATACAGCTGTAAACAGCAGATACGCTCTCTTTCTCTTTTGCTGTGCCGCTGGCACAGCAAAAGTGAAAGCAATTCATGTGTAGTACAGGAGTCATCACATGACCCTGTGCTACCATGACAACTAACGGAAGTCACGTGATCGCGTCACGTGACTTCCGGTATCGGGCGGGAAGTAAAATTTTACCTCGATCGCGCTTATAATGGCGCTGTCACATATTGACAGCACCATTTAAGGGGTTAAACGGCACGAGCAGATAACGATTCTGCTCGTGCCTAGCAGGCATACATCTCAGCTGTGAAAATCAGCTGAGATGTGTGCCGATCGCTGCATGCTGCCGCCAGCAGACCGCGGGCAGTAATATTATGACCGCTAGGACGTATTTTTACGTCCCGCGGTCGTTAAGGGGTTAAAACCTTGTGGATGGGTTAATGTATTGGCCACATAGCAAATTTGCGCACCAATACATTAATTCAATACAACAGGTGTCCGGGTCTTATATTTTGTCTTTGTTACAAGACAAAACAATCACTGATCTCGGGGAGACCAGCCAGAGAAAACACAGCCATAAGCCAACAAAGGAGGTGCTCAAAACTAGAGATGAGCGAACCGGTCCCGGTTCGGCTCGAGGCGGTTCGCCGAACGGGGGGTCTGGCTCGAGTTCGGCTCGTCGAACGTTCGACGAACCGAACTCGAGCCCATAGGAAACAATGGCAGGCAATCACAAACACAGTAAAACACCTAGAAAACACCCTCAAAGGTGTCCAAAAGGTGACAAACAACTCACAACACAACACAAACACATGGGAAAGTGACAAGGACATGTACTCATGCGAAAACAAAACAGCTGGACAAGGAAAAAGAGGAGGACACACAGATATAGGCATGGCACGCCCTTCTAAAGTCATGTAAAACACCGCAAGGTGACTCCAAGCGGAGTCTCCCTTTTTTCCAAAAATTGGGCCCCACACACCCACCCCTTCAGTGGCAGCAGTTGTGCCCCAGTTGTACACTTCACAGCTAGATTTGCATCAAGCACATTCAAAAATACGCCATTCTTATCCGTCCCCAGGATGACACCAGGGTAGGTAGAAAAGTCTTTCCTGATCCCAGCTCTGTTCATCTTGGCTTCTTTTAAAAACACAGCAAGCAAGGGTTACTCCAAGCGGAGTCTCCCTTTTTTCCAAAAATTGGGCCACACAGACACCCACCCCATCAGTGGCAGCACTTGGGCCCTAGTTGCAAACAGGATGTTTTGATTTGCATCAAGCACATTCAAAAATACGCTATTCTTAGCCGTCCCCAGGATGACACTGGGGTAGGTAGCAAAGTCTTTGCTGACCCATGACTTGTTCATCTTGGCTTCTTTTAAAAACAATGTAAGCAAGGGTTACTCCAAGCGGAGTCTCCCCTTTTTTCCAAAAATTGGGCCCCACACACACCCACCCATTCAGTGGCAGCAGTTGTGCCCCAGTTGTACACTTCACAGCTAGATTTGCATCAAGCACATTCAAAAATACGCCATTCTTATCCGTCCCCAGGATGACACCGGGGTAGGTAGCAAAGTCTTTCCTGATCCCAGCTCTGTTCATCTTGGCTTCTTTTAAAAACACAGCAAGCAAGGGTTACTCCAAGCGGAGTCTCCCTTTTTTCCAAAAATTGGGCCACACAGACACCCACCCCATCAGTGGCAGCACTTGGGCCCTAGTTGCAAACAGGATGTTTTGATTTGCATCAAGCACATTCAAAAATACGCTATTCTTAGCCGTCCCCAGGATGACACTGGGGTAGGTAGCAAAGTCTTTGCTGACCCATGACTTGTTCATCTTGGCTTCTTTTAAAAACAATGTAAGCAAGGGTTACTCCAAGCGGAGTCTCCCCTTTTTTCCAAAAATTGGGCCCCACACACACCCACCCATTCAGTGGCAGCAGTTGTGCCCCAGTTGTACACTTCACAGCTAGATTTGCATCAAGCACATTCAAAAATACGCCATTCTTATCCGTCCCCAGGATGACACCGGGGTAGGTAGCAAAGTCTTTCCTGATCCCAGCTCTGTTCATCTTGGCTTCTTTTAAAAACACAGCAAGCAAGGGTAACTCCAAGCGGAGTCTCCCTTTTTTCCAAAAATTGGGCCACACAGACACCCACCCCATCAGTGGCAGCACTTGGGCCCTAGTTGCAAACAGGATGTTTTGATTTGCATCAAGCACATTCAAAAATACGCTATTCTTAGCCGTCCCCAGGATGACACTGGGGTAGGTAGCAAAGTCTTTGCTGACCCATGACTTGTTCATCTTGGCTTCTTTTAAAAACAATGTAAGCAAGGGTTACTCCAAGCGGAGTCTCCCCTTTTTTCCAAAAATTGGGCCCCACACACACCCACCCATTCAGTGGCAGCAGTTGTGCCCCAGTTGTACACTTCACAGCTAGATTTGCATCAAGCACATTCAAAAATACGCCATTCTTATCCGTCCCCAGGATGACACCGGGGTAGGTAGCAAAGTCTTTCCTGATCCCAGCTCTGTTCATCTTGGCTTCTTTTAAAAACACAGCAAGCAAGGGTTACTCCAAGCGGAGTCTCCCTTTTTTCCAAAAATTGGGCCACACAGACACCCACCCCATCAGTGGCAGCACTTGGGCCCTAGTTGCAAACAGGATGTTTTGATTTGCATCAAGCACATTCAAAAATACGCTATTCTTAGCCGTCCCCAGGATGACACTGGGGTAGGTAGCAAAGTCTTTGCTGACCCATGACTTGTTCATCTTGGCTTCTTTTAAAAACAATGTAAGCAAGGGTTACTCCAAGCGGAGTCTCCCCTTTTTTCCAAAAATTGGGCCCCACACACACCCACCCATTCAGTGGCAGCAGTTGTGCCCCAGTTGTACACTTCACAGCTAGATTTGCATCAAGCACATTCAAAAATACGCCATTCTTATCCGTCCCCAGGATGACACCGGGGTAGGTAGCAAAGTCTTTCCTGATCCCAGCTCTGTTCATCTTGGCTTCTTTTAAAAACACAGCAAGCAAGGGTTACTCCAAGCGGAGTCTCCCTTTTTTCCAAAAATTGGGCCACACAGACACCCACCACATCAGTGGCAGCACTTGGGCCCTAGTTGCAAACAGGATGTTTTGATTTGCATCAAGCACATTCAAAAATACGCTATTCTTAGCCGTCCCCAGGATGACACCGGGGTAGGTAGCAAAGTCTTTCCTGATCCCAGCTCTGTTCATCTTGGCTTCTTTTAAAAACACAGCAAGCAAGGGTTACTCCAAGCGGAGTCTCCCTTTTTTCCAAAAATTGGGCCACACAGACACCCACCCCATCAGTGGCAGCACTTGGGCCCTAGTTGCAAACAGGATGTTTTGATTTGCATCAAGCACATTCAAAAATACGCTATTCTTAGCCGTCCCCAGGATGACACCGGGGTAGGTAGCAAAGTCTTTCCTGATCCCAGCTCTGTTCATCTTGGCTTCTTTTAAAAACACAGCAAGCAAGGGTTACTCCAAGCGGAGTCTCCCTTTTTTCCAAAAATTGGGCCACACAGACACCCACCCCATCAGTGGCAGCACTTGGGCCCTAGTTGCAAACAGGATGTTTTGATTTGCATCAAGCACATTCCAAATCCACAAGCATTTACTCTCCCCAGGATGACACAGGGGTAGTAAATTCCTTCTGGATCCATGACTTGTTCATTTTGATGAACGTCAGTCTGTCCACATTGTCACTGGACAGACGCGTGCGCTTATCTGTCAGCACACACCCAGCAGCACTGAATACACGTTCAGAGACAACGCTGGCAGCTGGACACGACAAAATCTCCAAGGCGTAACTGGAGAGCTCTGGCCATTTTTCTATGTTTGAAGCCCAAAAGGAGCAAGGCTCCAGTTGCACAGTCATGGCATCGATGTTCATTTGGAGATACTCCTGTATCATCCTCTCCAGCCGTTGAGTATGTGTCAGACTTGTTGTCTCTGGTGGCCTTGCAAAAGAGGGTCTAAAAAAATTATGAAAAGATTCCATAAAATTGCTGTTACCGGCACCAGAAAAGGTCCTACTGGTACGGGTAGACTGTTGAAGATGACGAGACCGTCCCATGTTTGTCAAGTTACAACTGGGAGATTCACTCCCTGCACCTGCACGGTTGTTTGGTGGAAAAGCCGAGCTAAGATCTAGTAACAGCTTCTGCTGATACTCCTGCATACGTGCGTCCCTTTCTATGGCTGGAATTATGTCACAAAATTTGGACTTGTACCGGGGATCTAATAGTGTGGCAATCCAGTAGTCATCATCACTTCTAATTTTGACAATACGACTGTCATGTTGGAGGTAGTGCAACAAAAAGGCACTCATGTGTCTTGCGCAGCCATGCGGACCAAGTCCATGCTGTGTTTGTGGCATAGAGGTGCTACCCGTTCTTTCTTCCTCTGACATCTGACCCCAACCTCTTTCAACTGAAATTTGACCAAGGTCTCCCTCATCCGCTGAGTCTTCCATGTCCATGGACAGTTCGTCCTCCATTTCTTCATGTTCTCCTGCACCTTGCTCAACATTTCGCCTGCTACTATGCGCCCTTGTCGATCCCTGTCCCCCATGGTCCCATGCCTGCTGCGTTGGTGATGATGAACGTCTGGACCTTCGTGATGTTGTTGTCCCTTGCGCATATGAATCCTCCTGTAGTTCCTCCCCTTCATGTTGTCCCACCCCCTGACTCCGAATAGTGTTTAGCGTGTGCTCCAGCATGTAAATGACTGGAATCGTCATGCTGATAATGGCATTGTCAGAGCTAAACATATTCGTCGCCATGTCGAAACTGTGCAGAAGGGTGCATAGGTCCTTGATCTGAGACCACTCCATCAGGGTGATCTGCCCCACCTCTGCATCTCGTTGGCCCAGGCTATACGTCATGACGTATTGCACCAGGGCTCTGCGGTGCTGCCACAGTCGCTGTAACATGTGGAGAGTTGAATTCCAGCGTGTCGCCACATCGCATTTCAGGCGATGAACCGGCAGGCCGAAAGACTTCTGGAGCGATGCAAGTCGCTCTGCTGCGGCGCTTGAACGGCGGAAGTGAGCTGACAGTTTTCGTGCCCTGTTCAGAAGGCCATCTAGGCCGGGATAGTGTGTTAAAAATTGCTGCACGACAAGGTTCAACACGTGAGCCATACAAGGTACGTGTGTCACCTTGCCCAGGCGAAGTGCCGCACCCAGGTTTGCAGCATTGTCGCACACGGCCTTACCAGGCTGCAGTTTGAGTGGAGACAACCATTTATTAAACTCGGACCGCAAAGCTGACCACAACTCCTCAGCTGTGTGACTCTTATTACCAAGACATGTCAAGCTAAAGACCGCCTGATGCCGTTGCGCTCTGCTGCCAGCATAGTAATGAGGGGTGCGTGATTCCTTCTGCGCAGTGAGAACGCTGGTGGCCTGACCAGGCAGGCTTGGGGCGGAGGTGGAGGACCCAGATGAGGTGGAGGATGCAGAAGCAGTGGCGGAACTTGGACAGACAGAGGATTGACACACAAGTCGTGGGGACGGCAAGACTTGTGCAGCAGACCCTTCACCATCTATCACCATAGTTACCCAGTGCCCAGTCAGCGACATGTAACGTCCCTGTCCATGCTTACTGGTCCAAGTATCGGTGGTGAAATGCACCCGTTCACACACAGAGTTTCTCAAGGAAGCGGTGATGTTGTGTGCGACATGCTGGTGTAGCGCGGGCACACCTTTCTTAGAGAAGTAGTGGCGACTAGGCATCTGGTACTGGGGCACAGCGACAGACATAAGGTCTCTAAAATCCTGTGTGTCCACTAGGCGGAAAGGCAGCATTTCGGTAGCCAACAGCTTACAGAGGGATAGAGTCAACCTCTTAGCTTTGTCATGGGTCGGAGGAAGTGGCCTTTTATTTGACCACATCTGAGGGACAGAGATCTGGCTGCTGTGTGTAGACGGTGTTGAGTAGGGTGTCCCTTGAAAAATGCAGGTTTGTGAGGAAAGTGCAGGCGGAGACATGATGTTGCCTTCATCCAACGTTGGTGCTATCGATGTCTGAGAGAGCTGTACACACTCACTTGTTTCCCCTTCCAAACCAACTGACGACCTTACAAGCAAACTGCCTGTTGCGGTTACAGTGGTGGAAGTTTTGCGTGGAAAAACAGGTGTGGCAGCTGTCCCCACAGTCCTAGAAGATGAAGAGCGCGCGGATGCAGTGGAAGGGGCGGGCGGTGGATGGTTCGCTCCACTAGGCCGCATTGCAGCACGGTGAGCTTCCCACCGGGACTTATGATATTTAGTCATGTGACGATTCATGGAAGAAGTTGTCAAACTGCTGAGGTTTTGACCTCTACTAACAGAATCATGACAAATGTTACATATCACATGAGTTGGGCGATCTTTTTCGATGTGAAAAAAGGACCAGGCTAGGCAAGGCTTAGAGGCCATGCGACCTGTTGATCCACCCCGAATAATGCTCATAGGCAGAGTGGTGGCTGAGGATGCAGTTGTAGACGTGCTACCAGTGCTCCGACTCTGTCCAGGAAGGCGCAAGGTAACTTCGTCGTCGGTTGCATCCTCCTCCACCGCCTCTGTTGACCTCCTCGAGTGCCTGACTGGGGGTTGACAGTAGGTGGGATCTAGAACGTCATCATCAATTGTTGTGTTTGCACTCCCCTCCCCCTCAGACCGAGCCTCTTCTTGCCCTGACGGAATATTTAAGTTGTCATCCCAATCGGGTATCTGCGTCTCATCTTCATCAGTATGTTCCTCATTGTCTATAACCACAGGTGTTACAGTTTGTGACAAAGGGTCAACATTATGCTCAGAAACTTGGTCCTCACGGCCTGAATCTGAGTCACAAAGGTTCTGGGCATCACTGCAGACCATTTCCTGTTCTGTACTCACTGTAGCTTGGGAGCAGACCTCTGATTCCCAGGCTATAGTGTGACTGAACAGCTCTGCAGACTCAGCCATCTCAGTTCCACCATACTGTGCAGGGCTGATGGAGACTTCAGAGCTGGGAGAAAGCAAGTTTGATTGGGATGACAACTCAGAGGACTGGTGTTTTTTGGATGCGGTACTTGAAGTGGCAGAGAGGGCACTTGTTGGACCACTTGAGATCCATTCAAGCATTTTCCTTTTTTGCCCATCATCTACCTTTGTTCCTGTTGTTCGTGTCCGTAACAAAGGGAGCACATCGGATTGTCCACGGTAAGTAGTAGACATCTTACTTTTGCTGGTAGATGGTCTATCTTCAGCAGATGATAATGGAGCTTTGCCACCTTCCCCACGGACAAAACCTTTTTTGCCTTTTCCACCACGCCTCTTCCCCTTTCCACCAGCATCTGTCATTTTGCCACTCATGTTGATTGCGACAAGATTGTGGACTGAAAATGTGGTAGTAAAAATTGAGAGGTGGTGAAGATTGCAGTGGTGGTCTAGCTTTATTAACAGCAGAATAATAAAGAATAAATATCCCTGACAATGCAACTTAGTTATAATTAGTTGGAGTGTGCAACGCAGGCAGACGTGCTGCAAATGTCTTTGCACTAGTGGGACTATAGCAAAGTCCAATAGCCACGTATAGGATGCCACTAGGTACACTGAGTGTTTGCTAGTATAATGGCTTGGTTAGAATGAGTTGTAGTGTGCAACGCAGGCAGACGCGCTCTGCAAATGTCTTTGCACTAGTGGGACTATAGCAAAGTCCAATAGCCACGTATAGGATGCCACTAGGTACACTGAGTGTTTGCTAGTATAATGGCTTGGTTAGAATGAGTTGTAGTGTGCAACGCAGGCAGACGCGCTCTGCAAATGTCTTTGCACTAGTGGGACTATAGCAAAGTCCAATAGCCACGTATAGGATGCCACTAGGTACACTGAGTGTTTGCTAGTATAATGGCTTGGTTAGAATGAGTTGTAGTGTGCAACGCAGGCAGACGCGCTCTGCAAATGTCTTTGCACTAGTGGGACTATAGCAAAGTCCAATAGCCACGTATAGGATGCCACTAGGTACACTGAGTGTTTGCTAGTATAATGGCTTGGTTAGAATGAGTTGTAGTGTGCAACGCAGGCAGACGCGCTCTGCAAATGTCTTTGCACTAGTGGGACTATAGCAAAGTCCAATAGCCACGTATAGGATGCCACTAGGTACACTGAGTGTTTGCTAGTATAATGGCTTGGTTAGAATGAGTTGTAGTGTGCAACGCAGGCAGACGCGCTCTGCAAATGTCTTTGCACTAGTGGGACTATAGCAAAGTCCAATAGCCACGTATAGGATGCCACTAGGTACACTGAGTGTTTGCTAGTATAATGGCTTGGTTAGAATGAGTTGTAGTGTGCAACGCAGGCAGACGCGCTCTGCAAATGTCTTTGCACTAGTGGGACTATAGCAAAGTCCAATAGCCACGTATAGGATGCCACTAGGTACACTGAGTGTTTGCTAGTATAATGGCTTGGTTAGAATGAGTTGTAGTGTGCAACGCAGGCAGACGCGCTCTGCAAATGTCTTTGCACTAGTGGGACTATAGCAAAGTCCAATAGCCACGTATAGGATGCCACTAGGTACACTGAGTGTTTGCTAGTATAATGGCTTGGTTAGAATGAGTTGTAGTGTGCAACGCAGGCAGACGCGCTCTGCAAATGTCTTTGCACTAGTGGGACTATAGCAAAGTCCAATAGCCACGTATAGGATGCCACTAGGTACACTGAGTGTTTGCTAGTATAATGGCTTGGTTAGAATGAGTTGTAGTGTGCAACGCAGGCAGACGCGCTCTGCAAATGTCTTTGCACTAGTGGGACTATAGCAAAGTCCAATAGCCACGTATAGGATGCCACTAGGTACACTGAGTGTTTGCTAGTATAATGGCTTGGTTAGAATGAGTTGTAGTGTGCAACGCAGGCAGACGCGCTCTGCAAATGTCTTTGCACTAGTGGGACTATAGCAAAGTCCAATAGCCACGTATAGGATGCCACTAGGTACACTGAGTGTTTGCTAGTATAATGGCTTGGTTAGAATGAGTTGTAGTGTGCAACGCAGGCAGACGCGCTCTGCAAATGTCTTTGCACTAGTGGGACTATAGCAAAGTCCAATAGCCACGTATAGGATGCCACTAGGTACACTGAGTGTTTGCTAGTATAATGGCTTGGTTAGAATGAGTTGTAGTGTGCAACGCAGGCAGACGCGCTCTGCAAATGTCTTTGCACTAGTGGGACTATAGCAAAGTCCAATAGCCACGTATAGGATGCCACTAGGTACACTGAGTGTTTGCTAGTATAATGGCTTGGTTAGAATGAGTTGTAGTGTGCAACGCAGGCAGACGCGCTCTGCAAATGTCTTTGCACTAGTGGGACTATAGCAAAGTCCAATAGCCACGTATAGGATGCCACTAGGTACACTGAGTGTTTGCTAGTATAATGGCTTGGTTAGAATGAGTTGTAGTGTGCAACGCAGGCAGACGCGCTCTGCAAATGTCTTTGCACTAGTGGGACTATAGCAAAGTCCAATAGCCACGTATAGGATGCCACTAGGTACACTGAGTGTTTGCTAGTATAATGGCTTGGTTAGAATGAGTTGTAGTGTGCAACGCAGGCAGACGCGCTCTGCAAATGTCTTTGCACTAGTGGGACTATAGCAAAGTCCAATAGCCACGTATAGGATGCCACTAGGTACACTGAGTGTTTGCTAGTATAATGGCTTGGTTAGAATGAGTTGTAGTGTGCAACGCAGGCAGACGCGCTCTGCAAATGTCTTTGCACTAGTGGGACTATAGCAAAGTCCAATAGCCACGTATAGGATGCCACTAGGTACACTGAGTGTTTGCTAGTATAATGGCTTGGTTAGAATGAGTTGTAGTGTGCAACGCAGGCAGACGCGCTCTGCAAATGTCTTTGCACTAGTGGGACTATAGCAAAGTCCAATAGCCACGTATAGGATGCCACTAGGTACACTGAGTGTTTGCTAGTATAATGGCTTGGTTAGAATGAGTTGTAGTGTGCAACGCAGGCAGACGCGCTCTGCAAATGTCTTTGCACTAGTGGGACTATAGCAAAGTCCAATAGCCACGTATAGGATGCCACTAGGTACACTGAGTGTTTGCTAGTATAATGGCTTGGTTAGAATGAGTTGTAGTGTGCAACGCAGGCAGACGCGCTCTGCAAATGTCTTTGCACTAGTGGGACTATAGCAAAGTCCAATAGCCACGTATAGGATGCCACTAGGTACACTGAGTGTTTGCTAGTATAATGGCTTGGTTAGAATGAGTTGTAGTGTGCAACGCAGGCAGACGCGCTCTGCAAATGTCTTTGCACTAGTGGGACTATAGCAAAGTCCAATAGCCACGTATAGGATGCCACTAGGTACACTGAGTGTTTGCTAGTATAATGGCTTGGTTAGAATGAGTTGTAGTGTGCAACGCAGGCAGACGCGCTCTGCAAATGTCTTTGCACTAGTGGGACTATAGCAAAGTCCAATAGCCACGTATAGGATGCCACTAGGTACACTGAGTGTTTGCTAGTATAATGGCTTGGTTAGAATGAGTTGTAGTGTGCAACGCAGGCAGACGCGCTCTGCAAATGTCTTTGCACTAGTGGGACTATAGCAAAGTCCAATAGCCACGTATAGGATGCCACTAGGTACACTGAGTGTTTGCTAGTATAATGGCTTGGTTAGAATGAGTTGTAGTGTGCAACGCAGGCAGACGCGCTCTGCAAATGTCTTTGCACTAGTGGGACTATAGCAAAGTCCAATAGCCACGTATAGGATGCCACTAGGTACACTGAGTGTTTGCTAGTATAATGGCTTGGTTAGAATGAGTTGTAGTGTGCAACGCAGGCAGACGCGCTCTGCAAATGTCTTTGCACTAGTGGGACTATAGCAAAGTCCAATAGCCACGTATAGGATGCCACTAGGTACACTGAGTGTTTGCTAGTATAATGGCTTGGTTAGAATGAGTTGTAGTGTGCAACGCAGGCAGACGCGCTCTGCAAATGTCTTTGCACTAGTGGGACTATAGCAAAGTCCAATAGCCACGTATAGGATGCCACTAGGTACACTGAGTGTTTGCTAGTATAATGGCTTGGTTAGAATGAGTTGTAGTGTGCAACGCAGGCAGACGCGCTCTGCAAATGTCTTTGCACTAGTGGGACTATAGCAAAGTCCAATAGCCACGTATAGGATGCCACTAGGTACACTGAGTGTTTGCTAGTATAATGGCTTGGTTAGAATGAGTTGTAGTGTGCAACGCAGGCAGACGCGCTCTGCAAATGTCTTTGCACTAGTGGGACTATAGCAAAGTCCAATAGCCACGTATAGGATGCCACTAGGTACACTGAGTGTTTGCTAGTATAATGGCTTGGTTAGAATGAGTTGTAGTGTGCAACGCAGGCAGACGCGCTCTGCAAATGTCTTTGCACTAGTGGGACTATAGCAAAGTCCAATAGCCACGTATAGGATGCCACTAGGTACACTGAGTGTTTGCTAGTATAATGGCTTGGTTAGAATGAGTTGTAGTGTGCAATGCAGGCAGACGCGCTCTGCAAATGTCTTTGCACTAGTGGGACTATAGCAAAGTCCAATAGCCACGTATAGGATGCCACTAGGTACACTGAGTGTTTGCTAGTATAATGGCTTAGTTATCAGTTGGAGTGTGCAGAGGACAAGAGGGTACAGTGGCAGGATTGTGGTGCTCTGGGTAGAGGAATGGAAGACTGCCTTTCTATTCCCTCCTAATGGTGAAATGCAGGTAGGAAATCCCTGACCTGGGCTACACAGACGCTGTTGCTGTTTGCAGGACCTGTCACCTATGGCTCTCTGACCCTGCCGGTTGGAGCCCTTAAAAGGACTGCTATAAAGTGCTCTCCCTAAGCTGTCTAACGCTGTGTATGCAGCGCATACAGCTGTATCGGCTATAGGACTCAGGAAGACGGAGCTGCGACAGTGATGTCTGACACCAAAGACGCAGAAGGCAGATAATGGCGTCCGTGAAGAAAATGTCCGGTTTTATAATGCAGGGACATGTGACATGCAGATCCTATCACACATGCCGTTGCTTCTCTGGCTCAAAGTCCACTTAGCTGTGTGTGTGTCTGGGATTGGCTGACATGCTGGCCCGCCCCACAAGACGCGCGCACTTAGGGAAGGAAGACAAGAAAAAAAAAAAAAAAAAATGGCGATCGCCATTATAGAAACAGCAGTGATCTGAAGGCGCTGTTCACGCACACTATACACTGAAATGTGATAATAGTTTGATTCACAGAGTGACTTACACTATTACAGCAGAAACCAAGCTATGATTTAGCTGTTTTTTGGCTGCTAGAACCGTTCTCGAACGTTTCTAGAACTACCGAGCTTTTGCAAAAAGCTCGAGTTCTAGTTCGATCTAGAACATGCCCCAAAATCACTCGAGCCGCGAACTGGAGAACCACGAACCACGAACCGCGCTCAACTCTACTCAAAACAGTGAAATCCTAGGTGCATTTCCCTCTGGGATGAATGCAAATCAAAAAAGGTCTGTGGAGCCTCTGTTAGGAGTCTCAACACAGAAAATAGCCAGATATCTCTGGCTGATCTCCCCGAGGTCAGTGATTGTTTTGTCTTGTTGGTCTACTAGGCATTGCTCCCACCTAGCCAGAATCCAACTCCACACTGATTAGGAGCAATACCCCAAAACAGCTGTCTGTGGATGGATACCTGGCCTTGGTATTTCCCTTGTCATATCTTTAAACTCGTCAAATTTATTAAAAGGGCCAGTTAATATGGTGGTTATGGTGGTCTCCTAAAAAGAGCAACTACTTGGCTAGGTCCTTCCCGGAGGGATAATTGGCTATTTTCTGTGTTGAGACTCCTAACAGAGGCTCCACGGACCTTTTTTGATTTGCATTTTTTCTTTGTTGTCATACTTTGATGACATTCGAGTGTGGTACAATTTTTTTCACAGACCCTTGTATTTGAATGGGCAAGTGCCATCCGACTCAGAGGAAAATCTTAAATGCTGCATTTTTATTATTTTACACACTCAATGGGCCAGTGAAAAAACATCATTCAACTGCACTGCCCCATTGAATAACATTGGTCGTAGTCTGATCAGTATTTTTAACGAACAGCACTTGGACCAAAAATATGGTCATCTGCATGAACCTGAACTCTACCCCATTCCACCCTACAAAATAAATCCAACTCTGTTAAGTTGGTGGCTTTTTTCTCATAAACTGCATGCTTAAAGGGAACTAACCAGCAGGATTTTCATGTATAAAGTAAAGCCAGTGCTATACTGGCACTGGGATGTTGTATGTAATCATATATTTTGTTCAGAGATTGGATGTTTTATTTCACAAATATGTGCAAGTAAAGTTCCAGCAATGCACTGCTATTTGATTGACAGGTGCAATAGGAAGGGAATATGTGTATGGGGTCTTGCTATCTATTACTGCCCTTGTTTGTCGGTCTGCGCCAGAATTAACGTCTATGACGCCGACAAGGGGAGAAAGGCCAGTCGGGGTGGGAATAGATAGCTAGACCCCACATATCCCCTTCCTGTTGCACCTGTCAATTATATAGCAGTGCATTGCTGGAACTTTACTTGCACATATTTCTGAAATTAAACATTGAAATTCAAAACAAAAGCTATGCTTCCATTCAGCATCCTAGCACTAGTATAACACTGGATTTATTTTATATATGAAAATCCTGCTGGTTGGATCCTGTAGTCCTACAACATTTCTGTAGGAAAAAAGTCTTTGCCTTTGCCTTTCGAAAACATTAACTTTATTCTTCATTAGCCATTATTTGTAGAATGCCTCGTTAACTTTGGATTGTCTTTTGTTACATGGCCAACGTTCTTTTGAGATTCAGCTGATTGAGAGATGTCCTGAAATTGTTCTTTACAGTTTGTTGTTCCATCAGTGATGGCAAGCCGGCAAGGCCCAGATACAAGAAAATAGACTCAAACCATCATACAATCTGAACCGTGTTTCATGCTTTCTTTGAAGTTTGTACTCTGTTAGGCCCCCTTCACACTTCCGTGAACAAAACGCACGTGTGTTACGGGCCGTTTTTCGGGTCCGTATACCGTTTTTGTGTCCGTTTTTATGGTCCGTGTGGCATCTGTGTGAATTGCGTATGCTAGCCGTGTTTGTGTGCAGAACGTCCGTGTGTGCGTGTGGAATTAACGTGTACGTGGAATGTCCGTGTGTAATGTCCGTGTGTGTGATGCACAGTGTCGTTTATAAATGTCGGCTGGCAGCCGACAGAGTTGCGCGATGAGAATGAACTCGGGTGAACTTCACCCGACTTCATCCTCATACCGCGGCTCTGTCTGTGTCGAGTACTGATTAGCGGTCACCTGTGAAGGATTCACCGGTGACCGCTAATCCCCCGAGTGACTGAAGTTTACCCCCCTCTCTCATACTCACCGATCCCCGATCCCCGGCGCAGCGCTGCACGGCATTCACACTGCTGCGGCGGCTTTTACTATTTTGAAAATGCCGGCCGCTCATTAAACAATCTCGTATTGCCTGCTTTCCCTGCCCACCGGCGCCTATGAGTGGTTGCAGTGAGACACGCCCCCACGCTGAGTGACAGGTGTCTCACTGCACCCAATCACAGCAGCCAGTGGGCGTGTCTATACTGTGCAGTAAAATAAATAATTAATTAAAAAAAACGGCGTGCGGACCCCCCCAATTTTAATGCCAGCCAGATAAAGCCATACGGCTGAAGGCTGGTATTCTCAGGATGGGGAGCTCCACGTTATTGGGAGCCCCCCACCCTAACAATATCAGTCAGCAGCCGCCCAGAATTGCCGCATACATTAGATGCGACAGTTCTGGGACTGTACCCGGCTCTTCCCGATTTGCCCTGGTGCTTTGGCAAATCGGGGTAATAAGGAGTTCATGGCAGCCCATAGCTGCCAATAAGTCCTAGGTTAATCATGTCAGGCGTCTCCCCGAGAAACCTTCCATGATTAATCTGTAAATTACAGTAAATAAACACACACACACACGAAAAAATCATTTATTAGAAATAAAAAACACAAACATGAAATCATTTATTAGAAATAAAAAACACAAACCCTGGTTCAACAATTTAATCAGCCCGAAAAATCCCTCCATGTCCGGCGGAATCCAGGATGGTCCAGCATCGCATCCAGCTCTGCTACATGGAGGTGACAGGAGCTGCAGCACACACCGCCGCTCCTGTCACCTCCACGCAGCTAATGAAGACAGCCGCGCAATCAGCTGAGCTGTCACTGAGGTTACCCGCTGTCAACACTGGATCCAGTGACAGCGGGTAACCTCAGAGACAGCTCAGCCGATAGCGCAGCTCTCTTCATTTGCTGCGTGGAGCTGACAGGAGCGGCGGTGTGTGCTGCAGCTCCTGTCACCTCCATGCAGCAGAGCTGGATGCGACGCTGGAGCATCCTGGATTCCGCTGGACATGGAGGGCTTTTTCGGGCTGATTAAATTGTTGAACCAGGGTATATGTTTGTGTTTTTTATTTCTAATAAAGGATTTTTCAGTTGTGTGTATTTATTTACTGTAATTTACAGATTAATCATGGAAGGTATCTCGGGGAGACGCCTTACATGATTAATCTAGGACTTATTGGCAGCATTTTTTCGTCGTCGCTCTCCTGCTGTGAAGCACGCATCGCTGTGTGTGACAGCGAGAGAGCGATGAAATGAAGCGAGCAGAGAGCAGGAGCCGGCATCTGGCAGCTGCGGAAAGCTGTAACCACTGTAAACATCGGGTAACCAAGGGAAGACCTTTCCCTGGTTACCCGATATTTACCTTCGTTACCAGCCTCCGCCGCTCTTGCTGCTAGTGCCGCCTCCTGCTCTGTGCACATGTAGCTGCAGTACACATCGGGTAATTAACCCTATGTGTACTGTAGCTAGGAGAGCAAGGAGCCAGCGCTAAGCAGTGTGCGCGGCTCCCTGCTCTCTGCACTGTGAAATGTAGCTGCAGTACACATCGGGTTAATTAACCCGATGTGTACTGTAGCTAGGAGAGCAAGGAGCCAGGGCTAAGCAGTGTGCGCGGCTCCCTGCTCTCTGCACTGTGACATGTAGCTGCAGTACACATCGGGTTAATTAACCCGATGTGTACTGTAGCTAGGAGAGCAAGGAGCCAGCGCTAAGCAGTGTGCGCGGCTCCCTGCTCTCTGCACATGTAGCGACGTTATGATCGCTGCTGCGTCGCTGTGTTTGACAGCTAAGCAGCGATCATAACAGCGACTTACAAGGTCGCTGTTACGTCACAGAAAATGGTGACGTAACAGCGATGACGTTGTCGCTGTCGCTATGTGTGACACCAGCTTTAGGGACAACATAATCCCCAAAAGATGAACTTGCAGTTCTGTCTTAGACTGCGAATGATTTAGTAAATGATTCCTAAAGTGGTTCCATTATGGGACATAAGGTTGGTAAATACAGAATTCACTCTACCCTTATTATTACTTGCATCCAAAAGGTTGTTATTTGCCATAACTGACACTATTCTCAACTTTGGCAGGATTGCTCCATGAATCAGATGACAAAAGAGAGGATTAGGCTATTTAAATTCACAACAAGTATTTTTGGAAGCATTGACGCTTTATGGCCGATTATGGCTTGGGCTTCAAAAATATACCCTATCTTAGATCCTACAAATGGGACCTGCAACAATATCAAGAATGAGGCCCTTACGTAAGCCGCTGTCAGTGTAGAGGTTGTCGGAATTTTAGTTTTTCTATACATTCATGGTGTAGCTATGGGGTAGGATATGACAACGATACATGATGGGAATAATTTTGTATTTACTCCCTAAGAACCACACAATTTTTTGTTTATGTTCTTAAGTTTTTTTTCTCCCCTTATTTTAAGGGGTACTTTACACGTTGTGACATCACTAGCATCGGCTAGCGATGCCGAGCACAATAGTACCCGCCCCCGTCGCACATGCGATATGTGGTGATTGCTGCCGTAGCGAACATTATCGCTACGGCAGCTTCACACGCAGATACCTGCTCGGCGATGTCACTGTGACTGCCGAAACATCCCTCCTTCAAGGGGGAGGTGCGTTCGGTGTCACAGCGATGTCATCGCAACGTCACTAATCGGCCAGCCAATAGAAGCGGAGGGGCGGAGATGAGTGGGACATAACATCCCGCCCACCTTCTCCCTTCTGCATTGCCGTCGGGACGCAGGTAAGGAGATGTTTGTCGTTCATGCGGGTTTACACACAGCGATGTATGGACCTGCAGGAACGACAAACAAAATCGCACCTGCGGTCGACCCGACATTATGAAAATGACCGACGCTACACAGATCACCGATTTTCGATGCATTTGCAATTGTTTATCGTCGCACAAAGGATTTACACGTTGTGACGTCGTTACCGGCGCCGGATGTGCGTCACTAACGACGTGACCCCGTCGATATTTCGGATGCGATGTTGCAGCGTGTAAAGTATGCCTAAGAGTCATACCATTTCCATTGCCCTGTAAGATCTTGCTTTTTTCAGGATTCATTGTACTCTTGTATGACATGATCCAATATATCATTTGATCTAATGGTAAGCGGAAAAATAATTCCATGTGTGGTGAACTAGGCAAAAACTTGAAATTCTGCTGTTTTCCCAAAAAACTGACTTGGCAGTATGGTTTTCCAGGACAGTGTGATTAAGTAAATACCAAATATAAATAGTTTTCCTTTTATTTAAAGTGGTGAAAAAAATTCTGAAGTTTTGAAATAAAAAAAATATTGCTTTTGTCGCCACTTTCTAAGTACTGTAATGTTTTAAATTTTGGGCATCTAGGGCTGTGTGAAGGCTTGTTTTTGTGACCCGAGCCAATGTTTTTATTGATCTTATTTTGGAATATACACAATATTTTGATCACCTGTTATTACATTTTTTTATGTTTGATGTGGAGACCGAAAAACTGTGATTCTGGCATTTTGGGGTTTTCTTCTCGTCACACTGTTTAGCAATAGTGATGGGCGAACCACCCGATGTTCTTGTTCAGGAGACTCGCCCAAACTTTTTGTAAAGTTCAAATTCGGCTTCTGAGATAACGAGAACTTCTGTCCGAACCCCGAACTTGGACTTTACAGTTTTGGATTTGGGCAGAGGGGTCTGTAAAATAAAGAATATAGTTAATAATAAACACTGTCATTATAGTTACCTCTCTTGCGACGTGTCCTGCAGACTCTATCTCCTGGACGCTTCTGCTTCCGGGTCCGATCATTAACTTCCGGGGGTATTCACTGCACTTCTCATCACACTGCAGTATTCAGCTGTTTTTGGCCGTATTCGCGGTGACGTCATGGTTCACCCGAGTCCATGAGCCATGGACTCGATTGAACTTTGACTGTCACTGTGCATCGTTATCACCCGGCATGGTGCACACTCTCCGTACAAGAGCCGGTCGACTGCATGCATTTCCATGCAGCTGAGGCGGTTTACACACAACGGTTGTCAGGGGTTGTCAGGAGAGGGTGGGTCGTGCTGAGTGATAACAATGCGAGACTCACAGGAGTCATACGCAACAGGAATCATACCCTCATTGTCAGCCTGGTTCACGCTCTGTATAGACGTTTTTCTGTACAGAGTAATGAAGCAGAGCTGACATGGCTCTATCTGTGGACAACATCGGACAAAGGATTTTTTTAATAATAAAGATGGAGTCTCTAAATGTTTTTTTCTTTTATTTCTCATGAAAAAAAATTCTGTGTTGTATTTTTCTTCTTACTGTTAACTAGAAATTCATGATGACCATGTCAAATATGGTGTGACACCATGTATTTTGGGCATAGTACCAGCTGAGAATACAAAGCTGGTATTAACCCCTTTATTATTCATTGTGCCACCGCCATCAGGGCCAATGGACAAGCCAGGAAAAGCACCTGGAAATGGCACTAAAGAACAATGAGCCATTTCCAGGGTCGGCTGTGGGCTGCGGAGAATCCCAGCCCCCAGCTGCCTGGTTTTACATGACTAGTGATTACATTACAGTGGGAGCCCACGCATTTATGATTTTTAGTTTTTTTTTTTAAATAATTCCCGGTATTTTGATTGCCAGCAAAGGTAATGCCAGGCAGATGGGTGTGGCAGCCCGTAGCCATCTGCTTTATCTGCGCTGAGAATCAAAAATACCGTGGAGTGCAATGTCAATTTTTTATTTATTTTTACACTACTATATGTGTGAAAGACCCAACAGCTAATCACAGATGCTTTCAAGTAGAATGGACGTCTGTGATTGACTGTTGGAGTATTCTGGAATCTGCCCATAAATTCTAGATGCTAGACTGTATGGGCTGGTTTCAGGTTACTCCAGCATCTAATCACAGATGCCCACTCTGTGACAGCATTTGTGATTGTCTGTTATTTTAACAGTAAAAGAAAACAAAAACACAGAGAAAAAAAATATTTTATTAGAAATAAAACAGAAGACATTTAGGACTCCATCTTTTATTACCCAAAAAAACCTCTCTGACGTAGTCCATAGGTGGGCGAGCATCTTCAGCTCTGCTACATCTGTGCGAGGAGACAAACACAGGTTTGCTCACAGCTGAGAGCTGTCAGAGCCTTCACCCAAGTGCACAGCTGAGGTGTTGCGTATGACTCCAGTGAGTCTCGTGTTAGTATCACTCTTACAGGAGCGCCTCAGCTGCATGGTAATACATGCAGCCGTCTTGCTCCTGTCAGCAGAATGTGCGCCGAGCCGAGTGATACCAATGCGAGACTCGCACAGCGACAGTCAAAGTTTAATCGAGCCCATGGCTCATGGACAAGATAAGCGTCTCTACAGAGAGAGAGGTAGGAGGGCATTGTCAGATCTGCTTCATCATTCTGTACAGACAAGTGTATCTACAGAGTGAGAAGCAGGGAGAGCATAGTCAGCTCTGCTTCCTCACTCTGTAAAACAAATGTCTCTACAGAGAGAAAAGCAGGCTGACACTTAGGTTATGATTGCACTTGCATAAGACTCATGGAAGTCTCGCATTGCATCACTCCGCACAGCCTGACACTCTCCTGATAGAAGTGCCTCACCTGCATGTAAATGTATGCAGTCGAAGTTCAATCGAGTTCATGAGCCATGTACTCAGGTGAACCCTGACGTCACCGCAAACAGAGCCGAAAAAATCCAAAAACTACTGAGTGACGAGCAGTTCAGTGAATATCACCAGAAGTTAATGATTGGACCCAGAAGCAGAAGCGGCCGGGAGACAGCAGTTGAGGGGGTCTGCAGGATACGTTGCGGGACCTGTAAGTATGCGCATAATGTTTTTTACTAATGGGCTTTTTTTTTACAGCCCCTGGACCCGAACTGGACCCAAACTGTAACAGGAACTTCCCAGAAAGCTTGTGTTCGGGACCTCGAACTTTACAGTTCGGGTTCACTCATCACTATTTAGCAATTGGATTATTTTATATTTTGATAGATAGGACATTTCTGAAAGCAGCAATACCAAATATAAGTAAATTTTATTTTTTTTAATTTTCAAAGGTGCAGAAGGTGATTTTAATGTGTTTTTTTTTTCATTTTATTTTTTCATATTTTTAAAATAATTTAATTTACATTTTACTGATTTTACTGGTCTCATATGGGGCTTGAAGTTGTGATTATCTGATTTCTTGTAAAAATAGAGCAAGGCATCAGCACCACTCTGTATCACAGAAATCATGATTTTTTATGAGTGCTGGCTTGCAGACTTCATTCACGAGGAGATCATCATGACATACACTATGACATCAGCAGAACTCTGGATAACATGACAACCCATCGGCACATGTGATCACATCATGGAACCACCGATGGGAGTTGAAAATTATGCACTTCCCGTCAGTGTGGTTTCAATCTTGCTGTTGGAGATTGATAGCATGATTGGACTGGTTAACAGCCATGTGCAAATCTCCAATCCATCAGTGGCTGCTAGGCCTAGGACACACGGCGAGAAAGACGATGCAAGTGGAATGCGAAAAAAAACCCGCATGCCATTCGGACCAATATTACTCTATGAGGCAGCTCCCAAGAGCGAATATTTTCTCAGCCCTAATCGGACCAAGAAAACAGTTACTGCATGCTGCGAGCGGAATACAATCCTTTTTCTCTCGCACCCATTCAAGTCTATGGGGAGAGAGAAGCATCGCATTGCTCTCGCATTACACCATTGTGACACGAGAGCAGTGCGATTCTCGCATCAGCCGGCAACGGAGGAGATAGGGAGATAAATCCTTCCCCTCCGCAGCGTCGGCCATCCCCTCCGCAGTGTCGGCCCTTTCCTCCGCAGCGCCAGCCACCCCTCCACAAATATGGTCTGATCGCACGATCGGACCAGAGTCGCATGACACTCACATGACACTTGGTTCCCGCTATGCTGTGAGCCTGTGCCGAGTGTCAGGCAAGAACTTGCACAAATCCCCATGTGGCCTCGGCCTTAGAGGCACATGTTAGCTGATCAGATCAGCCGACATGAGCAGGGAAAGATGCCAACTCGGCATTCTAGCCTGCATCAAAGGCAGGGAGCCGAACCATATCAGACATAGCACGTCATTGGTCATTAAGGGGTTAAACTCTGTGTGGTCACATGGATTGCAAAATCTCAGCAAGTACGGTCACTTTAATTCTACGAGACAAAAAAGAATCTGTAAGTAATGAAAGCAAGGAAGGATGTGAATATAAGACTTAGCCTCCAGCTATGGCCAAACATTTAATGTAAAAGCGTCTCAGCGTTATTGAACCTCAGACCGGTATATGTCTAAAATGAAGCTGCAGCGACGGACATGTATTTTGAATAACTCACTAAATTATTTTTAGATGTATATATTTTCCGGGGTGTTCAAAGTCATTGCTGATGTCCATCAAATTAAATAACGATTTTCCTGGCCGTAAAAAGCACAATAAATATCACAGAAAATTTACAACCTAAGCTCCTTTGCCAGAAGCGAGCTATAGTCACATATCAGTGCCCGGGGATTACTTATAAGGATTACTTACAAAGCAGTTTAAAAAAAAACTACACTGGTAGCCATTTTTAAGATGTCCCACAAAATGTCAATAAACCTACAAAATCGCACAGATTGCCTCCTGAGCGTCCCCTTTATGAGCCTGGCCCGGCTATGCATTTTAATTCAGAAGAGCTAAGTTCTTCTTCAATATTGGAAAATGCACAGATTTTTTTTCCTTTGCATTAGGTACTGAAATATATATCCCCTCCACCATGAATAACGGCCTCTGATCGATATCTTCTCCTCTACAGAAATGCATTCTCTATGCATATTTATAAGTGCTTTGACTGTTGCTATTATTCCAACAAACCAACATCACAAAGACGATTTGCAGCTCGTTTTATAGTCTTGTTCCTGCAGTGTATTTGTCAAAAACAAAAAATGTAGCCACATCCAATATTAAGACAATGCAAATGTCCACAGAATCTATAGCAAATCTGTTTTTTTGTTGTTCACTTAAAGACATCATATTGATTTACTAAACTGCAGTCGTGACCTGTGGCCTGACCCCTTCATTGGGGGTCCTGTGAATTTGACGAGCCACATAAAGCAGACTATAGCAGTATCATGAACACATACCTACTGTATAAATACATACACAAACATATACAGCATATAAAAATAAAAGGATGTAACAGCCTCTGTAAGTGTGAAGATGAACTAAAACATTGAATATATGAACATTGCACTGTTTTATTTTTATCTAATATTTAAAGCTGAGTGTATGTGTGTATGTATGTGTGTGTGTATGTGCACTAAAGGACCGTCGCATTTACAATCACGAAATGTTGCACAGACGCCTCATGTGACCCAGGGAATGTCGTAGACTATGTTTTGACAGAAAATTGAATCTCGCCCTTTACAGTTACTCTCCTAAAAAACTGCCTCCATTAAAGTGAATGGAGCCTGGAACTACAGTTTATTAATAGCAGCAGTGATTGGTTGCTATAGGAACAAAGGACAGTGTTAGTATAAGAAGCATATGTGTGAGGTAATATGATGTCAGTGGGGAGACAGATAGAGAGAGACAGAGAAACAGACAGAGAGTGACAGACAGACAGGGAAAGAGACAGAGAAAGAGACAGACAAAGAGACAGAAGGACAGAGACAGACGGTGAAAGACACAGACAGACAGACGGTGAAAGAGACAGACGGGAAAAAGACAGGCAGAGATTGATGGGGAAAGAGACAGATGGGGAAAGAGACAGATGGGGAAAGAGAGAGACCTGGAAAGAGACAGATGAGGAAAGAGACAGACATACACAGGCAGACAGGGAAAGAGACAGACAGAGAGACAGACAAAGACAGATGGGGAAAGAGACAGACCTGGAAGAGAGACAGACATGGAATGAGACAGATGGGGAAAGAAACAGAGAGCTAGACACAGACCTTGAAAGAGACAGACAGAGACAGGCAGACAGGGAAAGAGACAGACCTTGAAAGAGACACACCTGGAAAGCGACAGACCTGGAAAGAGACAGACGGGGAAAGAAACAGATGGGGAAAGAGACAGATGGGAAAAGAGACAGATGGGGAAAGAGACAGATGGGGAAAGAGACAGATGAAGAAAGAGACAGATGGGGAAAGAGACAGAAAGGGAAAGAGACAGATAAGGAAAGAGACAGACGAGGAAATAGATAGAAAGGGAAAGAGACATATAGAGAAAGAGACAGACCTAGAAAGAAATGACCTGGAAAGAGACAGATGGGGAAAGAGACAGACAGAGAGACAGACATAGACAGATGGGGAAAGATACAGATGGAGAAAGATACAGATGGGGAAAGAGACATACCTGGAAAAATACAGACCTGGAAAGAGACAGACCTTGAAAGAGACAGACCTTGAAAGAGACAGACTTGGAAAGACACAGGCCTGGAAAGAGACAGACCAGGAAAGAAACAGACCAGGAAAGAGACAGACGGGGAAAGAGACAAAGACAGACGGGGAAAGAGACAGATGGGGAAAGAGACAAACTTTGAAAGAGACAGACCTAGAAAGAGACAAACTTTGAAAGAGACAGACCTGGAAAGAGACAGACCTGGAAAGAGACAGAACTGGAAAGAGACAGATGGGGAAAGAGACAGACCTTAAAAGAGATAGACCTGGAAAGAGACAGATGGGGCAAGAGACAGATGGGGCAAAAGACAGATGGGGAAAGATAGAGACAGACAGACACAGACATAGAGACAGACACAGGGATAGAGAGAGAGAGACACAAACACAGAGATGGAGAGACAGACAGACACAGAGACACAGATATAGACAAATAGACAGATACAAAGACAGACAGAGAGATAGAAACAGACAGACAGAGACATAGACAAAGACAGACAAGGAAAGAGACAGACAGAGACAGACAGAGAGCGACACACAGACAGAGACTGGGAGAGAGACAGAGAGACAGTTACTATCATGGGCAACGCCCGGGTACTACAGCTAGTATAGAATATAATGTAATTACCAGTGGCGTAACTACAGTTCAATGGGCCCTGGTGCAAAATTTGGAACTGTTCCACCCTTTATGTTGGTCAAATGTATGTATATGTATGTATACATTTAGCGTTCTAAATCTTATAAAGACATACGAATTCCCCATCCCCATTATGTAGTAATGTCCCCCATCCTGTTCTAATATCCCCACTACTGGGCTCCTGCCTGGTAAATATATCCCCCATCCTGGTGTATATGCCCCCATCCTGGTAAGTATGTCTACCATCCGGACGTATAGTATAGACCAAAAGTTTGGACACATCTTCTCATTCAAAGAGTTTTCTTTATTTTCATGACTCTGAAAATTGTAGATTCAAAAGTGGAAAACCACTGAAAATATATGTTATATTCTAGGTTCTTCAAAGTAGCCACCTTTTGCTTTCATTACTGCTTTGCACACTCTTGGCATTCTCTTGATGAGCTTCAAGAGGTAGTCACCGGAAATGGTCTTCCAACAGTCTTGAAGGAGTTCCCAGAGATGCTTAGCACTTGTTGGCCTGTTTGCCTTCACTCTGTGGTCCAGCTCATCCCAAACCATCTCGATTGGGTTCAGGTCCGGTGACTGTGGAGGCCAAGTCATCTGGCGTAGCACCCCATCACTCTCCTTCTTAGTCAAATAGCCCTTACATAGCCTGGAGGTATGTTTGGGGTCATTGTCCTGTTTAAAAATAAATGATGGTCCAACTAAACGCAAACCGGATGCAATAGCATGCCGCTGCAAGATACTGTGGTAGCCATGCTGGTTCAGTATGGCTTCAATTTTGAATAAATCCCCAACAGTGTCACCAGCAAAGAGCACCCCCACACCATCACACCTCCTCCTCCATGCTTCACGGTGGAAACCAGGCATGTAGAATCCATCCGTTCAACTTTTCTGCGTCACACAAAGACACGGTGGTTGGATCCAAACATCTCCAATTTGGACTCATCAGACCGAAGCACAGATTTCCAATGGTCTAATGTCCATTCTTTGTGCTCTTTAGCTCAAACAAGTCTCTTCTGATTGTTGCCTTTCCTTAACAGTGGTTTCCTAGCAGCTATTTTACCATGAAGGCCTGCTGCACAAAGTCTCCTCTTAACAGTTGTTCTAGAGATGTGTCTGCTGCTAGAACTCTGTGTGGCATTGACCTGGTCTCTAATCTGAGCTGCTCTTAACCTACGATTTCTGAGGCTAGTGACTCGGATAAACTTATCCTCAGCAGCAGAGGTGACTCTTGGTCTTCCTTTCCTGGGGCGGTCCTCATGTGAGCCAGTTTCTTTGTAGCGCTTGATGTTTTTTGCCACGGCACTTGAGGACACTTTCAAAGTTTTCCCAATTTTTCTGACTGACTGACCTTCGTTTCTTACAGTAATGATAGCCACTCGTTTTTCTTTACTTAGCTGCTTTTTTCTTGCCATAATACAAATTTTAACAGTCTATTCAGTAGGACTATCAGCTTCGTATCCACCAGACGTCTGCACAACACAACTGATGGTCCCAACCCCATGTATAATGCAAGAAATACCAGTTATTAAACCTGACAGGGCACACCTATGAAGTGAGAACCATTTCCGGTGACTATCACTTGACGCTCATCAAGAGAATGCCAAGAGTGTGCAAAGCAGTAAAGAAAGCAAAAGGTGGCTACATTGAAGAACCTAGAATATAAGAGCGGCTTTGCATGTTGCGACATTGCACGTGCGATGTCGGTGGGGTCAAATCGAAAGTGACGCACATCCGGCGTCGCAGTCGATATCGCAACGTGCAAATCCTTTTTGATACGATGAACGAGCGCAAAAGCGTCGTTATCGTATCATCGCTGCAGCCTCCAACATTTCCATAATGCTGGTGCAGCGACAGGTACGATGTTGTTCCTCGCTCCTGTGGCAGCGCACATCGCTGTGTATGAAGCCGCAGTAGCGAGGAACTTCACCTTACCTGCCGCCGGCTGCAATGAGAAGGACGGAGGTGGGCGGGATGTTTACATCCTGCTCTTCTCCGCCCCTCCACTTCAATTGGCCGCCTGCCGTGTGACGTCGCTGTGACGCCGCACGACCCGCCCCCTTAGGAAGGAGGTGGTTCGCCGGCCAGAGCGACGTCGCAGGGCAGGTGCATGCATGTGAAGCTGCCGTAGCGATAATGTTTGCTACGGCAGCTATCATCATGATATCGCAGCTGCGACGTGGGCGGGGACTATTACGCACGGCATCGCAGCATTGGCTTGCAATGTCGCAGTGTGCAAAGTGCCCCTAAGACCGGAATCACTGCACAAGCTGAAACTATCATTGACAATGAGCACCAGGATCCAGAACCTTATATAGGAAGGAGACTGCTGTGATTGCTAAGAGGGACGTCGCACGGCAGGTATGTGCGTGTGAAACTGCCGTAGCGATAATAATTGCTACGGCAGCTTTCACTAGATATTGCACGTGCGACGGGGGCGGGACTATCGCTGCAGCATCGGTAACACATTGTTACTGATGTCGCAGCGTGCAAAGCCCGCCAAAGACATATTTTCAGTTGTTTCACAATTTGTTGTTAAGTATTTCATTCCACATTTGTTAATTCATAGTTTTGATGCCTTCAATGTGAATCTACAATTTTCAGAGTAATGAAAATAAAGAAAACTCTTTGAATGAGAAGATGTGTCAAAACTTTTGGTCTGTACTGTATGCCAAAATAATTTTCAATCTCCAGAGTCACTTGGTAAGTCTCTTTCTTCTGTAGAGAGTAAGCTCTTATGATCCTTGGGGTCCTCTCTCTTGCTCTATTTCTCTCATTTGTAGAATTCCTTTCTTATCAATACGTAATTTTCTCTCTTCTGTAGAGTATAAGGCTCTGTGCGCACTAGTGCGATTTACCCGCGGATTTGCCGCTGAAATTTCTTGAGAAATGTCTGCAATCTTTGTGTAGACATTTTCCAGCAAATTCTATGAGAAAAAAAATAGCTGTGCGCACTGTGCGGATTTTTCTCAAGAAATTTCCTTGAGAAGAATTTCTCGAGAAAATTTCTTGAGAAAATGAGCATGTCAATTCTTTTCCGCAGGTACTTTGCGGATTTCGGCAGTACAGCCTGCAGAATCCGCAGGGAACCACCCGCGGCAAAATTGCGGCAAATTCGCAGCTATTCCGCGGCTAATCCGCGGCAAAATCGCGGCAAATCCGCATGCGGATTTGGTGCGGATTTTTTCCGGAGGTCCGGAAATTTTTCACTCCCAGAAGTTTCTCAAGAAATTTTCTTGAGAAACTTCACATTTCTAGGGCGCACATAGCCTAAGTGTCATGCAGTTTTCAGTTCTAAAGTCTTTAAGTGTCACGGCAGCGTCTGGTTCTGTTAACACTGCAGAATCTGACAGGCAACCTGAGGTCTCTTAGTGTTCAGCCAGAGCTGGCCATCGGCTGTTTCATGTCCACTATTCCGCAGTCTTGCAGGAGTTAATGCCTGCTGACCTGGGGAACTCTGCTAGGAGATCTGGTTGATAATTAGCAATCACAGCAGTCTCCTTCCTATATAAGGTTCTGGATCCTGGTGCTCATTGTCAATGATAGTTTCAGCTTGTGCAGTGATTCCGGTCTTAGGGGCAGTTTGCACACTGCGACATTGCAAGCCGATGCTGCGATGCCGTGCGTAATAGTCCCCGCCCACGTCGCAGCTGCGATATCATGATGATATCTGCCGTAGCAAACATTATCGCTACGGCAGCTTCACATGCACACACCTGCCCTGCGACGTCGCTCTGGCCGGCGAACCACCTCCTTATTAAGGGGGTGGGTCGTGCGGCGTCATAGCGATGTCACACGGCAGGCGGCCAATAGAAGCGGAGGGGCGGAGATGAGCGGGACGTAAACATCCCTCCCACCTCCTTCCTTCTGCATAGCCGGCGTGAGCCGCAGGACGCAGGTAGGAGATGTTCCTCGCTTCTGCGGCTTCACACACAGCGATGTGTGCTGCCGCAGAAACGAGGAACAACATCGTAACATCGGTATTTCCCAATTAATGGAATTGACCGACGCTACACCAATGATACGATTACAACGCTTTTGCGCTCGTTAATCGTATCATATAGGATTTACACGATACGATGTCAAAAGCGACACCGGATGTGCGTCACTTTCGATTTGACCCCACCGACATCGCACCTGCGATGTCGTAGTGTGCAAAGGGCCCCTTATTGTGGTGATCCAATCTGTTGGTGATCTTTGTGTGCTATACTGTGCGATGCACAAGTTTCCCAGTTGTTAGTTTACTTCCTCCCTTTTACGTTATTCTCCCCTGTGCATGTATTGTCACTCCTTTGTGTTTGGTTGCAGTGTGTACAAGTTTTCGTTTTTCCCCTTTCTGTGTTTAGTTGTGGGGTTTGTGACTATGGTCTCGGTCTATCCCTAGGGGAGGGGTAAGGAGCTACACGAGAGCTTAGACAGGACTTGGGGCACATTGACGGCTCAGACTTCACTACCATAAGCGTACTTCTGAGATAAGGGACTGCACATGGTCCCCAGTCCCTGTCCAGCCATCCCGTCCCATGACAGTAAGCTCTTATGATTATTGTGGTCTTCTCTATCACTCTCTTTCTCTTGTTTACAGAGCTTATTTTTATAGACACTTGGTAAGACTCTCTCTTCTGTAGAGAGTAAGCTCTTCTGGTCAGGAGGTTTCTAAATCTCTCTCTTCTGTAGAGTGTAAGCTCTTATGATCCTTGTGATCCTCTCTCTTGCTCTCTTTCTCTCGTTGTAGAGTTTCTTTCTAACAGTTACTTGGTAAGTCTCTGTCTCTTGTAGAGTATAAGCAGTTATGATCAGCGGGTCCTCTTCCTCTATCTCTCTCTCTCTTCCCTGTAAAGTATAAGCTCTTATGGTGAGCAATGTTCTCTCTCTTTTGCTCTCTCCTTTCCCCATGTGTATTTTACAAACAATTATACCAACAATTATAAGCTTTCCTGTACTGAGATTCACACAAATTTGGCAAATTGGAACTTAAAAGATATACTCATCTCTTATACAATTTAACTAGAGTTGAGCGCGGTTCTAGGTTCGTGGTTCTCCAGTTCGCGGCTCGAGTGATTTTGGGGCCTGTTCTAGATCGAACTAGAACTCGAGCTTTTTTGCAAAAGCTCGATAGTTCTAGATACGTTCGAGAATGGTTCTAGCAGCAAAAAAACAGCTAATTCCCAGCTGGCTTTCCGCTGTAATAGTGTAAGTCACTCTGTGACTCACACTATTATGAAATTTCAGTGTATAGTGTGCGGGAACAGCGCCTTCAGATCACTCCTGTTTGTATAATGGCGATCGCCATTTTTTTTTTTTTTTCCTTGTCTTCCTTCCCTATGCCCGCGCATGTAGTGGGGAGGACCAGCATGTCAGCCAATCCCAGACACACACACAGCTAAGTGGACTTTTAGCCAGAGAAGCAACGGCATGTGTGATAGGATGTCCATGTCACATGTCCCTGCATTATAAAAACGAGTATCTGCCCGTCCGGACGCCATTATCTCTTCTGCGTCCTTGGTGTCAGACATCACTGGCGCAGCTCCGTCCTGAGTCCTATTGCCGATACTGCAGTATGCGCTCCATACACAGCGCTGGACAGCTTAGGGATAGCACTTTCTATCAGTCCTTTTAAGGGCTCGAACCGGCAGGGTCAGAGCCATAGGTGACAGGTCCTGAAAACAGAGACAGCGTTTGTGTAGCTAAGGTCAGGGATTTCGTCGCTGCATTTCCCCATTAGGAGGGAATAGAAAGGCAGGCTTCCATTCCTCTACCCAGAGCCCCACAACCCTGGCACTGTACCCTCCTGTCCTCTGCACACTCCAACTCATTATAACTAAGCCATTATACTAGCAAACACTGAGTGTACCTAGTGGCATCCTAAACGTGGCTATTGGACTTCTGTATAGTCCCAGTAGTGCACAGATATTTGCAGCACGTCTGCCTGCATTGCACACTCAAACTGATAGTTACTAAGCCATTATACTAGCAAACACTGAGTGTACCTAGTGGCATCCAAAACGTGGCTATTGGACTTCTGTATAGTCCCACTAGTGCACAGATATTTGCAGCACCTCTGCCTGCATTGCACACTCCAACTGATAGTTACTAAGCCATTATACTAGGAAACACTGAGTGAACTTAGTGGCATCCTAAACGTGGCTGTTGGACTTCTGTATAGTCGGGTGCTCTGGAATAATAAGTCTAGCAATACGATAAATTCTATCCGGCACACCACAATGTAATGGAAGAGTCCTTGATATGGCTTGAAAAATATGTTTTATTGTGTATTTACAAAAAATAGTCCGTCCGACGTTTCGATCCACCTGGATCTTTTACAGGGACATTAGGACTATGTGTCAAGAGAGCTGTCAAATTACATCAGTGTGAATAGGAGACAAAAACTGATCGTCAAAAATAATGGAAAGACTGCGCACGCGGTCTTGTAGGTAAACCTGTGTGTATGATGCTATGCAGAATGCCCATCAATGACGTACCGTGAATAGGTATGTAACAGAGTAAGTCTCCACAGTAGGAAAACTGATTAGTGATGGTCAGTCAAAATCGGATAGAGTGTCCGATCACCTGGGTGAAAGGTCACATCACGAGGTAATTTAAGGTTATCTGGTCTTGCTGAATCTGACCAGGTCAGTATGTTAGAGTGTACCGCTGTAAATAGGTTGTGGTGCGGGGTGATAAACTTCACCTGATGTGTCTTGTTTAGGTCAGGGGGATTTCAAGCAGGAAAAAGCGAAAATCCTTCCTATGAGGGGGAAATCACTGAAAAAGCAGATTTATACATAGAGGTGTATCAAAGAGCATCAGAGGAGTACGTGGTGGGTCTGCAGATGAGGTATCCTGCTTAATGTATGTTAATCCAATCAACGCAGGAATGCTTCCAATGAGGAGGAGATGGCAGAACAGCCGAATGAATTACTGTAAGGAAGCCTGCGGTTAGTTGGTAAGGGGGTCCCCTGTAGTGGCGTCAGAGGACCGCCATCTCCTCCTCATTGGAAGCATTCTGCTTTTTCAGCCACCACTCTGCCTCTGAGCACTAGTCGGGGGGCTCAGCAGGTCGCATGTCCTCTAAGCCTTGCCTAGCCTGGTCATTTTTTGACATAAAAAAAAATCACCCAAATTATGTGATGTGTAAAATTTGTCGTGATTCTGTTAGTAGAGGTCAAAACCTCAGCAGTTTGACAACTTCTTCCATGAATCGTCACATGAATAAATATCATAGGTCCCGGTGGGAAGCTCACCGTGCTGCAATGCGGCCTAGCGGAGCGAACCATGCATGGCCTGCCCCTTCCAGTGCATCCGCGCGCTCTTCATCTTCTAGGACTGTGGGGACAGCTGTCACACCTGGTTTTCCACGCACAACTTCCACCACTGTAACCGCAACAGGCAGTTTGCTTGGTAGGTCGTCAGTTGGTTTGGAAGGGGAAAGAAGTGAGTGTGTACAACTCTCTCAGACATCGATAGCACCAACGTTGGATGAAGGCAACATCATGTCTCCGCCTGCACTTTCCTCACAAACCTGCATTTTTCCAGGGACACCCTACTCAACACCGTCTACACATAGCAGCCAGATCTCTGTCCCTCAGATGTGGTCAAATAAAAGGCCATTTCCTGCGACCCATGACAAAGCTAAGAGGTTGACTTTATCCCTCTGTAAGCTCTTGGCTACGGAAATGCTGCCTTTCTGCCTAGTGGACATACAGGATTTTAGAGACCTTATGTCTGTCGCTGTGCCCCAGTACCAGATGCCTATTCGCCACTACTTCTCTAAGAAAGGTGTGCCCGCGCTACACCAGCATGTCGCACACAACATCACCGCTTCCTTGAGAAACTCGGTGTGTGAACGGGTGCATTTCACCACCGATACTTGGACCAGTAAGCATGGACAGGGACGTTACATGTCGCTGACTGGGCACTGGGTAACTATGGTGATAGATGGTGAAGGGTCTGCTGCACAAGTCTTGCCATCCCCACGACTTGTGTGTCAATCCTCTGTCTGTCCAAGTTCCGCCACTGCTTCTGCCTCCTCCACCTCATCTGGGTCCTCCACCTCCGCCCCAAGCCTGCCTGGTCAGGCCACCAGCGTTCTCACTGCGCAGAAGGAATCACGGACCCCTCATTACTATGCTGGCAGCAGAGCGCAACGGCATCAGGCGGTCTTTAGCTTGACATGTCTTGGGAATAGGAGTCACACAGCTGAGGAGTTGTGGTCAGCTCTGCGGTCAGAGTTTAATAAATGGTTGTCTCCACTCAACCTGCAGCCTGGTAAGGCCGTGTGCGACAATGCTGCAAACCTGGGTGCGGCCCTTCACCTGGGCAAGGTGACACACGTGCCTTGTATGGCTCATGTGTTGAACCTTGTCGTCCAGCAATTCTTAACACACTATCCCGGCCTAGATGGCCTTCTGACCTGGGCACGAAAACTGTCTGCTCACTTCCGCCGTTCAACCGCCGCAGCTGAGCGACTTGCATCTCTCCAGAAGTCTTTCGGCCTGCCGGTTCATCGCCTGAAATGCGATGTGGCGACACGCTGGAATTCGACTCTCCACATGTTACAGCGACTGTGGCAGCACCGCCGAGCCCTGGTGCAATACGTCATGACGTATAGCCTGGGCCAACGAGATGCAGAGGTGGGGCAGATCACCCTGATGGAGTGGTCTCAGATCAAGGACCTATGCACCCTTCTGCACAGTTTCGACATGGCGACGAATATGTTTAGCGCTGACAATGCCATTATCAGCATGACAATTCCAGTCATTTACATGCTGGAGCACATGCTAAACACTATTCGGAGTCAGGGGGTGAGACAACAGGAAGGGGAGGAACTACAGGAGGATTCATATGCGCAAGGGACAACAACATCACCAAGGTCCAGACGTTCATCATCACCAACGCAGCAGGCATGGGACCATGGGGGACAGGGATCAACAAGGGCACATAGTAGCAGGCGAAATGTTGAGGAAGGTGCAGGAGAATATGAAGAAATGGAGGACGAACTGTCCATGGACATGGAAGACTCAGCAGATGAGGGAGACCTTGGTCAAATTTCAGTTGAAAGAGGTTGGGGGGAGATGTCAGAGGAAGAAAGAACGGGTAGCACCTCTATGCCACAAACACAGCGTGGACTTGGTCCGCATGGCTGCGCAAGACACATGAGTGCCTTCTTGTTGCACTACCTCCAACATGACCCTCGTATTGTCAAAATTAGAAGTGATGATGACTACTGGATTGCCACACTATTAGATCCCCGGTACAAGTCCAAATTTTGTGACATAATTCCAGCCATAGAAAGGGACGCACGTATGCAGGAGTATCAGCAGAAGCTGTTACTCGATCTTAGCTCGGCTTTTCCACCAAACAACCGTGCAGTTGCAGGGAGTGATTCTCCCAGTTGTAACTTGACAAACCTGGGACGGTCTCGTCATCTTCAACAGTCTACCCATACCAGTAGGACTGTATCTGGTGCTGGTAACAGCAATTTTATGGAATCTTTTCATAATTTTTTTAGACCCTCCTTTGCAAGGCCACCAGAGACAACAAGTCTGACACATAGTTAACGGCTGGAGAGGATGATACAGGAGTATCTCCAAATGAACATCGATGCCATGACTTTGCAAATGGAGCCTTGCTCCTTTTGGGCTTCAAATCTAGAAAAATGGCCAGAGCTCTCCAGTTACGCCTTGGAGATTTTGTCGTATCCAGCTGCCAGCGTTGTCTCTGAACGTGTGTTCAGTGCTGCTGGGTGTGTGCTGACAGATAAGTGCACGCGTCTGTCCAGTGATAATGTGGACAGACTAACGTTCATCAAAATGAACAAGTCATGGATCCACCAGGAATTTACTACCCCTGTGTCATCCTGGGGAGAGTAAATGCTTGTGGATTTGGAATGTGCTTGATGCAAATCAAAACATCCTGTTTGCAACTAGGGCACAAGTGCTGCCACTGATAAGGTGTCTGTGTGGCCCAATTTTTGGAAAAAAAGGGAGACTCCGCTTGGAGTAACCCTTGCTTGCTGTGTTTTTTAAAAATGATCCAAGATGAACAGAGCTGGGATCAGGAAAGACTTTGCTACCTACCCCGGTGTCATCCTGGGGACGGTTAAGAATAGCGTAGTTTTGAATGTGCTTGATGCAAATCTAGCTGTGAAGTGTACAACTAGGGCACAAGTGCTGCCACTGATAAGGTGTCTGTGTGGTCCAATTTTTGGAAAAAAAGGGAGACTCCGCTTGGAGTAACCTTTGCTTGCTGTGTTTTTAAAAATGATCCAAGATGAACAGAGCTGGTATCAGGAAATACTTTGCTACCTACCCCGGTGTCATCCTGGGGACGGTTAAGAATAGCGTATTTTTGAATGTGCTTGATGCAAATCTAGCTGTGAAGTGTACAACTAGGGCACAAGTGCTGCCACTGAATGGATGGGTGTGTGTGGGGCCCAATTTTTGGAAGAAAAGGGAGACTCCGCTTGGAGTAACCCTTGCTTGCTGTGTTTTTTTTAAAATGATCCAAGATGAACAGAGCTGGGATCAGGAAAGACTTTGCTACCTACCCCGGTGTCATCCTGGGGACGGTTAAGTATGGCGTATTTTTGAATGTGCTTGATGCAAATCAAAACATCCTGTTTGCAACTAGGGCACAAGTGCTGCCACTGAAGGGGTGAGTGTCTGTGTGGCCCAATTTTTGGAAAAAAGGGAGACTCCGCTTGGAGTCACCTTGCGGTGTTTTACATGATTTTAGAAGGGCATGCCATGCCTATATCTGTGTCTCGTCCTCTTTTTCCTCGTAACGCTGTTTTGTTTTCACATGAGAATTTGTCCTTGTCACTTTCCCATGTGTGTTTGTTGTGTTGTGAGTTGTTTGTCACCTTTTGGACACCTTTGAGGGTGTTTTCTAGGTGTTTTATGTGTTTGTGATTGCCTGCCATTGTTTCCTATGCAGTTCGAGTTCGGTTCGTCGAACGTTCGACGAACCGAACTCGAACGGGACCTCCGTTCGGCGAACCGACCTCGAGCCGAACCGCGACCGGTTCGCTCATCTCTAAATTTAACAAGCGTACATACCACAACAATACTGCTGCAAGTTCCTTTCTGTGTGGATACCTACCAAACAATTTTGCCTTCAGAGAGTGAAACTGACAATGACATCGACCATGATAACAACAATCACAGAGGAGGTTCTGGTCTGGTCACGAGATCCTCCACCGGCAGCCATTGTATGGACTGGATACCTGTGCAATTCATGAGGAAAGCTGCAGTAACAAGTGCAAGTGAAAAATTTGTCATATACACACTGTATATATATATATATATATATATATATATATATATATATATTTATATTTATATATATATATATATATATATATATATATACATACTGTATATATATCATCTTCTAATATATGTATATGGATATATATGATGCTTTGGTGCCATTTTGAAGCAAAGAGTGATTACGTCAAATATTGATTTTAATTAGATTTCTCTTTTCCTTTTGCTCATTAACTTTGCATCTAGCTAATTGATTAAATTAAACTATTGAAACATCAATTTGAGAGAGCACTCTTACTTTTGCAGTGTTTTTTCTTCTCTTGTTGCTTTTTATGGTTTGGAGTTAGTCAGATTTTGCAACATAACTTTGTAAGTTTTAGACCAGGGAGGGGCATATTTGACAAATATTAGATTAGGTATTAGATTAGGTTTCCATTAAAGAAAAGTATGCATTGTAAAGGCTGATGGGCTCTTATGAACTCCTGAACTGGCTAATTTATGCCAAGTAACTTCATTTTATATTTACCTGCGGCGTAATGATTTCGGTCACAGGGATCATAACCGCAACTGGGCCAAGGGGTGCAAGGGTCCTGCCGACCCCTGCTTCAGATGGATGTGTGTCCGAGGCTCCACATCCAGCTGAAATGCATCCCAGTACAGAGAGCCATCGGGTCTCTGTACTGCGATACACACTGTCGGCCAAACAGAAACCGGTAACTGTCATCTGTGTCCCAGAGGGTGGTACATGGCAATAATGTCATGCATTGCAATAGCGCCAACACCGATGAATGCTGCTGGCCACTGTGCGCTGGCTACAGAGGACGACACTGCATGACGTGGGAGCCAGAGACGGTGAGTACAATGTTGTAGTTTTTTGCATTAGACAGAACGGAGACATATTTACCAGGCTGGGGATATATATACCAGGATGGTGACATATATACCAGGATGGAGGACATTTTGGTTATATATACAACAGGATGTGGGCTAGAATGGGGAAAATAAGGTGAACATACTGTATATACTAGAATGGGGGAGATATATACCAGGATGGGGACATATATACAATGGATGGGGGACAAATATATCAGGATGGGGGGGACATATACAGTACAGACCAAAGATTTGGACACACCTTCTCATTCAAAGAGTTTTCTTTATTTTCATGACTCTGAAAATTGTAGATTCACATTGAAGGCATCAAAACTATGAATTAACACATGTGGAATGAAATACTTAACAAAAAATTTTGAAACAACTGAAAATATGTCTTATATTCTAGGTTCTTCAAAGTAGCCACCTTTTGCTTTGATTACTGCTTTGCACACTCTTGGCATTCTCTTAATGAGCTTCAAGAGGTAGTCACCGGAAATGGTTAGAATTTTTATTATGGCAAGAAAAAAGCAGCTAAGTAAAGAAAAACAAGTGGCCATCATTTCTTTAAGAAATAAGGTAACTCAGTCCGAAAAATTGGGAAAACTTTGAAAATGTCACCAATTGCAGTAGCAAAAACCATCAAATGCTACAAAGAAACTGGCTCACATGAAGACCGCCCCAGGAAAGGAAGACCAAGAGTCACCTCTGCTGCGGAGGATACGTTTATCCAAGTCACCAGCCTCAGAAGTCACAGGTTAACAGCAGCTCAGATTAGAGACCAGGTCAATGCCACAGAGTTCTAGCAGCAGACACATCTCTAGAACAACTGTAAAGAGGAGACTTTGTGCAGCAGGCCTTCATGGTAAAATAGCTGCTGGGAAACCACTGCTAAGGACAGACAACAAGCAGAAGAGACTTGTTTAGGCTAAAGAACACAAGAAATGGACATTAGACCAGTGGAAATCTGTGCTTTGGTCTGATGAGTCCAAATTTGAGATCTTTGGATCCAACCACCGTGTCTTTGTGCGACGCCGAAAAGGTGAACGGATGGACTCTACATGCCTGGTTCCCATCGTGAAGCATGGAGGAGGAGGTGTGATGGTGTGGGGGTGCTTTGCCATCATTATTATCATTATTTTTCAACAGCACAATTACACCAAACAAACCTCCAGGCTGTGTAAGCGATATTTGACTAAGAAGGAGAGTGATGGGGTGCTACGCCAGATGACCTGGCCTCCACAGTCACCAGACCTGAACCCAATTAAGATGGCTTGGGGTGAGCTAGACCGCAGAGAGAAGGCAAAAGGGCCACCAAATGCTAAACATCTCTGGGAACTCCTTCAAGACTTTTGGAAGACCATTTCCGGTGACTACCTCTTGAAGCTCATCAAGAGAATGCAAAGAGTGAGCAAAGCAGTAATCAAAGCAAAAGGTGGCTACTTTGAAGAACCTAGACTATAAGACATATTATCAGTTGTTTCACACTTTTTTGTTAAGTATTTAATTCCACATGTGTTAATTCATAGTTTTGATGCCTTCAATGGGAATCTACAATTTTCAGAGTCATGAAAATAAAGAAAACTCTTTGAATGAGAAGGTGTGTCCAAACTTTTGGTCTGTACTGTACATTCTTTGCTCCACTGTGAATCTCTGCTTTCTAATGGCCCAGGTACCGACATGCTACATACAAGGCACGATAATTTATGAGATGTCATAGCTGCATGGCATTATGGGAAAGCCCACGCAGTAATGAAAATTACATTTGCCTGGACTTATTTTAGCAATGTGAGAAAAGTGGCAAATAAGATTTTATTTTTTGTTTGCGAACCAAATGTCAAAATTACTAAAATACTTTGACAAAAAATGTAATTTATTATTTTTTAATATAGATTTTTTGATTTAAAATCTTCTCCCTTATCAAAAATTATTTAACCCTAAATAGCTATGTTGCCAAATATAGTGATGGGCGATCCCCCGATGGTCGGCATCGGGAGCCTCACCCAATCATTTTGTAAAGATTGAGATCGGGATCGAGATAATGCGAACTTGCGTCTGAACACAGAACTTGAGCTTTACAGTTATGGGATGGGGTGGGGGGGGCTATAAAATCTAATATATAAAGCTCAGTGTATGTGTGTATGTGTTTTTGTGTGTGTGTATGTGTGTGTGTATGTGCGCTAAAGGAATCCGCACCGTCGCATGTACAATCACGAAATTTTGCACAGAGACTCCATGTGACTCAGGGAACGTCATAGACTATGTTTGGGCGGTAAAATTTAACCCCATCCTTTCCAGTTACTCTACAAAAATCCTGCAGCTATTAAGCTCCAGGCAATTAATAGCAACTGTCAGTGGTTGCTATAGGAACAAAATAAACTGTTAGTATACAAAGCTTATGTGTGAGGTAAAAAGATGTTGGTGGTGAGACGGATAGAGAAAGACAGAGACAGACGGGCAAAGAAACAGACGGGCAAAGAGATAGACGGGCAAAGAGACAGACGGGCAAAGAGACAAAGCGGGAAAGAGACAGAGCGGGAAAGAGACAGAGCGGGAAAGAGACAGAGCGGGAAAGAGACAGAGCGGGAAAGACACAGAGCGGGAAAGACACAGAGCGGGAAAGACACAGAGCGGGAAAGAGACAGAGCGGGAAAGAGACAGAGCGGGAAAGACACAGAGCGGGAAAGAGACAGAGAGAGGGAAAGAGAGCGGGAAAGAGACAGAACGGGAAAGAGACAGAGCGAGAAAGAGACAGAGCGGGAAAGAGACAGACGTGCAAAAAGACAGCCTGGCAAAGAGACAGCCTGGGAAAGAGACAGTCCGGCAAAGAGATAGCCCGGGAAAGAGACAGCCTGGGAAAGAGACAGACCTAAAAACAGACAGCAGGGCAAAGAGACAGCCGAGGAAAAAGACAGCCGGGCAAAGAGACAGCCGAGCAAAAAGACAGCCGGGCAAAAAGACAGCCAGAGAAAGAGACAGCCGGAGAAAGAGAAAGACGGGCAAAGAGACAGACGGGCAAAGAGACAAAGCGGGAAAGAGACAGAGCGGGAAAGAGACAGAGCGGGAAAGAGACAGAGCGGGAAAGAGACAGAGCGGGAAAGAGACAGAGCGGGAAAGACACGGAGCGGGAAAGACACAGAGCGGGAAAGAGACAGAGCGGGAAAGAGACAGAGCGGGAAAGACACAGAGCGGGAAAGAGACAGAGCGGGAAAGAGACAGACGTGCAAAAAGACAGCCTGGCAAAGAGACAGCCTGGGAAAGAGACAGTCTGGCAAAGAGACAGCCCGGGAAAGAGACAGCCTGGGAAAGAGACAGACCTAAAAACAGACAGCCGGGCAAAGAGACAGCCGAGCAAAAAGACAGCCGGGCAAAGAGACAGCCGAGCAAAAAGACAGCCAGGCAAAAATACAGCCAGAGAAAGAGACAGCCGGAGAAAGAGAAAGACGGGCAAAGAGACAGACGGGCAAAGAGACAGAGAGAGACAGACAGATACAGAGATTGAGACAGATAGACTGATGGAAATACAGACAGAGAGCTAGAAATAGACAGGGACACACAGACAGAGACTGGGAGAGAGACAGAGAGACAGTTACTATCCCGGGCAATGCCCGGGTACTACAGCTAGTAAAGAATATAATTAATAATAAGAATTGTCATTATGCTTACAGGTCCCGCAACACGTCCTACAGACTCTGTCTCCTGGCCGCTTCTGCTTCCAAGTCCGATTATTGCTGTGCCCACTGGATTACAGGACCTTCCGTGACATCATAGCCATGTGACTAGTCTAGTGTGAATGTTGTACAGACATTGGCTTACAGATAGGTCAATTGGCTATGACATCATCCAAGGTCCTGAACTTGACTGTCACTGTGCCAGTGTTGCATCGGCACCTCCCAGTCCGGTGCACACTCTCCTGACAGGAGCGGTCGGCTGCATGTATTTCCATGCAGCTGAGGCGCTCCTTTCTGGAGAGTGTCAGGCCGTACCGGCTAATACCAATGTGAGACGCAAGTGAAATCATCCCCTCACTGTCAGCCTGCTTCTCGCTCTGTACAGAGTGATGAAGCAGACCTGACATTGCTCTCCCTGTGGAGTACAGAAAAACTGAAAATTTTGCAGTGGTCTCTTAATTTTTGCCAAAGCTGTGTATATACAGTGGCATGTAAAAGTTTGGGCAACCCCGGTTAAAATTACAGTGATTGTGAACAGTTGAGCTGGTTGAAGATGAAATGATATTTAAAAGGCATAAAATTAAAGATGACATATTTTCTTTGTATTTTAGGCAAAGAAAACATATTGTTTTCTTAGTTTACATTTTAAAACTAACAAAAAGTAAAATGGGTTGATGCAACAGTTTGGGCACCCTGCATGGTTAGTACCTAGTAGCACCCCCTTTGTCAAGTATCACAGATCATAAACCCTTTTCATAGATAGCCAAGTGTCTTTCAATTCTTGTTTCAGGGATTTTGATCCATTCTTCCTTAGAAAAGTCTTCCAGATCTGTGAGATTCCTGGCTCGTCTTGCATGCACTGCTCTTTTGAGATCTAGCCACATATGTTCAATGATGTTCAGATCAGGAGTCTGTGAGTGTCATTGTAAAACCTTCAGCTTGCGCCTTTTGATGTTGTCCATTTGATCTGTGTTTAGGATCATTATCCATCCTCTTTTCAACTTCAGCTTTTTACAGATGGTGTTATTTTTGCATCAAGCATTTGTTGACATTTCATTGAATCCATCCTTCCCTCTAAATTAAATAGAGCTAGGTAACCCAGATAAAACCACGCCTAAAATATAACCTTCAATAATGATCGGTTAAAAAGACCAACAAACAATACACATAAATTGTAAAAAATCGTCATTATCTGTGTTGCCTTTCAATTAAGGTATTTCTTTAGAGACTTACTCACAGAAGGACAATTACTAGTAGCAGCAGCAAAAATTCCCTATAACCAATGTATTTAACAGGGAATATGGCACTAGTAGCAGCAGCAAAAATTCCCTATACAATAAATGTACAGCTATTTAATCAAATAAAAAAAAATTGCATATTTGTAAAATAAATAATTTGGAAAAATTAATACATACGGACAATATCATAGCATAGGAGTGTAATTTAAATTGAAATTCAATGTGTCCATATGTTCAACTATAGCTATAAATATAAAGTGCCTAGTGCAAAATGACACCCGGAGAATAACAGAAAAGCTGTCAAAATAATCCCAGCATCATATATTTCCCTAATATAGATAGACTAGATAGACACATATACAGTTGAAACTAGAAGTTTACATTCACTATCCATAAAGACACATATGCATGTTTTTCTCACTATCTGACATGAAATCAGAATAAACCTTTCCCATTTTAGGTCAACTAGGAACCAAAATTATTTATGCTTGCCAAATACCAGAATAATGAGAGAGAATGTGTTAAGACATTTTTATTAATTTCTGCAAAGTCAAAAGTTTACTTACACTAAAGCGGGCTTTACACGCTACGACATCGCTAATGCGGAGTCGTTGGGTCACGGAATTCGTGACGCACATCCGGCCGCATTAGCGATGCCGTTGCGTGTGACACCGATAAGTCAAGTCGAAACACTGGACTTAATGCTGCTTTACTCACAGCGACATAGCTAGCAATGTCGCTTGTGAAAGCACCCGCCCCCGTCGTTTGTGCGTCACGGGAAAATCGCTGCCCATGGCGCACAATATCGCTAACACGTTTTACACGTACTTACCTTCCTAGCGACATCGCTGTGGGTGGCAAACAACCTCTTCGTTAAGGGGGAGGTTTGTGCGCCGTCACAGCGACGTCACACAGCGGCCGACCAATAGAAATGGAGGGGCGGTGTCCAGCCGCATTAATGACATGCCCACCTCGTTGCCTGAGGACGCAGGTAAGCTGTTGTTCGTCTTTCCCGGGGTAACACACGTAGCGATGTGTGCTGCCTTAGGAACGACGAATAACCTAGGTCCACAACGACCAACGAGATTTTGAAAATGAACGACGTGTCAACGATCAACGATTAAGTGAGTATTTTTGATCGTTAACACTCGCTCGGAGGAGTTACACGCAATGACGTCGCTAACGACGCCGGATGTACGTCACAAATTCCGTGACCCCAATGACATCTCGTTAGCGATGTCGTTGCATGTAAATGGGGCTTTAGGCTCTGGCTGGGGTAAATCGGCACACGCATCCGCACTAGCCACCTCTCCACACTTAGACGTGGAGGAGAAAACAGCCAGCTGGACAATCCGAGGTATGGCCAAAAACGGTGTCCGACACCTGGGCGTAACAGGAACCGCAGCTGACTGCTTGAGGCTACAGCGGCGCCGATTTGTAACAGAGACAAAGCAACTGTGATCATCAGCAAACCACTCTGGAAGTGGCAGTTTGGGTTCAGGTGAACTGGCAACCAATCTGGACTGTGCCGAGGGAGATGCCTGAGCCTGTAGTTCTATCACCCCCTTAACTCTGCTGCTTGGAGTGACAGGGCCTGCAACAGCTTTGCAAGGGAAGTAACTGAGTCCATGGGTAATTATAATGGGGCTTAAGATAATGTCACAGGCATGACATGGTAACCAGGATTAGGGGCACCTTGACTGGCCCTCGGACTAGAAGCCCTAAACTTTCCCTTAAGGCTGCTTTACACCAGACAATCTATCGTGCGATAGATTGTCGGGGTCACAGTTTTTGTGACGCACATCCGGCATCGCTGGCGATGCCGGCCTGTGGGACACCTCCTAGCGACGCAGTATCGCTCACAAATCGTGAGTCGTGTACTGGTCGCTAGGTTCCATAATATCGTTTAATTTAGTTGTTCATCGTTTCCGTGGTAGCACACGCCGCTCCGTGTGACACCCCGGGAATGATGAACAGCAGCTCACCTGCATCACGCGGCCGCCGCCGGCTATGTGAAGGAAGGAGGTGGGAGGGATGTTTACGTCCCGCTCATCTCCGCCCCTCCGCTTCCATTGGCCGGCGGCTGTGTGACGTCGCTGTGACGCCGAATGTCCCTCCCACTCCAGGAATTGGACGTTCGCTGCCCACAGCATGGTCGCACGAGAGGTAAGTACGTGTGACGGGGGGTTACCGACTTTGTACGACACGGGCAGCGATTTGCCCGTGACGCAAAAAGGACAGGGGCGGGTACGATCGATTGTTAAATTGCACAATCGGTCGTACCGTGTAAAGCAGGCTTTATTCCAGAGGCATGCCAGATGGCGGCGAGGTGTGGACCGTTAGAATATACATAACTCCTGTGTAGCCCTAGTCTAATACCCCCTTGGGAGGGCTGGGGCAGGAGTAAAGAATCCCACAAATACCAACAGACAGGGGAAAACCAAGACTCACACTCACTGCAAGCACACACAAGGGAAAAGATAATGTGTGCACAGGTAGAAATAAAGTACAGGGAGGAAATAAACAAACAACAAGGATATTTTCACAGCACAAAAAGTAGCATACAACAGATCACCGATAACTATCACCACACATAAAGACTGATATTGCTGGAGAAAACTAGAGCTATCTTTTCGATGTGTTGCTAATGTCGCGGGCGGGGAGGGGACGCTGCGCTCACCACGCTCGGGTCCGGCGCTGCTGCTGCTGCTTGGTAGCTCGAGCGGTGGGCCGGATCCGGGGACTTGAGCAGCGCTCCTCGCCCGTGAGTGAAAAGGGGTGGTTTGGTTTGGGGATGTTTTTTATTTGATTAAATAGCTGTACATTTCAATTTCAATAATTTCACTGGTCCAATTTAAAGGGAATGTGTTACACAGTTTTTGCTACCCCATTTGAGAGAACCATTATGGGGGAAACACTGATTCTAGCGATTTATCACTTACCTGGCTGCTTGCTGTCATTTTGATAAATCACTGTTTTACTGTATCTGTCACGGGCGGAGGGGCGCTGCGCTCGCTAACGCTCGGGTCCGGCGCTGCTGCTGCTGCTCGGTGGCTCGAGCGGTGGGCCGGATCCGGGGACTCGAGCAGCGCTCCTCGCCCGTGAGTGAAAAGGGGTGGTTAGGTTTGGGGATGTTGTCCGTGACTAGAGATGAGCGAACTGGTCCCGGTTCGGCTCGAGGCGGTTCGCCGAACGGAGGTCCCGTTCGAGTTCAGTTCGTCGAACGTTCGACGAACCGAACTCGAACGTATAGGCTATAATGGGAGGCAATCACAAACATATAAAAATGCATGATAAATGTACACAAACAGTTAATAAACATTGCCATAACACTTACCGGTCCTCGCGATCCCTTCTGCACTCTGTCTCCTGCCGCTATTCCATCCGATGATCGCTGAATCCTCCCCGTGACCAGCACTGCCAGCAGAGATGCAGGACCTATCGTGACGTCAAAATAGCCATGTGACCAGTCACGTGGCTATTATCTCATTGGCTACAGACTGGTCACATGACTATGACACGTCATGTAGGACCTGCGAGTGCATCTCTCCGGTACACGGTGCACATATGTGTATCGCCGTGTACCGGCGACATGCTCTAGCACACGGTCGACTCCCCGTTCCGTTAGGGACCGGCTGACACAGCCGGTCATTAACGGAGATCACCGTTGCCATAGCAACGCAGTTAGCGGTGACGTCACCGCTAACCGCGGCTCCGAGAGCACCATTGCTATGGTAACGCGTCTGTCAGCGTTACCGCTGTTACCGCTGACAGCCAGCACTGATCACTCACGGAGTGAAGGCTGCATGATTGTAGTGAGCATTGTAGTGAGGATGAGGTTCCCCAGCCCCAAGTGATGAGCTGGTGAATCTCATCCTCACTACAATCGTCACTACTACTACACTAGAAAGAAAGAAGACAGAAGAGCAGGATCGTGGAGGGCTGACAGGGGGTAATAAAGATGGAGTCTCTAATGTGTCTGTGTATTTATTTCTATTAAAGTATTTTTTCTCTGTGTGGTGTCTTTTTTTTAACCCTTTATTGGAGATTCTTAATGGCCGGGTCAAACGTGCCTGACATTAAGAATCTCTGGCTTAATACTGGCTAGTAAAACAAAGCCAGTATTAACTCATGATTACCCAACAAGGGCTGTTGGAAGAGTTGGATACAGCGCCAGATGATGGCGCTTCTATGAGAGCGCCATTTTCTGGGACGGCTGCGGACTGAAATCCGCAGCAGAGGCGCCCAGAAACCTCGGGCTAACCTGTGCTGCGGATTCCAATCCCCAGCTGCCTAGTTGTACCCGGCTGGACACAAAAATGGGGCGAAGCCCACGTCATTTGTTTTTTAATTATTTCATGAAATAAGTGAAATAATTAAAAAAAAATGGGCTTCCCTATATTTTTGGTTCCCAGCCGGGTACAAATAGGCAACAGGGGGTTGGAGGCAGCCCGTGGCTGCCTGCTGTACCTGGCTAGCATACAAAAATATGGCGAAGCCCACGTCATTTTTTTGGTGGGCAAAAAAATTCTGCATACAGTCCTGGATGGAGTATGCTGAGCCTTCTAGTTCTGCAGCTGCTGTCTGCTCTTCTCCATACAGACAGACAGCAGCTGCAGAACTACAAGGATCAGCATACTCCATCCAGGACTGTATGCAGAAGTTTTTTGCCCCCTGAAAAAATTATGTGGGCTTCGCCATATTTTTGTATGCTAGCCAGGTACAGCAGGCAGGTACGGCTGCCCCCAACCCCCAGTTGCCTATTTGTACCCGGCTGGGAACCAAAAATAAAGGGAAGCCCTTTTTTATTATTTCATGAATTTCATGAAATAATTAGAAAACAAATGACGTAGGCTTCGCCCCATTTTTGTGTCCAGCCAGGTACAACTAGGCAGCTGGGGATTGGAATCCGCAGCACAGGTTGGCCTGAGCTTTCTGGGCCCCACTGCTGCGAATTGCAGTCTGCAGCCGCCTCAGAAAATGGCATTTTCATAGAAGCGCCATCTTCTGGCGCTGTATCCAACTCTTCCAGCACCTGCCTGCTATACCTGGCTAGCATACAAAAATATGGCAAAGCTCACGTCCTTTTTTTGTAGTTTTTTGGCAAAAAAAATAAAAAATGCTTCCCTGGATTTTCCATTGCCAGTGAAGGTAACACCAAGCAGTGGGGGTTAGCAGCCAGTAGCTGCTTGGATTACCCTTAGCTAGCAATACAAAAAATGCAGCGGGAGCCCATATATATTTTTTTTAATTATTTATTTAAATAACTAAAAATAAAATGGGCTTCCCTGTATTTTGATTGCTGGACATCACAGTGCTGTAAAAATAAATCTTTAAAAAAATGACGTAGCGCTCCGCGGTATTTTTGATTCTCAGCACAGATAAAGCAGACAGCTATGGGTTGCCACCCCCATCTGCCTGCCGTTACCTTGGTTGGCAATCAAAATACAGGGAAGCCCATTAATTTTTTCTATTTAAAAAATAGTTAAAAAAAAAAATGACGTTGGGTCCCCCCATTTTTGATAGCCAGCTAGGGTAAAGCAGACGGCTGTAGCCTGAAAACCACAGCTGGCAGCTTTAGCGTGGTTGTGGATCCAATGTGGAGGTCCCCTCAGGCTCTTTTTTATAATTATTTTATAAATATTAATAATTACACAATAAAAGTAGGGTCCCCCCCAAATTGGATCACCAGCCAAGGTAAAGCGGACAGCTGTGGTCTGGTATTCTCAGGGTGGGAAGGTCCATAGTTATTGGGCCTTCACAGCCTAAAAATAGCAGGCCGCAGGCACCCCAGACGTGGCGCATCCACTAGATGCGCCAATCCTGGCGCTTCACCCCAGCTCATCCCGTGCCCTGGTGCAGTGGCAAACGGGGTAATAAATCGGGTTGATACTAGCTGTAAAGTAACCTGAGATCAAGCCCAGCAGTTTGTGATGTCATGGCGTCTATTAGATACCCAACATCATAAACTGTCAGTACTAACAAAAAAAAAAAATCGACAAAAGAAATGTATTTGAAAAAACAGTCCCCAAAACATTTCCTCTTTCACCAATTTATTGTAAGAAAAAAAATAAAGGGGTCCCACGACGACTCTGGACCGTCTAGAATATGGGGGGGAGACACTCAGGGAACGTATCCCCCATTTTCTAGGAGTGCGGACCCTTCATGTGAGGAGTGTGGGTGCAATGAATCTGCACTCACTCTTCTCGGGTCCACAGCAGCAGAGTCCATGTCGTAATGGTTGCTACCAAAGCTGCAATGCCCTGCTCATGAGGTAAGGGCATGCCTAATCAGGAGAACTACTGTAGAAGAAGCTCTGCTCACTGGTATATAGGTGCTCAGAGGTAATAATAGATAAAATTAGTGAGTAACCTCGGCACTCTAAATCTCCCAGACTAAGTCAGAAAGTCACAACGGATAGTAATGAAAAATCACTCTTTATTGGTCCGTATTAAGAAAAAAAATGTTTTCATAAGCATATATGTTTTTGTCCAAAACAAGTTACAAATGACGTTTCAGCCTGAGCCTTCGTCAGATTGGACTTATCTGCATGTAATCATGAAAAATGACAATAATCAGTATCACATAAGAGTGAGAGAACAATAACATAAACTCGAACAATGTAGAGGTACAATTGGGATGCAGCAAAAAAATTGCAACACAGCAAGAAATGAAACACATGATACAAATGTCATAATACAGTACAAGGACAATATAGTAATGACAAATATGGGGTCAGAGTAGGCTTAGACAGCTCTGGTACGAAAGAGATGTCAATCATAAAGTAACATGTGCAGTAGGTGTAGAGCTACAGTATGCATGGCAGAGCTAATGGGTAGACCGACCATAGAAAAAGAACGGAGAAAAAGTGGAGAAAAAGTGGAGAAAAAAGTGGAGAAAAAAATGGAGAAAAAGTGGAGAATAAGTGGAGAAAAAGTGGAGAATAAGTGGAGAAAAAAATGGAGAAAAAGTGGAGAAAAAGTGGAGAAAAAGTGGAGAAAAAGTGGAGAATAAGTGGAGAAAAAGTGGAGAAAAAGTGGAGAAAAAATGGAGAAACAGTGGAGAAAAAGTGGAGAAAAAGTGGAGAAAAAGTGGAGAAAAAGTGGAGAAAAAAATGGAGAAAAAGTGGAGAAAAAGTGGAGAATAAGTGGAGAAAAAGTGGAGAATAAGTGGAGAATAAAATGGAGAAAAAGTGGAGAAAAAATGTAGAAAAAGTGGAGAAAAAATGGAGAAAAAGTGGAGCACCCTTTGGTGCCTTTCATGTGGCACTAAGGGGTGCTTAGCTTTTTATTTAGCCAAAAAAATGAAAAAAAAAATGACGTAGGGTTCCCCCTAGTTTTGTAGCCAGCTAGGGTAAAGCAGACGGCTGCAGCCTGCAGACCACAGCTGGCAACCTCACCTTGGCTGGTAATCCAAATCTGAGGGCACCCCACGCTGTTATTTTAAATTAAATAAATAATTAAAAAAAAAACACGTAGGGGTCCCCCAAAATTGGATCACCAGCCAAGGTAAAGCAGACAGCTGGGGACTGATATTCTCAGACTAGGGAGGTCCATGGTTATTGGACTCTCCCCAGCCTAAAAATAGCAGGCCGCAGCTGCCCCAGAAGTGGCGCATCCATTAGATGCGCCAATCCTGGTGCTTCGCCCCAGCTCATCCCGCGCCCTGGTGCGGTGGCAAACGGGGTAATATATGGGGTTAATACCAGATGTGTAATGTCACCTGGCATTAAGCCCTGGGGTTGGTGAGGTCAGGTGTCTATCAGATACCCGACATCACCAACCCAGTCAGTAATAAAAAAAAATAGACGACAAACACATTTTTATTTGAAAAAACACTCCCCAAAACATTCCCTCTTTAACCAATTTATTAGAATGAAAAACAAATCCAGGTCTGGTGTAATCCAAGGGGTTGCCATGATGATCCACACTGTCCCAGTCAATGAAGAACAGAATGTTCCCCATTGGCTGGGAGAGCAGTGCAGTGACCTGAGCTAACATCAATGGGTCAGCCCAGGTCACTGCAGGGCATGACAAGTGCTGCTGTCAGCGAGGTACATTACCTGCGCTGATCTCCAGCACTGCCGACAGCCCCTGTCACTGAGTTCAATGACCGGAGCCTTCACATCAAGTCTCGCGAGAGGCCCGTGACGTCACCGCTAGTCAGTCTCGGGTCGGAAGCGAGAGGTGATGTGACAAGCGGCGGCCATGGAGGACAGTGACAGCGCTGAGGTCGGGATGACGGGACTTCATCACCGCAGGTAAGCCGAGCGGGACCATGTGTGTGTGTGTGTGTGTGTGTGTGTGTGTGTATGTGTGTGTGTGTATGTGTGTGTGTGAGTGTGTGTGTGAGTGTATGTGTACATGTCGCGGGCAGGAGGGGGCGGAGCGAGCTGAGCGGGGAAGTGTGGGCTTCCTGCACGTAACTAGGATAAACATCGGGTTACTAACCAAAGCGCTTTGGTTGGATACCCGATGTTTATCTTGGTTACCAGCTTGTGGCAGGCTGCCAGCGATGGCTCCTGCACACTGTAGTCGTAAAAAGCCCTGCTTTTTACTGCTAGAACCGTTCTCGAACGTTTCAAGAACTATCGAGCTTTTGCAAAAAAGCTCGAGTTCTAGTTCGATCTAGAACAGCCCCCAAAATCACTCGAGCCCCGAACTGGAGAACCTCGAACCGCGAACCGCGCTCAACTCTATCCGTGACGCCACCCACGGTTGTGGTGATAATGGGACACCACCGCTGCTCTAGACGGGGATCCCGGTAGCGATGACAGGGAGCAGCTGAGATGTTTCTCTCCCCTCCGTGGGTAGGGGGGTTTGGTGGTCCCGGGGCCCGGTGATAGCGACTGGAGGGTGGATGGCAGGAGTTGGGGAGGTGCAGGGTCACAGGGGCAGCGCAGTGCCAGACGGCACGGTGGTACTCACTCAGCCAGTAACGTACACGGTGTCTCTGGTAAAACAAACGGCTGGATGGACGGGTCCCACAGACGGCTGCGGTGGTCACTCCCGGTAGGTTGGCGGTGACTGTCTCTCCCTGCACCTTTGATGTGTTTTCGGTCCCGATGGCTTCCCACCGGTGACACGCTCCCCAGCGGTGTATTTGCCAGAGGAGCCCCTTTTGCCCGCAGGATCTGGCCCTGGGAACTCTAGCTGTGGCGGTAGCTGTATTTCCCTTCACGGTTGAGCGGTTGCCTTCAGTCGGGTCTTTGCTGCTGGGAAACCCCAGAGGTTCCCGTCGCTGACGGATTTGACCGGTTTAATGGTGACTCCAAGCCTGGTCGGGGTCCATAGGCCCTGCCGAATGGTGCTGGCTTCTCTTCGCTCCGCGGTCCGGTACTGGCGGGCCACTGCCCGTCCCCGGTCCTTACGGTTGTGCGTCAATCGGCCTCGCCTGCAGACGGTCACCACCGTCTGCCAACCTTGCTGTTTCTGTGCCCGGGCCACGTACCCAGACATGGCCAGTCTGCTCCACTACCACTTCCCTCAACTTTCCAAACTATTCTGCTCTCTTTTCCCGCCTCCAGGACTGTGAACTCTTCAGTGGGTGGAGCCAACCGCCTGGCTCTGCCCCACCTGGTGTGGACATCAGCCCCTGGAGGGAAGCAACAAGGATTTGTGTGTGACTCTGGTGTTCCTAACCGGGGTGTGGGGTGTGTTGTTACCTGTGGCCCCTGGCTAGTCCAGGGCGCCACACTAAGTTTTACCATTTTTTAGATGGTGGAGGTGGCTGTGATAGGACATCAGCAACCTGTGATCCCTGCAGCAATTCACCAGCCAGCAGGAATTAACTCCTGCTAAACCGATGACCAGAGAGCACTAAACAGTCAACGCCCGAGTCTGGCTGAGCAACTAAAAGCATCAGGTGCAATGTGAACAGAGTCTGGAGTCGACATGACACCTAGTGAGGGAGGAGCAGAACACTGCTTGAAAATTTAATAGCATGAATGTATATGTTTCCTATCTGTAGTAGTGTAATATATGATACTGGGATTATTTTATCAACTTTTATGTAATTCTCCGGGTGTCATTTTGCACGAGGCATTTTATATTTATAGCTTTAATTGAACATATGGACATATTGGATGTCAATTTTAATTATACACTCCTATACCTTGATTTATCCATACGTGTTAAGTTTCCCAAATGATTTATTTTAATATTATGCAAATAAAAATGTTTTTGTAGTTTAAATAGCGGTAGATTTCAATTAAAAGGTTCATGTGTTTCTAAACGCACAGCCACGCCCATTAATATGTCTGGTGTTCATTGTGGTTTAATAATTGCAATAAATGCGACCTTTTTTCAAAGATATATATATACACTGTATATATTTATTTATATTTTAAAAAAGGGAAACTACAAAAAAAATGAGGTAAGTAGGTTCAAGCCCCAAAACTAAAGCAGGCTTTACACGCTGCGATCTTGAGCGCGATAGCACCTGCCCCCGTTGTACGTGTGATATTGTGTGATCACTACCGTAGCGAACATTATCGCTACGGCAGCGTCACATGCACATACCTAGTCAGCGATGTCGCTCTGGTCGGCGATCCACCTCCTTTCTAAGGGGGCGGGTCATGCGGCATCACAGCGATGTCACACGGCAGCCGTCCAATAGCAGAGGAGGGGCGGAGATGAGCGGCCGTAACATGCCGCCCACCTCTTTCCTTCCTTATTGCTGGTGGATGGAGGTAAGGAGATGTTCGTTGCTCCTGCGGTGTCACAATAGCGATGTGTGATGCCGCAGGAACGAGGAACAACATCGCTAATAAACAGGCAATGATATTTGGTTTTAGGACGAACTCTCCAAAACCAACGATTTTTGCCTGTTTTGTGATTGTTTAAGATCGCTCGTACGTGTCACACGCTGCGATGTCGCTAAGGATGCCGGATGTGCGTCACTAACGACGTGACCCCGACAATAAATTATTAGCGATATCGCAGCGTGTAAAGCACCCTTAAGCCGTTGATGGTCACAGACACTTTCTGAAGGCCATCATTACCCAAATGCACCTTTGATGAGGTATACCTATTTTTTGAATGCCATTCAATACAATGACCTCAATTCAGAGAATACCGTGAGTGTTTAAAGCTTTAGAGTAAAAATCGGGGTATTTTGAGGAATCTAATCTTGCCTGTTGATTTCACACGTGTTTCTTTACTCTTTGCTTCCATATATGTTTCTTGGAAATTTTTGCTACCTTCAGCCTGAGTCTATAATGTACACATTCCAATACGAACAAGCAATATATGCAGTATGTCACAAAAGTGAATACACACCTCACATTTTTGTAAATATTTTACTATATTTTCATGGGCCAATACAGAATATATGAAACTTTGATACAATATAAAGCAGTCAGTGTCCTGCTTGTATAACAGTGTACATTTGGTGGCCTCAAAATAACAACACACAGCCATTAATGTCAAAACCGCTGGCAACAAAAGTGATTAAAACCCTAAATGAAAACCAATTAAGGCCCTGTGCGCACGCTGCAGATTTACCGCGGATTTTGCCGCGGATTTGCTGCAGAAAATGTGTCTAACATTGCTGCAGTCATTCTCCAGCAAATCCTATGGGTTTTAAAAAATGCTGTGCGCACATTGCGTTTTATTATACCCGCAGATTTACCCGTGGATTTTCTGCTGCGGAATTAATGATCATGTTACTTCTTTTCCACAAGTACCTGCGTTTTTTGCTATAGATATTGGTAAAAATCTGCAGGGACCAACCTGCTGAAAATTCGTGGTAAATCTGCGGGAATTCTGCAGCAAACCACGACAAACCACGGTAATACCGCATGCGGATTTTGCTGCAGTTTTGGTGCATTTTTTTACTGCGGGTGCGGGATTTTTTAAGAGGGTCTGGATTTTCCTTAAGAAAAAGGCACTTTCTAGTGCGCACATAGCCTAACCATTTTCCCTGTCTGGTGTCATGTGGCTCATTAGAGTTGCAAGGTCTCAAGTGTAAATGGGGAGCAGGTGTCTTAAATTTGGTGTTTTCTCTCACCAGTGGCTTAACTAGAGTCCGATGGGCCGCGGTGCAAAGTTTGAGCCTGCCCCCCCCCACATATGTTGCTCAGTTGTATGGGCCATCGTAGCATTCTTAATCTTATAAAGACATATGAGTTAACCCCCTTCATTGTGTAGTACTGACCCCCATCCTGTACTAATGTCCCCCATCCTGTTCCACTTTTTGTTAAATATGTCTCCCATCCTTGTGTATGATGTCATCATGGCTATATACTGAAATATATGGCCCCATCCTGGTGTATATAGCCCCATCATGGTATATATGTCCCCTTCATGGCTATATCCTGGTATATATGCATGCTGCAAATGACAGGCATGTAAGAGACACAGTGCATGACGTTACTCTCATGCGCGGCGCACCTCACTTACAGTATGGTCTAGTTGTCGATCTAAATAAAGATGGCCTAGGCCATAAAAAAAAAATGCCAAAACCCTGAAACTGAGCATCAGCATAGTGGCCAAGACCATACAGTGGTTTAAGAAAACAGGTTCAACTCAGAACAAGCCTCGCAGCACACTGCATCAAATTGGTTTGCATGGCTGTTGTCCCAAAAGGAAGCCTCTTCTTAAGATGGTGCACAAGAAAGCCTGCAAACAGTTTGCTGAAGACAAGCAGACTAAGGACATGAATTATGGGAACCATGTCCTGTGGTCTGATGAGACCGAGATAAACTTAAACCCGCTTTACACGCTGCAATGTATCTTACAATGTGTCGGCGGGGTCACGTCGTAAGTGACGCACATCCGGCAGTGTAAGGTACATTGCAGTGTGTGACAGGTACGTGCGATTGTGATTGAACGGTAAAACGTTCATCGCATACACATCGTACCTGTCTCTGGAATTGCACGTCAGATTGTTCATCGTACCCGGGGTAGCACACATTGTAGTGTGTGACACCCCGCAAACGATGAACAGATCTTACCAGTGTCCTGCAGCTCCCGGCCAGCAATGCGGAAGGAAGGAGGTGGACGGGATGTTAACGTGCCACTCAGCTCCGCCCCTCCTCTTCTACTGGCCGCCTGCCGCGTGACGTCGATGTGACGCCGAACGTCCCTCCCACTCCAGGAAGTGGACATTCGCCGCCCACATCGAGGTCATATGGACGGGTAAGTACGTGTGACGGGGGTTACTCGTATGTGCGGCACGTTCAACAAATTGAACCTGCCGCACATACGATGGGGGCACTGCAAATAGCATACACTATCGTATGTGAAATTTCAACGTGTAAAGCAGGCTTAAATTGATTCAAATGGTGTCAAGTCTGTGTGGCAGCAACCATGGTTGAGGGTAAAGATGATCAACTGGCCAAGCATGTCTCCAGACCGAAACACTATTGAGCATCTGTGGGGCATCCTGAAAAAGAAGGTGGAGGAGCGCAAGGTCTGTAACATCCAACAGCTTTGTGATGTCATCATTGAAGAGTAGAAGAGGATCCATTGGCTCCTGTGAGGCTCTAGTGCACTCCATGCCCCAGAGAGTTAAAAAGTGCTTCAAAATAATGGTGTTATTGAATGTTCTCAGAGAGAGGAACAAAATTATAATCTTGTGATACCTTTTAATGGCTAACTAAAATAAAATAAAGTGATGTTACAAAGGAGGCTTTCAAGGATTCACTTTCTAAGCTCAGTGTTTGTTTATTTAAATGTCTTTTGTTATGCCATCCCTCTGCTCGGTTTGTGCATATATTTGTGTTTCTTTAGATATTTTGTCATACCATGCCTGAGGAAGGGACCTGAGATGTCTTGAAAGCTTTTGTTCCTCTCACTGAGAACATTCAATAATTTTTCAACTGGCTAACACGGTACCAAAACCTTTTCACTTGTAACTAAAAATAATGGTGGACACACTAAATATTTATACTTTGGGAACAATGTGGCCATTTTCACTTAGGGCTGTAATCACTTTTCTTACCTGAGATTTAGACATTAATGGCTGTGTTTTGAGTTATGTAGAGGGCACCACATTTACACTGTTATACAAGCTGTACACTGACTACTTTATATTGTATCAAAATGTCATCTTCAGTAGTCAGACTGTGGAATGCCCTACCACAAGAGGTAGTAATGGCAGATACTATAACGGCTTTTAAAAAAGGGCTGGATGATTTCCTCAGTACACAAAGCATTGTTGGTTATAAATGACTTAGTGACTAAATGTAGAACTGGTGGAGGAAGGTTGAGATAGATGGACCTAGGTCTTTTTTCAACCTTAGTAACTATGTAACTAAGTGTTGTCCCATGAAAAGATATAAATATATATTTCCGAAAATGTGAGGGGTGTACTCACTTTTGGGATATTCTCTATACTCACTTATTTTTATACATATACATAAAATCACATAACATGAAATTACTATATTTATAGTAAGAAAAAATAATCTCACCATATAGCCAGAGGATGCAGGTAACATGGCACCGCGGTGTCACAGTGATACAATGCAATGTCAAGAGGTGATGAAGTCAGGAGGCGGCCAACAGCATAAGCTGCTATATGTGATATTTATTGAGAGAATATGTTGGGAACATTGCTATAAATTGTCAAATCCAATCATCACATTTTAGCTCCCTTTCTAGGCTTGCTAATATGTTGGTGCTTAGGATATTCCCATTTCTTGTATTACTTTGCATCTTTATAGAGTGAATTTACAGTAATTTTTCTACCAAGCACTGGAAGCTGCTGACTTAATATATAATAGTAAAATGTGCAGCTAGAAGAGATGAAGTGCTTCAGCGGAGCATTATGTACAAATGCTATAACTAATACCTTTTTAATAAAGTACTTTTAATTCTGGGTTCTGTGGTCATAGTATTCAGCTGGAAGAATGAAGATGTAGTCATCTTTAACGTAATATATATATATATATATATATATATATAATTTCTATGAATCTATGTGTCCTATCTATTAGAGATGAATCTATTGATCTATCTATTTACCTCTCTATACCTACCTATCTATTCATTATCTATCTATCTATCTATCCATTATCTATCTATATTATCTATCTATCTATCTATTATCTATCTATCCATTATCTATCTATATATTTATCTTTCTATCATCTATCTATTTATCTATCCCTCTATCTATCCATCCATTATCTATCTATCCATTATCTATCCCTCTATCTATTATCTATCTATCCATTATCTATCTATCTATCTATCTATCTATCCCTCTATCTATTTATCTATCATCTAACTATCTATCTATCCCTCTATTTTTCCATTAATTATCTATCTATTTATCCCTCTATCTATCTATCTATCTATCTATCTACCCCTCTATCTCTCTATCTATCTATCTATCTATCTATCCCTCTATCTATCTATCTATCCCTCTATCTCTCTATCTATCCATCTATCTATCTATCTATCCCTCTATCTCTCTATCTATCTCTCTATCTATCTCTCTATCTATCTATCTATCTATCCCTCTATCTATCTATCTATCTATCCATCGATCTCTCTATCTATCCATCTATCTATCTATCTATCTATCCCTCTATCCATCTATCTATCTATATATCTATCTATCTATCTATCTATCCCTCTATCTCTCTATCTATCCATCTATCTATCTATCCCTCTATCTATCTATCTATCTATATATCCATTATCTATCTATCTATCTATCTATCTATCTATCTATCTATTTATCTATCATCTAACTATCTATCTATCCCTCTATTTTTCCATTAATTATCTATCTATCCCTCTATCTATCCATCTATCTATTATCTATCTATCTATCCCTCTATCTATCTATCTATCTATCTACCCCTCTATCTCTCTATCTATCTATCTATCTATCTATCTATCCCTCTATCTATCTATCTATCTATCTATCCCTCTATCTCTCTATCTATCCATCTATCTATCTATCTATCTATCCCTCTATCTATCTATCTATCTATCTATCTATATATCCATTATATATCTATCTATCTATCTATTTATCTATCATCTAACTATCTATCTATCCCTCTATTTTTCCATTAATTATCTATCTATCCCTCTATCTATCCATCTATCTATTATCTATCTATCTATCCCTCTATCTATCTATCTATATATCCATTATTTATCCATCCATCTATTTATCTATCATCTAACTATCTATCTATCCCTCTATTTTTCCATTAATTATCTATCTATCCCTCTATCTATCTATCTATCTATCTATCTATCCCTCTATCTATCCATCTATCTATTTATCTATCTATCTATCTATCCCTCTATTTTTCCATTAATTATCTATCTATCCCTCTATCTATCTATCTATCTATATATCCATTATCTATCTATCTATCTATCCATCTATCTATTTATCTATCATCTAACTATCTATCTATCCCTCTATTTTTCCATTAATTATCTATCTATCCCTCTATCTATCCATCTATCTATTTATTTATCTATCTATCTATCCCTCTATCTATATATCCATTATCTATCTATCCCTCTATCTATCTATCTATCTATCTGTCCATTATCTATCTATCCATCCATCTATCTATCTATCTATCCATTATCTATCTATCTATCCCTCTATCTATCTATCTATCTATCTATCTGTCTGTCTGTCTATCTATCTATCTATCTATCCATTATATATCTATCTATCCATCTATCTATTTATCTATCATCTAACTATCTATCTATCCCTCTATTTTTCCATTAATTATCTATCTATCTATCTATCTATCTATAAATCTATCTATCTATCTCTCTCTCTATCTATCCATCTATCTATCTATCTATCTATCTATTATCTATCTACCCATTATCTATCTATCTATTCTATCTATCTATCTATATATCTATCCCTCTATCTATCAGTCTGTCTGTCTGTCTGTCTATCTATCTATCAACTATTTATCCTTTCTGTATAATTCCATATAACATGGGCTATCCCAATAAGAAACTATATCTTCAAAGATGTGAAGTAGGAAGAGGTACGCTGCTAGAGGTGAGTTTACACATAACCATGTGAATAAGCTAATTGTAGAGGAAATATCATTCCTATTGTAGCTGTATGTAGCACTGTTATTTCCCAGCATGGGATTTTCTTTTATAATAATAATTTCTGCTTTGATCATACAGTGTAAACCACAACCTACGATAGGATACTACAATTGTAAATAATAGGATTGTATTTTCCATGCACGTTAGATAGCAGATTGGATCAAATCTATATTTATACACAATGAATATGTCTATGCCGGGGATCCAGACCACACGGCGGTTATGAGGTCCCTGTAAAGAGATGGACAAACTCTGACATCCCATCGGAACAAAAAGCTGAGAAAAGAGAGCGCAAATAGGGTCTTACCAGATATTAAAGTAGCAGATAATGGAGGCTGCCGTAGATCCACGTGGATAAATATTCAGTGCTGGAGAAGAGAGGGGGTTAATGCCGTGCTGTCGCCAAGAAGGATGAAAAAAATTGTTGATTTATTAATAAATGTTTTTGTTCCATAGGTCATCGCGTTTCAAGGTTCAAGACCTCTTCTTGAGGACCAAAAATGAAGAAAAATCAACAATAAATGTATTGTTGATTTTTCTTCTTTTTTTGGTCCTGAAGCAGAGGTCTTGAACCTTGAAACGCGTTGACCTATGGAACAAAAACATTTATTAATAAATCAACATTTTTTTCATTCTTCTTGGCGACAGCACGGCATTCACCTTCTCTCTTCTCCAGCACCGAAGATCCCATCGGAACAAGGAGAGAAACAAATATGACGCCCTTCTGTCCATATTCAAATTTTGTACAATATGGTGTAGGTTTAAAGCGTAGTCTGAGCTGTCATTTGGTGAGAAAGTCTCAAAATACCCCGAAAATGTTAACAGAGAGAATATTAAGTCATCATTGGTTTAGCTGTTTTTTTTAGACAGTTAAAAAAAGGAAAAAAAAGTTAATTGCTGATATACAGGTGCATCTCAATACATTAGAATATCATCAAAAAGTTAATTTATTTCAGCATTCAATACAAAAAGGGAAACGTATATATTATATAGAGTCATTACACACAGAGGGATCTATTCCTATATATTATATAGAGACATTACACACAGAGGGATCTATTTCTATATTTATTATATATAGTCATTACACACAAATTTCTCTATTTCAAGTGTTTATTTCTGTTAATGTTGATGATTGTGGCTTATAGACAATGAAAACCCAAAAGTCATTATCTCAGAAAATTAGAATATTATATAAGACCAACTGAATAAAATATTTTAAACTCAGAAATGTTGGCGTCTACTGAAAAGTCTGTACAGTAAATGCCTCAATACTTGGTCGGGGCTCCTTTTGCATGAATTACTGCATCAATACGGCGTGGCATGGAGGCGATCAGCCTGTGGCACTGCTGAGGTGTTATGGAAGCCCAGGTTGCATTGATAGCAGCCTTCAGCTGATCTGCATTGTTGGGTCTGGTGTCTCTCTTCCTCCTCTTGACAATACCCCATAGATTCTCCATGGAGTTTAGGTCAGGTGAGTTTGCTGGACAATCAAGCACAGTGATACTGTGGTTATTAAACCAGGTATTTGTATTTTAGCAGTGTGGACAGGTGCCAAGTCCTGCTGGAAAATGAAATTTCCATCTCCAAAAAGCTTGTTGGCAGAGGGAAGAATGAAGTGCTCTAAAATTTCCTGGTAGGTCACTGTGCTGAGTTTGGTCTTGATAAAACAAAGAGGACCTTCACTAGCAGATGACATGGCTCCCCAAACCATCACTGATTGTGGAAACTTCACACTAGACCTCAAGCAGCTTGGATTGTGGCCTCTCCACTCTTCCTTCAGACTCTGCGACCGCGATTTCCAAATTAAATGCAAAATTTACTTTCATCTGAAAGCAACATCTTGGACCACTGATCAATAGTCTAGTTCTTTTACTCCTTGCCCCAGGTAAGACGCTTCTGGCATTGTTTGTTGGTCATGAGTGGCTTGACAAAAGAAAAGCAACAGTTGCAGCCCATGTCCTGGATACGTCTGTGTGTAGTGGCTCTTGAAGCACTGACTCCAGCAGCAGTCCACTCCTTGTGAATCTCCCCAAAATTTCTGAATGGCCTTTTCTTAACAATCCTATAAAGGCTGCAGTTATCCCGGTTGCTTGTGCACCTTTTTCTTCCACACTTTTTCCTTCCACTCAACTTTCCATTAATATGCTTGGATACAGCACTCTGTGAATAGCCAGCTTCTTTAGCCATGACCTTTTGTGGCTTACCCTCCTTGTGGAGTATGTCAATGACTGACTTCTGGACATCTTTCAAGTCAGCAGTCTTCACCATGATTATGTAACCTACTGAACCAAACTAAGGGACCATTTTAATCACTTAGAAAGCCTTTGCACTTGTTTTGTGGTAATTATTCTAATTTTCTGAGATAATGACTTTTGGTTTTCATTGGCTTTAAGCCATAATCATCAATATTGACAGAAATAAACACATGAAATAGATCACTCTGTGTGTAATGACTCCATATAATATACAGTATGTGTTTCCCTTTTTCTATTGAATTACTGAAATAAATGAACTTTTTGATGATGATATTCTAATTTATTGGGATGCACTTGTAGCTAATACTAGTATATTTAGTTCGTTATTAGTGATGAGCGAGTACTAAAAAGCTCGGGTGCTCGAAGCTCGGGCCGAGCCTCCCAAGATACTCGTGTACTCGGGCCGAGCAACGAGCCCAATGTTATCCTATGGGAGACCCGAGTATTTTTGTGAAATGACCCCCCGGCAGCATGTAGAAACCCTAAAAATGTCACAAAAGTCTCAGAAGAGTGCTCAAATGACATGGCAACAGCATGGGGAAGACCCCTTGAAGCATTTATCACTCAAAAGTCACAGCTGTGAACAATTTTGTCCGCGTTTCACGCCATTTTTACGGACTCACCAGAAAACCTTCCAAAATGACCCCAAAATGATTTTTCATGGCAGAAATGTTAAGGGCACATACCCAATAGTGAGATAGAGCTGGTGTATGTTACTTTTTGAGATTAATACATGAAAGATTTTACGTGAAAACATTGTGTGGCACTCCGATGTCCCTGAGAAGAGACGTACATGAAGGCCTCTTGAGTCTAATGTGCCCATTTTGAGGAAGTGAGTCTTTGTAGTATTTTCCTTTGCCAGGGCAGTCCAAAATTGTGAGGTTCACCAATGCCCCTGCATACAGACGTGCATGAGGGCCTGTAAACCTGAAGTGCCCATTGTAAGAAAGTGGGTCTATTGTAGTATAGCCCTTAGGCAGGGCAGCCAAAAATTGGGAGGCTCCACATTGTCCCTGGATAGAGACGTGCATGATGGCCTGTAAACCTGAAGTGCCCATTGTCAGGAAGTGGGTGTATTATAGTATAGCCCTTTGGCAGGGCAGCCAAAAATTGGGAGGCTCCACGTTGTCCCTGGATAGAGACGTGCATGAGGGCCTGTAAACCTGAAGTGCCCATTGTCAGGAAGTGGGTGTATTATAGTATAGCCCTTAGGCAGGGCAGCCAAAAATTGGGAGGCTCCACGTTGTCCCTGGATAGAGACGTGCATGAGGGCCTGTAAACCTGAAGTGCCCATTGTAAGGAAGTGGGTCTATTATAGTATAGCCCTTAGGCAGGGCAGCCAAAAATTGGGAGGCTCCACGTTGTCCCTGGGTAGAGACGTGCATGAGGGCCTCAAAACATTAAGTGTCCATTTTAAGGAAGTGGGTGTATTATAGTATAGCCCTTAGGCAGGGCAGCCAAAAATTGGGAGGCTCCACGTTGTCCCTGGGTAGAGACGTGCATGAGGGCCTCAAAACATTGTTCCCATTGCAAAGGAGCGGGTCTCCTGTCGTTGTAATGTCCATTCTGCAAAGAATGGGCGAAAAAATTTACCACTGGGGGTATACCTGAAACAAAGGCCTAAGTATTGCAATTTGTAACGGTCATCATCATGGTGGCGCATGAGGAGAAGGAGGAGCAGTCCAGCGATTATCCAAAGTCCAGAAGTGTGTACCCATGGGTGAGTGGAGGTACATGGCAAACTTTAAATTCCGCTCTCATTTGCTGGTGGTGTGGTGAAGTCTGGCCCAATCCAACCCTTGTTCATCTTGATCAGAGTCAGCCTGTCAGCATTTTCAGTTGACAGGCGGGTGCGTTTATCTGTAATGATTCCACCTGCGGCACTAAAAACACGCTCTGACAAAACGCTAGCAGCAGGGCAGGCCAGGACTTCCAAGGCGTAGAGAGCCAATTCATGCCACGTGTCCAGCTTGGATACCCAATAATTGTAAGGCACAGAGGAATGTCGGAGTACAGTTGTTCGATCTGCAAGGTACTCCTTCAGCATCTGGGCAAACTTAGGATTTCTTGTGGCACTACCCCGCACCTCAGGGGCTGTGGTACGTGAGGGGCTGAGAAAACTGTCCCACATCTTAAAGACTGTTCCCCTACCTCTGGCGGATTAGACTTGTGACTCTCTCGGCTGTACGCCTCGGTTGTCCACTGATTCCTGACCTATGCCGCTAGCGTTTTGTGAGGGGAATGCTTTGCCTACTTCCGTGAGTATGGCCTTCCGGAACTGCTGCATTTTGGTTGACCTCTCCTCCACGGGAATAAGAGACAAAAAGTTCTCCTTGTAGCGTGGGTCTAACAGTGTTACCAACCAGTAATGATTGTCGGCCAAGATGTTCTTAACGCGAGGGTCACGAGACAGGCAGCTTACCATAAAGTCAGCCATGTGCGCCAGACTCTTAACAGCCAGGACTTCAGTAGCCTGACCAACAAGATGACTGAACATGCTGTCCTCCTCCTCCTCCTCCTCCTCCTCATCTACCCTGTCCTCTGGCCAGCCACGCTGAACCGAGGATATGACTGGTGTGCATGTCATATCCTCAATTTGGCCGGAGAGTTGCTCCATGTCTTCATCCTCCTCCTCGTCATAGTCCTCCACTGCACGTTGTGATGAGACGAGGCTGGGCTGTGTGTTATCACCACCCACACCCACTACTGTTTCTTGCTGCAACTCATCGCGCTCCGCCTGCAATGCATCATGTTTGTTTTTCAGCAGAGACCGTTTTAGAAGGCAGAGTAGCGGTATGGTGACGCTAATAATGGCGTCATCACCACTCACCATCTTGGTGGAGTCCTCAAAGTTTTGGAGGATGGTACATAGGTCTGACATCCATCTCCACTCCTCAGGTGTTATGTGTGGAGTTTGACCCATTTCCCGACGGCTTAGGTGATGCAGGTACTCAACAACTGCCCTCTTCTGCTCACATATCCTGACCAACATGTGCAGAGTTGAATTCCAACGCGTGGGGACATCACACACCAGTCTGTGAGCCGGAAGATGCAAACTGCGCTGAAAGCCGGCAAGGCCGGCTGAAGCAGTAGGTGACTTTCGAAAATGTGCAGACAGGCGGCGAACTTTTACCAGCAGATCAGACAGCTCTGGGTATGACTTTAGAAACCGCTGAACCACGAGGTTGAGCACATGGGCCACGCATGGAACATGTGTCAGCTGGCCTCGCCTCAAAGCCGCCACCAGGTTCCGGCCATTGTCACACACGACCTTTCCTGGCTTTAGGTTCAGAGGTGTGAGCCAGTGATCTCCCTGCTGTTTCAGAGCTGTCCACAGCTCTTCTGTATTGTGGGGTTTGTCACCTATGCAGATTAGCTTCAGCACAGCCTGTTGCCGCTTCGCCGAGGCAGTGCTGCAGTGCTTCCAGCTTGTGACTGGTGTGGAGGGTACAGTGGATGAGGATGCGCAGGAGGAGGAGGAGGCTGAAGAGCATGACATTCCGGAGCTGTAGAGTGTGGGTGAAACACTGACTGAGGTAGGGCCTGCAAACCTTGGTGTGGGAAGGACGTGTTCCGTCCCTTGCTCAGACTGGGTCCCAGCTTCCACAACATTAACCCAGTGTGCCGTCAACGAGATGTAGCGGCCTTGCCCACAAGCACTTGTCCATGTGTCTGTGGTTAGGTGGACCTTGGGTGAAACAGCGTTGTTCAGGGCACGTGTGATGTTTTGTGACACGTGGTTATGCAACGCGGGGACGGCACACCGGGAGAAATAGTGGCGGCTGGGGACCGAGTAACGTGGGACAGCTGCCGCCATCAGGTCACGGAATGCTTCTGTCTCCACCAGCCTAAAAGGCAACATTTCCAGCGCAAGCAGTCGCGAAATGTTAGCATTTAGAACTGTGGCATGTGGGGTGTTGGCAGTGTATTTGCGCCTGCGTTCAAAGGTTTGCTGAATGGATAACTGAACGCTGCGCTGGGACAAGGACGTGCTTGATGATGGTGTTCTTTCTGCGTAGGCAACTGCAGGTGCAGGAGTGGAGGAGGCTTGTTCGCAGGCAGCATGGACAGGGGATTGGCTCGCATGCACAACCAGCGAAGACGTAGCAGTGACATCAGCAAGCACTGCTCCTTGACTCTGTTGTACTTCCCACAAAGTCGGGTGCTTGGCTGACATGTGCCTGATCATGCTGGTGGTGGTCAGGCTGCTAGTTTTGGTACCCCTGCTGATGCTGGCACGGCAGGTGTTGCAAATGGCCTTTTTTGAATCATCTGGATCCAACTTAAAAAACTGCCAGACTCGGGAAGACCTAACATTTGTACAGGCACCTTGTGTCGTCGTGTTGTTCCGGGGAACGGTTGCGTGACTTCTGCCTGGGGCCACCACCCTGCTTCTTACTGCCTGTTGTGATGCTACGCCTCCCTCCCCCTGTGCACTGCTGTCCTCGCTCTGCATATCCTCCTGCCAGGTTGGGTCAGTTACTGGATCATCCACCACGTCGTCTTCCTCTTCCGCACCCTGCTCCTCCTCCTGACTTCCTGACAATTGTGTCTCATCATCGTCCACCACTTGTTGAGACACGTTGCCAACTTCGTGAGAACGTGGCTGCTCAAATATTTGGCCATCTGTACAGACGATCTCCTCATGACCCACTTCAATATGAGCTGGCGAGAGGCCAGAATGTGTGAATGGAAACGTGAACAGCTCTTCCGAGTGTCCAAGTGTGGGATCATTAATGTCCGAGGAGGACGTGTACTCAGCCTGGTGGTAGGAAGGAGGATCAGGTTCAGAAATGTGCGGTGCAGTATCACGGCTACTGACACTTGACCGTGTGGAAGACAGAGTGTTTGTGGTGGTGCCAATCTGACTGGAAGCATTATCTGCTATCCAACTAACAACCTGTTGACACTGGTCTTGGTTCAAGAGCGGTGTACTGCTGCGGTCCCCAAGAATTTGGGACAGGACGTGCGAGCGACTAGATGTGGCCCTTTGTTGTGGCGAAATTAGAGCTTGCCCACGACCTCGGCCTCTGCCTGCACCACCATCACGTCCACTTCCTTGTTCCTTGCCAATGCCCTTGCGCATTTTGCAATGCTGTGCACTGCTGACGTGTATATTCACTACTTGTGCGTTATATCAAAGTTTGTGGAAATTGCACACAAGTGCACCTGTACGCTGCCACCAACAGGCACACACGTGCGGTTTTAAAAACCAAGCACGGACGCAATAAGAACCTAACAGGTTTTTTTGGGGAGCGACAATTACAGACAAGTCAGACACTATCTGGACTGTTTTACACTGTGTACACCAGCCCCAGATATGATGAAGGCTGGTATACGGTCACCACTACCCTGCCTGCCTGCCTGCCTGTATACTGGTACAATAGTCCTGACAAGGACTCTTTTGGTCACTAGCCTGTATTCAGACCTGGCTATACCCTGCCTGTATATAGCAACAATAGTCCTGAGAAGGACTCTGCTACTGCACTCCGACCTGGCTATACCCTGCCTGCCTGTATACAACTAGAATAGTCCTGAGAAGGACTTTTGGTCACACTGTTTGCAGCCCTGCAACTGAAAAAGCTATAAAGGGCCGCAAAGCTTTCCCTGAATCAGCGACACTCTCCCTGCACTGACAGTCTGGATAGCTGTGAGCAGAGCACAGCGCGCCGGCCGATATAAAGGCTCGGTCACGCTGTGCAGGCCGGCCAATCACTGCAATTCCACAACTAACAGGGCTGTGGCATTGCAGTGGTCTGCCAGCCAATCCCTGCATGAGGGCTGGCTCTCAAAAGAGCGCCAACATGCAGAAATGAAGACCACGAGTACAGCACGAGTATCGCGAGATTACTCGGTCCCCGCCGAGCAGCCCGAGTACAGCGATACTCGTGCGAGTACCGAGTAGTTACAAGCACGCTCGCTCATCACTATTCGTTATATGTCGATATGGTCAAATCTAATTTAAATAAAGTCAGTATTCCAATGACTCAAAGTGAGGACTGTTGAGTGGAGCGGGGGCATTTCAAGTGTGGTGGCTGCAGATAAGTGCATAGTTAAAGAGAATCTGTCAGGTGCAATATGGACCCAGAACCACAAGCAGTTCTGGGTGCATATTGCTAATCCCTGACTAACCGTCCCTGTATCTAGTAGCATAGATAAAGAGATTTTTAGAAAAAGTATTTCACCTTGTTGCGGTAGGATGGCTTTATGCGTTTTTGATAAAAAATAGTGTTTACTAAGTACCCTATGTTTATTTATATGCACTATGCTTTTATTTAGTTACAGCAGAGTATATGTTGATGTTGCGGGCGGGGAGGACGCCGCTGCTGCTGCGCTCTCGCTAACGCTTGGGTCCGGCGCGGCTGCTGCTGCTGCTCGGTGGCTCGAGCGGTGGGCATGATCCGGGGACTCGAGCAGCGTTCCTCGCCCGTGAATGAAGGGGGGGGTTGGTTTGGGGGATTTAGTCCGTGATGCCACCCACAGGTTGTGGTGAAGATAGGCACCACCGCTGCTGATGACGGGGATCCCGGGAGCGATGGTAGGGAGAAGCTGGGATGTTGTTTTCCCCCTCCGTGGGTAGGGGTCGGTGGTCCCGGGGCCCGGTGATGTTGCGGGAGGCAGGGTTGGTGAGGTGCAGGGTTGCAGGGACAGCGCGGCGCGGTGCCGGATGGCACGGGTGTACTCACTCAGCAAGAAAGGTACATAGTCCTTGGTAAACCAAACGGTTGGATGGACGGGTCCCGCAGTCGGCTGCAGTGTCTCTCCCCGGACAGGTGATGGCGGCTGTCTTTCCCTGCACCTTGATGTTCTCCTTCTGACTACTATGGATTCCCAACGGTAGTCTGCTCCCCCGGTGTATGGGTACCGGAGGAGCCCGTTAGCCCGCAGGCGCTGGCCCTTGGGTCTCTAGCCTTAGGCGGTAGCTTGATACCCTCACGGTGTGGGCTGCTGCCTTCAATCGGGACTTTTGCTGTTGTGAAACCCCTGGGGTTCCAGTCACATTCGGATCTGACTATTGACGGCGGCTCCAAGCCTGGTCAGGATCCAATGGCCCTGCCTGGGTGTGCTGGCTTCACTTCGCTCCCCAGTCGGTACCGGCGGGCCATCGCCCGTCCCTGGTCCTACGGTTCCGCGTTGCTCCACCACTCCTGCAGACGGCCACCACCGTCTGCCAACCTTGCTGTCAGGGCCTTGGCCACAAACCCAGACACCCAAGTTCTTACTCCTCTCACTTCAAACTCCAACACTGAACTGCCACTTTTCCCGCCTCCAGGCCTGTGAACTCATCGGTGGGTGGGGCCAACCACTTGGCTCCGCCCCACCTGGTGTGGACATCAGACACTGGAGGGAGGCAACAAGGGTTTTTGTTTGGCTGGTGTCCCTGTCTAATGGAGGGTGGGGGTGTTTGATGTTATCTGTGACGACCTGGCTAGGCCAGGGCGCCACATTCATAATACATGTATTATGGAAAAAACTAAAAATATTATACTACCCTCACTATCCCCTCTCTTAGACCCATTAGTTCCTCACCATTACCTGTCTGTGCTCCTCTCATCTTCTCATAATCACTGCCATAATCACTGCATCCCAAGGCTAATGTCTCTGATTTGTCCTGTGACGTTGTGCACCTAGAACCATCCTGGGCCTCATCAGAGCCTGAAATCCCAGAAATGTGACATTAAGGAGGTGAGCAGCTGCTGGAGGAGTGACTACAAGTATTTAATTTTTATTTTCTAACCTTGGATAGAGCTGGAAGAAAACTAACAAGCGGCAATTTCTTATTATTTTGTAATAAACAGGGAGTGCTCTCTTAATATTGTACTCACCTTGTGTAGAGTAAATCAAGCCTGTCACAGTGACAGTAGCGGAGATCAAACCCTCTGGCGGCAGCTAAATCGAACAGAAGACAAATGCAAAGACATGGTCGGTTCATGCCCAATCCAGTTGATTTGGTAAGGCTGCTTTCACACATCCGGCTTTTGCAATGCGGCACAATCCGGCACTTTGCAGGAAAACCGCAACCGTTTTTTTTTGCTGCTGGTTGCGTTTTTCCTGCATAGACTTTAATTAGTGCCGCATTGTGCCGCATGGGCTTGCGTTCGGTCCGGCTTTTGCCGCATGCGGCAGATTTAGCCGATGCGGCGGCCGGATGGAACGTTCCCTGGCACGTTTTTTGCTCCGGCAAAAAAAATCCGCATCGCGCCGCATCCGGCCAATGCGGCACTTTTCCCAATGCATCCCTATGGATGCCGGATGCGGCTCGATGCGGCAAAAACCGCATCCGGCCGCCGCATGCGGTTTTTGCCACTGCGCATGCTCAGTAGCATGCCGCAAGCGGCAAAAACCGGACCGGCCGCATGTAAAAAACTTATGCAAAGGATGCGGTGTTTTCACCGCATCCGTTGCATAGGCTTCACAGCCGGATTGAGCCGCACTGCTCAAACCGGATGTGTGAAAGCAGCCTAAATGGCATGAATTGAACCGGATCTACTTTTGGTAGAATCTTCTTTTTTATGAAAATTTTCTTTTTCAGTAGTTTACTGTACAATTTATTGCCTTGTTTAGGTACATATGTATGGTATAGGTGTGTACCTGAAAAGGCAATAAATTGCCGAAACAAATTGTACAGTAAGCTAGTTAAAAAAAAAATTAATTAAAAAAAGATTCTACTAGACGTGGATCTGGTTCAATTCACTCCATTTACCAAACCAACTGTATTAAGCGTGCACCAACCATCTTTAGCACCTACAGTTAGGTCCAGAAATATTTGGACAGTGACACAATTTTCGCGAGTTGGGCTCTGCATGCCACCACATTGGATTTGAAATGAAATCTCTACAACAGAATTCAAGCGCAGATTGTAATGTTAAATTTGAAGGTTTGAACAAAAATATCTGATAGAAATTGTAGGAATTGTACACATTTCTTTACAAACACTCCACATTTTAGGAGGTCAAAAGTAATTGGACAAATAAACCAAACCCAAACAAAATATTTTTATTTTCAATATTTTGTTGCGAATCCTTTGGAGGCAATCACTACCTTAAGTCTGGAACCCATGGACATCACCAAACGCTGGGTTTCCTCCTTCTTAATGCTTTGCCAGGCCTTTACAGCCGCAGCCTTCAGGTCTTGCTTGTTTGTGGGTCTTTCCGTCTTAAGTCTGGATTTCAGCAAGTGAAATGCATGCTCAATTGGGTTAAGATCTGGTGATTGACTTGGCCATTGCAGAATGTTCCACTTTTTTGCACTCATGAACTCCTGGGTAGCTTTGGCTGTATGCTTGGGGTCATTGTCCATCTGTACTATGAAGCGCCGTCCGATCAACTTTGCGGCATTTGGCTGAATCTGGGCTGAAAGTATATCCCGGTACACTTCAGAATTCATCCGGCTACTCTTGTCTGCTGTTATGTCATCAATAAACACAAGTGACCCAGTGCCATTGAAAGCCATGCATGCCCATGCCATCACGTTGCCTCCACCATGTTTTGCAGAGGATGTGGTGTGCCTTGGATCATGTGCCGTTCCCTTTCTTCTCCAAACTTTTTTCTTCCCATCATTCTGGTACAGGTTGATCTTTGTCTCATCTGTCCATAGAATACTTTTTCAGAACTGAGTTGGCTTCATGAGGTGTTTTTCAGCAAATTTAACTCTGGCCTGTCTATTTTTGGACTTGATGAATTGTCTGCATCTAGATGTGAACCCTTTGTATTTACTTTCATGGAGTCTTCTCTTTACTGTTGACTTAGAGACAGATACACCTACTTCACTGAGAGTGTTCTGGACTTCAGTTGATGTTGTGAATGGGTTCTTCTTCACCAAAGAAAGTATGCGGCGATCATCCACCACTGTTGTCATCCGTGGACGCCCAGGCCTTTTTGAGTTCCCAAGCTCACCAGTCAATTCCTTTTTTCTCAGAATGTACCCGACTGTTGATTTTGCTACTCCAAGCATGTCTGCTATCTCTCTGATTATTTTTTTCTTTTTTTTCAGCCTCAGGATGTTCTGCTTCACCTCAATTGAGAGTTCCTTAGACCGCATGTTGTCTGGTCACAGCAACAGCTTCCAAATGCAAAACCACACACCTGTAATCAACCCCAGACCTTTTAACTACTTCATTGATTACAGGTTAACGAGGGAGACGCCTTCAGAGTTAATTGCAGCCCTTAGAGTCCCTTGTCCAATTACTTTTGGTCCCTTTAAAAAGAGGAGGCTATGCATTACAGAGCTATGATTCCTAAAGCCTTGCTCCGATTTGGATGTGAAAACTCTCATATTGCAGCTGGGAGTGTGCACTTTCAGCCCATATTATATATATAATTGTATTTCTGAACATGTTTTTGTAAACAGCTAAAATAACAAAACTTGTGTCACTGTCCAAATATTTCTGGACCTAACTGTATGTTTAAAACTTTTGATGGCCATTTATGGTTCCGAAAATGGCAGTCAGTGGACATCATTTTGCTGAATATGCATGGAAGTGAATTTAAAAAAAATAGCATTTTAGCTGATTTAGGTTTATTATATTCCAATAGAATTCACTTCCACTTGAATATATTGGCTTATCTTTACTAAAAACATAAGACAGCACATGCCTGCCTGAACCAGCCTTAAAAGGCTTTGGGTAGTGATGTCAGAGGTGTTTGCCAGGTTACCACAATAACTTGGCGTGAACTAACACAAAGAAAGCCAGCTATAGAGAAAGGAAACAAGCCTGGAGCCTGAGCCGGGACAGGTGAGTAAACATAAATATTTATGGAAATGTGTAAAATTCTTGTGGTTTATGTTGATCAACTATCAGCCTTAAAAGGCTTTGTGTAGTGATGTCAGAGGTGTTTGCCAGGTTACCACAATAACTTGGTGTGGACTAACACAAAGAAAGACAGCTATAGAGAAAGATAACAAGCCCGGTGCCTGAGCCGGGACAGGTTAGTAAACATAAATATTTATGGAAATGTGTAAAATTCTTGTGGTCGATGTTGATCAACACTCAGCCTTAAAAGGCTTTGGGTAGTGATGTCAGAGGTGTTTGCCAGGTTACCACAATAACTTGTTGTGGACTAACACAAAGAAAGCCAGCTATAGAGAAAGGAAACAAGCCCGGAGCCTGAGCCGGGACAGGTGAGTAAACATAAATATTTATGGAAATGTGTAAAATTCTTGTGGTTTAAGGTGATCAACACTCAAGTTCGAAAGAAAAAATTTGCCGTTCTAGTACAGAATGGTTCACATGTTATGGTTTTACCTACACCCTTACTTTTCGTTCTATATCCTCTCCTAGCCCTCAGTTGAACTTAATAGATACAGGTTTTCTTACTACCATAACAATATAAATCTTACGGTATTTGAAAATCGAATGTCTTGCGACTTTCAAACTATAGTTGAGTAACTTGGGAAGTTGATACAGTTTTATCAGAAATGATCAGAAATGTATAAAAAAAAAGCGGAATTAATATACAGGAGGAATCTTACAATATTTCTCAGTTCCAGTATAAAATTAACAATGAAATGTTAGTGACATTTCTGAACTATGTTCCTGAGCCTTGAGAAGTGTTCCGGCAATTTGCTGAGATCTAAAACATTTTTTTTTCTGCGAAGCAATCAATGAGATATGCTCTAGAGCGGGAGAGAAAGCTGCACTCTACGCCAAAAATATTGCAATCAATCACTCAGCTATAGGCAAACAAAAACAATGGTCAATGGAGTTTATTTTCTGCTGATGGTATAAGCTGAATTGGATACAGCATTATTTATCAGGGGGATGCTGGAGAAGATGAAGAGGTTAGCAGAGACAGCATGAAAAGTGTTTACATGCAGCATAAGCTTTTTAAAAGCTTTCAGCAAAGTGTAAGCTGCAATTTTCATGCAAATTTTCATCTGTCCTCTCTTGAAAAGACTTTTCAAGTACAAATAAATGAATAATATATATATTTTTTTAAATATATATATATATATATATCTATATATATATATAAAATCCGAGGGAATACATTTCACCGTCTGTTTATTGTTTTCAGTGCAAAGGATGGATCTATTTGAGTAAGTATAGAAGGGATTTTCTTCAACATTCTTCAACATTCCATACATATATACAGTACGGACCAAACATTTGGACACACCTTCTCATGCAAAGAGTTTTCTTTATTTTCATGACTCTAAAAATTGTAGATTCACATTGAAGGCATCAAAACTATGAATTAACAAATGTGGAATGAAATACTTAACCAAAATAGTGTGAAACAACTGAAAATATGTCTTATATTCTAGGTTCTTCAAAGTAGCCACCTTTTGCTTTGATTACTGCTTTGCGCACTCTTGGCATTCTCTTTATGGGCTTCAAGAAGTAGTCACCGGAAATGGTCTTCCAACAGTCTTGAAGGAGTTCCCAGAGATGCTTAGCACTTGTTGGCCCTTTTACCTTCACTCTGCGGTCCAGCTCACCCCAAACCATCTCGATTGGGTTCAGGTCTGGTGCCTGTGGAGACCAGGTCATCTGGCGTAGCACCCCATCACTCTCCTTCTTAGTCAAATAGCCCTAACACAGCCTGGAGGTGTGTTTGTGGTCATTGTCCTGTTGAAAAATAAATGATGGTCCAACTAAACGCAAACCGGATGGAATAGCATGCCGCTGCAAGATGCTGTGGTAGGCATTTTGGTTCTGTATGCCTTCAATTTTGAATAAATCCCCAACAGTGTCACCAGCAAAGCACCCCCACACCATCACATCTCCTCCTCCATGCTTTGCAGTGGGAACCAGCCATATATAGTCCATCCGTTTACCTTTTCTACAAAGATATGGTGGTTGGATTCAAAGATCTCAAATTTGGACTCATCAGACCAAGGCACAGATTTTCACTGGTCTAATGTCTCCTCTTAATAGGTGTTCTAGAGATGAGAATGTGTGTCAAAACGTTTGGTCTGTACTGTATATATACTGAATATATATGTGTGTGCATATATATATATATATATATATATATATATATATATCCGTCAATGTTGTGTGCACTGAGGAAATCCTGCATCCATTTTTTAAGATCTGTTGTAGTATCTGCCATTACTACCTCTTGTGGTAGAGCATTCCACAGTGTGACTGCTCTAACTGCAAAGAACCCTTTCCTATTTAGCTGGCGGAATTGTCTTTCTTCCACTTGCAGTGAATGCCCCCTGGTCCTTACTGTTATCTTTGGGAGGAATAAGTCATGTGCTAGTACTTTGTATTGACCACACGTGTATTGATACATATAAATGAGATCTCCGAAATGTCTTTTGTGCAAGCTAAACAAGCCCAATTTTTCCAACCTCTCATCATATGGCAGGATTTTCATTCCTTGTAATAATCTAGTTGCCCACCTTTCAACTGACTCTAACTTCTGAATCTTCTTTTTAAAATGTCGGAGACCAAAACTGGATCCCATATTCTAGATTTGGCCTTACAAGTGATTTACAGAGGGGTAACAATACATTGGATCACGGGATCCAATCTCTTATACACCCTAAAATCTAGTTTGCTTTTGCAGTTGCTGCTAGACATTGAGTGCTGCTGCTCAGTTTATTTGTAATCAGAGTGCAGCTGTGTATCGTTATTTAATTGTTTTGAATTTTTAGCTTGCACCTATTCACACATGTTTGTTTGGAGGTGTTGGTCAGTCTTTTATACTTTTGGGTTGAGTTGGCTTGCCTAGAACATTTTTATGTCCCCATTGTACCACAAAATGACATATCTTCAGCCAAACATTCTTAAAGTAGGTCCCTTTCTGGCTAAGCCATGCTCTTCTTAAGTTACACACGTGTAGATTTTTTGCATCAGAAATGGTTACTAGCCTAAAGTTGATCATATGTGAATGTAAGTTAAAACCACCCATTTCTGCAAGATTGGCTGATTATTTCTAACATGGTGGGGATTTCAAATCTCAAAAAATGATGGCAAAGAATACTGATAAAGAAAATAGGGAAATCAATCATTGATTGATATAAATTAATTCAATTACAGGACCAATGGCCACCTCAGTAGGCTTTGGCTGCCAGATGGGAGCCCTACAAACCTTCTCAAATCTGTTAGCATCCATGACTCCTTTTCTGATCAGTAGGCCATGTGAAATGGCATGTATGCATCACAGTACGACTACATTGCGCTGGTCCCAGGGTGGCCAACTTGGCTTTTTAATTTTTCTGGACAGCTTACCCCAGACAATATTTTTTCCGGTCACATTGGAAAGCCATAATAAATCATTATAATTTTAAGTGATCTCTCTACAGCCCATAATTCTGATATGAAGTCATCAGCTTCATTCGCTGTAAACTGTAAAATGATGATAATTACAGTCAAAATAATCTGTAAAACTTTCTTCAGCTTCATTAAAATCACAGACACCTTCATTTTTTTTTTTTACGGACAGGGTAAAATAGTGTCCCATTTTTATGGACTGTCCAGGAATTTCTTTACGGTTGGCAACCTTGGCTGGTCCTACTACTCAGAAAACATTCCGGGAATCCTGGACGGTAGATGGCAATTCAGGGAATCCTGGCAGGTAGTTGGCAATTCCGGGAATCCTGGCAGGTAGATGGCAATTCCGGGAATCCTGGCAGGTAGATGGCAATTTCCAGGGCACCCATCCGATATCCACAGACCCCACCAGGGTACGACGACTCAACTACTTCATCTTCATTGAGGGATTATATTGCTTTGCTTGTATATTCTAATCTTGAGAGAGGCTATTGGTTTTGCAGGAAATCACATATTGTATAGTTTTAGAAAAGTTCACGCAAAATATAAGAAACATGAAGAAAAGCAGCAAAATGTTCTGACTCCTCTGCACGCTCCTGAACAATGATTTGAATCCCGGTCCCAATTAACCACACTCTGTCCATCTCCAATATAAAATAACACCCTTCGTCAAATGCTGTCATCTCGCACTTTACAGTAAGCTAGTGACTGACATACATTTACATAAAAGAGGTGGGAAATAAAAGAAAAAAATATCAATTTGCTCTGAGCCTCCATTGACCTTTAATAAGTCCACAACTAGAGTGGGCAAGAACACCTTTAAAAGCAGCAGATGGCATAAACACATGGTAGCAAATGTATGCAGAAGCGCTTTGGCTTTTAGTCAAATTTTTAGTTCTACGTTAGGTCAAGGGATTTCTGTCTTTCTAGTACTTGTAGTGAATTATCAATCTTCCTCTAAGCATATCTTACAAGACACAAAATGATTGAACAACTTGCTTTTTCTCTTTTCGCAAAGTTCAGCCAGTTTCCTTGGAGACGTGCGGCATGCATTGCTTACAGGTGTTTTCTTTAAAGGTGAGCTCTGGTCACTGATGTTGGTACATATGACAATACATGCACATATGTGGAAATGCTTATATCTCTTATTTATATCCTTACATTATCAGATGTTGCAATACACATTAACCCCTTCTGGTTAGGAACATAAAAGACGTGTTCAAGCAAAGACAATTATAATATCATTTTACTGATTTTTTGGGAGGATCACTGGGTCCAGAACTGGACATCCACTGCACCCCAGTCTATGTTGTTTGCCTGCTGCAGTGGCATTATAAAATCGGCTACTTAGTGACCAAAATACCACAATGTCGGTCTGCTATTTCATCCTTTTTTTCAGCTCAATTTCTAAAACTGAACATGGACAAAACAGAATTCATCATCTTTCTCCAACCTCACTCTAAGGGCGGTGTCACACGCTATGATATATCGCGCGATACGTCATCAGGGTCACGAATTCCGTGACGTACATCCGGCATCGTTAGACTGTGAACGAGCAAAAATACTCACCTTATCGTTGCTCGTTGACACTTCGTTTATTTTCATAACGTTGTCCCTCCTTATGCACACCGGTTGTTCGTCGTTCCCGAGGCAGCACACATCGCTCCGTGTGACTCCCCGGGAAAGACCAACACAGCTTATCTGCATCCCGTCAGCAATGAAGAAGGAAGGAAGTAGGCGGGTTGTTACGTCCCGCTCATCTCCGCCCCTCCGCTTCTATTGGCCGGCCGCTGTGTGACGTCACTGTGACGCCAAACGTCCCTCCCCCTTCAGGAAGAGGATGTTCACTGCCCACAGCGACGTCGTCCAGGAGGTAAGTAGATTTGACAGGGAGTTAATGACTTTGTGCGCCACAGGCAACTAATTGCCCGTGATGCACAAACAACGGGGGCGAGTATGATCACTCGTGCGATCGCCCGATTTATCGTCCCGTGTGACGCCGCCCTAACACTCCATCTGATCTATGCATCAAAGTCAATGCCTGCTCACTCCACTCAGTCCTGTGTGCTCGCTGCCTGGGGGTAACTCTTGACCCTGCTCTCTCCTTCAAGTCACATATTCAAGCCGTTTCCCCCTCCTGTCAACTCCAACTGAAATATATTTCCCCGGATCCGTACTTTCCTTCACTGAGAATCTGCAAAAACACTACTGCAAGCCCTCATTATTTCCCAAACACACATTAAGCTATAGACCATGAGTCCTTTTTGTTGAATCCTTATTATTTCCCGCCTGGACTACTGTAACCTTCTGCTCTGAAGCCTCCCATCTAACACTCTTACTCCCTTGCAATCTATCCTAAATTCTGCTGCCCGACTAATCCACCTGTCACTCCGCTATTCCCGGCCTATCCTCTCTGTAAACCTCTTCACTGGCTTCCTATTACCCAAAGACTCTCTTTCAAAACACTAACCATGTCATACAAAGCCACCCGCAACCTGTCTCCTCCATACATCTGGGACCTAGTCTCCCGATATTTATCTGCGCACAACCTCTGATCTTCATAAGATCTATTTCTCTACTCCCCTCTTTTCTCCTCTTCCTGTGCCCAAAGTGTAAATATTTCATGAGGCTACCATTATTTTTAAGCACTGCCTTAACTCTCTTGGGCATGGAGGTCACTAGAGCATCACAGGAGCCACTGGAATCCTCTTCCATCTTCCATAATGAAATCATGGAGCTGGTAGATGTTAGAGACCTGGTGCGCCTCCATTTTTCTTTGAGGATGCCCCACAGATGCTCAATATTGTTTTTCTGGAGACATGCTTAGCCAGTCCAGCACCTTCAAACTCAGTTTCTTTAGCAAGGCAGTGATTGTTTTGGAGGTGTTTTTGAAGTTGTTATTATGTTTCCAAAGGTAGAGAAGAGTGATGAGCGAGTACCAAAAAGCTTGGGTGCTCGAGGCTCGGGCCGAGCATCCCAAGATACTCGTGTACTTGGCCCGAGCACCGAGCCCAATGTTATCCTATGGGAGACCCGAGTATTTTTCTGAAATGACCCCCGGCAGCATGTAGAAACCCTAAAAATGTCACAAAAGTCTCAGAAGAGTGCTCAAATGACATGGCAACAGCATGGGGAAGACCCCTTGAAGCATTTATCACTCAAAAGTCTCAGCTGTGAACAATTTTGTCCGAGTTTTACGCCATTTTTACGGACTCACCAGAAAACCTTCCAAAATGACACCAAAATGAATTTTCATGGCGGAAATGTTAAGGGTACATACCCAATAGTGAGATAGAGCTGGTGTATGTTACTTTTTGAAATTATTACATGAAAGATTTTACGTAAAAACATTGTGTGGCACTCCGATGTCCAAAACGCACGTTTTGTGCTTTTTACTAGCGATGTCGGTCATTTTTTTTTTCATTCTATCTCCCGTTGGTCGGTCTCGCTCTGTCTGTCTCTCTCTGTCTTGTCTGTCCCCCTCTCACAGTCTGTCGGTCAGTCTCCCCCCTCTCTCATACTTACTGTTCCCCGATCACTGCCGCGGCGCTGCACAGCTGTTCACTAAACTCCGGCGGCTTTTCCTCTTTTGAAAAAGCCGGCCGCTCATTAATCAATTTCATATTCCCTGCTTTCCTGATTTTCGGCGCCTATGATTGGTTGCAGTGAGACACACCCCCACGCTGAGTGACAGGTGTCTCATTGCACCCAATCACAGCAGCCGGTGTGTGTATACTGTGCAGTGAAATAAATAATTAAATAATTAAAAAAAATGGCATGCGGTCCCCCAATTTTAATACCAGCCAGATAAAGCCATACGGCTAAAGGCTGGTATTCTCAGGATGGGGAGCTCCACGTTATGGGGAGCCCCCCAGCCTAACAATATCAGTCAGCAGCCGCCCAGAATTGCCGCATACATTATATGTGACAGTTCTGGGACTGTACCCGGCTCTTCCCGATTTACCCTAGTGCGTTGGCAAATCGGGGTAATAAGGAGTTAATGGCAGCCCATTGCTGCCACTAAATCCTAGATTAATCATGTCAAGCATCTCCCTGAGATTCCTTCCATGATTAATCTGTAAATTACAGTTAAAAAACACACACACCCGAAAAATCCTTTATTAGAAATAAAAAACACTAACGAAGTCCCTCATCACCAATTTATTAACCCCGACAAACCCTCCATGTCCGGCGTAATCCACAGTCCTCCAGCGTCGCATCCAGCTGTGCTGCATGAAGGTGACAGGAGCTGCAGAATACACAGCCGCTCCTGTCAGCTTCACACAGCAACTGAAGACAGCCGCGCGATCAGCTGAGCTGTCACTGAGGTTACCTGGATCCAGCGGTGGATGCAGCGGAGGCCACGGGTAACCTCAGTGACAGCTCAGCTGATCGCGCTACTCACCGCCGCACCGGTCATCTCCACGCAGCAACTGAGGTGAGTATCACGATCAGCTGAGCTGTCACTGAGGTTAATCGCGGCCACCGCTGGATCCAGCGGTGGCCGTGAGTTACCTGACTGACAGCAGCTGATCGTGCTACTCACCTCAGTTGTTGTGTAAAGCAGGCAGGAGCGGCGGTGTATTCTGCAGCTCCTGTCACCTGCATGCAGCAGAGCTGGACGCGCCGCTGGAGGTCCGTGGATTACGCCGGACATGGAGGGCTTTGTTGGGATTAATAAATTGGTGATGAGGGACTTTGTTATTGTTTTTTATTTCTAATAAAGGATTTTTCGTGTGTGTGTGTTTTTTAACTGTAATTTACAGATCAATCATGGAAGGTATCTCGGGGAGACGCCTGACATGATTAATCTAGGATTTAGTGGCAGCTATGGGCTGCCATTAACTCCTTATTACCCCGATTTGCCAACGCACTAGGGTAAATCGGGAAGAGCCGGGTACAGTCCCAGAACTGTCGCATCTAATGTATGCGGCAATTCTGGGCGGCTGCTGACTGATATTGTTAGGCTGGGGAGTTCCCCATAATGTGGGGCTCCCCATCCTGAGAATACCAGCCTTCAGCTGTATGGCTTTATCTGGCTGGTATTAAAATTGGGGGGACCGCACGCAGGTTTTTTTAATTATTTATTTATTTATTTTACTGCACAGTATAGACACGTCCACCGGCTGCTGTGATTGGGTGCAGTGAGACACCTGTCACTCAGCGTGGGGACGTGTCTCACTGCAACCAATCATAGGCGCCTGTGGGCGAGGAAAGCAGGGAATATGAGATGGCTGTGTGCAGAGCACAGTGCGCCCGCCAGTATAAAGGCTCGGTCACACTATGCGGGCCGGCCAATCACTGCAATTCCACAACTAACAGGGCTGTGGCATTGCAGTGGTCTGCCAGCCAATCCCTGCATGAGTGCTGGCTCTCAAAAGAGTGCCAACATGCAGGGATGAAGACCACGAGTACAGCACGAGTATCGCGAAATTACTCGGTACCCACCGAGTAGCCTGAGTACAGTGATACTCGTGCGAGTACCGAGTAGTGACAAGCATACTCGCTCATCACTAGTAGAGAATCATGCTCTGCTTCAGTAAGTCATGGAACATATTGGTATTCAGGGTTCCCTCAATGAACTGTAGCTCCCCACAGCCAGAAGCACTCATGCAGCCCCAAACCTTAACACTCCCACCACAATGCTTGACTGTAGGTAAGACACACTTGTCTCTGTCCTCCTCAACTGGTTGCAACCACACACATTTGACACCATTTGAATCAAATAAGTCTCAATCTCATTAGAAAACAGTACTTAGGTCCAGTAATCCATGTTCTTAGTATTCTTATCTTCAGCATACTATTTTAGGGCTTTATTGTGCATCACCTTTAGAAGAGGCTTCCTTCTGGGATGAGAGGCATGCAGACCAATTTGATACAGTATGTGGTATGTTCTGAGCACTGACAGGCTGACCCCTGCCCCCACCCCTTAAACCTCTGCAGTAATGCTGGCAGCACTCATACGTCTATTTTGATTAGACAAACTCTGGATACTATGCTGAACACGTGCACTTAACTTCTTTTTTGACCATGGTAAGGTCTGTTCTGAGTAGAACATCTCTTGTTAAACCACTGTATGGTCTTGGCCACCGTGCTCCAGCACAGTTTCAGTGTGTTGGAAATCTTCTTATCGCCTAGTCCATCTTTACGTAGAGCAACAATTCTTTTTTATCAGATCCTCAGAGAATTTTTTTGCCATGAGGTGCCATTTTGAACTTCTAGTATCTCATATGAGAGAATGTGTGAGCGATAACACCAAGTGTAGCTCACCTGTTTTCCATTCACACCTGAGACCTTGCAACCCTAATGAGTCACACGACACTGAGGAGGGAAAATAGATTGGACTTAATTTGGACATTTTTGCTTAGGGGTGTACTCACTTTTGTTGCCAGCGGTTAGGCATTAATGGCTGTGTGTTGAGTTATTCAGAAGGCACAACATATTTACAGTATTATACCAGCTGTACACTGATTATTGTACATTTTCTCAGTGTCATATGTTCAGTGTTGTCCCATGAAAAATGTGAGGGGTGTACTCACTTTTGTGATATACTGTAGATGATTCCCATGCACATCTATGTATCTGTCTATTACCTATCTATATCTGCCTCTCTGTATATTCTATTTCCTTATGTCTGTATTCACATAATTGATATGTAATCCTTCATGAACTATATGGAACTTCTGTTTGTTGATGGTTTGAATATAAAATCAATGTTTCATTGGGCATTTTAAATTCGAATTTCATAGGTAATTGCTGTTGATTATATATAAGTAATTCCATTTAAAAAGAAGAGTAAATCTTAATGAAAAAGTACAATGGACTCCTGATACTCAGATGTTTCAATAGGAGCCTGTAACAATTCTTCTCGTATAAATGGCTGTTTTGTGATTTATATTACCCTCGATTATTTTTGATACATCTTATCAGGCGGTGTTCTTCCCCACACATTCCTCACTTGATAAAAGTGACACTTCTATAATAGAGGTGTTCCTTATAAGCATTCCCCTGGCTGAAGGCTTGTATTGTAAAGACCCCATATTTTTATGTGTACAGCCATTTCTATAGCTTAGTGACGGCTTTCTATAGAGATCTTTTCAATTTATTACCGCGGCGAAATGTCAATGGTTATTTGCACGGTCCCAATCAGCTGACCATTAATAACCTCTGAAAATAAAATTCTCACCTTTATAGTTAAAAAAAAAACAAGATTGAAAAATGAGAAAATCTTTAAAGGTATTACTCTGTGTTCTTTGTCTGGAGAGTTAGGCCAATCAGGGTGAGCATTCAGCTACGCCGCCACCTGCAACTTCTTATTATCCAAGGTATTACATGTTTATGCTTCTTAGAAAAATAGTATTATCTTGATTGTTAGCGTAGACATTTTATGTAACAATCACAGCTGGCAGTGTTCATTAGCAATGCAACAAAGGGAAAACACAGCCTCATCAGAACCAGATTGATTGGGCATATAATAACATATATTTAACGCCTTCACCATCAGGTGAGTCACTCTGTCACTGCAGATTAATGCGCAGCTTGATGCATGCCCTGTAGTCGCACAACTGCTGAAAATAACAGCTCTCAACACCATTCTACCAAAAAACAGGTAACAGCTACATGACCTTGTCCCTTATATCTAACTAGAGATATTCAGAAGCTCTCCGGGACCATGAGCAATGTCTCCATCAACTCCCTATAGCCACATGCACATGGTGAGTATTTGGTCAGTTTCTAAGCCAAAATCAGGAGTGGAACAAGCAGAAGAAAAGTATATGGCTTTGGTTGCACTTGCACAGAGCTTCTGATGCATGAGCATCGGAAGTGATATGCTAATGACCTTCTGATGCGAGCGTGAGCCGATGGTCATGAGACTGTGATCCAATCTTGTGATCAGATCACAGGTACAGAGAAGAGGGAGGGAGCACTTTCTCCCATCTTCTCTGCTGACTGTCTCTGCGTACATTGCACTGCGGTCGGATGACATGCGAGTGCAGTGCAATATTTCACACGCACCCATAGACTTTTATGGGTGTGTGTGAGCCGAGACTCGCTGTCAAACGGCCTGTCGGTATGGCATGAGAAATGAATCGCGGATGGACACTGCCCCATAGTTTTACACTAGTGTCAGTGCAATCCAAAATTTTATCAGAATGCACTCATCCATGCAAAACGCAAGTGGAACCGAGGCCTAATGGAGACACGGGCACCACCTCTGTATTTTTTACCTACTCATTGGTTTTAGGTTACAAATACTGGAGGTAAAAAATTCACCAAATACTGAAGATCTGAAGGTAGCCTAAATGTAATAATAACAAAGCTGATAGTGGCCAGTAGTGATGGGTGATCCCCCCGATGGTTGGTATCAGGAGACTCACCCGATCGCTTTGTAAAGATCGGGATCGAGATAACGCAAACTTGCATCCAATCACCAAACTCAGGCTTTACAGTTATAGGATGGGGCAGGAGGGGCTGTAAAATAAAGAATATAGTTAATAATAAACATTGTCATTATACTTACAGGTCCCACGATGAGTCCTGCAGACTCTGTCTCCCGGCCGCTTCTGCTTCCGAGTCGGATCATTGCTGTGCTCTCCCGGTAACCAGCACTGACTAAAGGACCTTCCGTGATGTCATGACCATGTGACCAGTCAGGTGTGATTGTTGTATTACTTTGTTGGCTACAGACTTGTCACATGACTATGACGTCATTAAAGGTCCTATTAACTAAACTTTGATTGTCAATGTGCGAGTGTCATGTCGATTCGCATCACGGCGTACAAACTCCTGACACTAGCGGTCAGCTGCATGTATTTCCATGCAGCTGAGGTGCTCCTGTCCTGAGAGTGTCAGGCTTTGCGGGGTGATGCAATGCGAGATGCAAGTGCAATCATCCCCTCACTGTCAGCCTGCTTCTCGCTCTGTACAGAGTGATGTACAGTAGCAAAGCTGACATGGCTCTCTCGGCTTCTCGCTTTGTATAGACATTACTGTCCCTGTGGATTACGTCAGACTAATGATTTTTTTTATAATAGAGATGGAGTCGCTAAATGTTTTTTTGTTTTATTTCTAATAAAAGAAATTTTTCTCTGTGTTGTGTTTTGTTTTACTGTTTACTAGAAATTCATGGTGGTCATGTGTAATTTGGCATGACAGCATGAATTTCAGGCTTAGTACCATGTGAGAATACAAAGCTGGTATTAACCCCTCTATTATCCAGTGTGCCACCTCCACCAGGGCCACTGGATGAGCTGGATAAGCTGGGTAAAGTGTCTGGAAATGGTGCAAAGAATCAATGTGCCATTTTCATGAGGGGCTGCAGGCTGCCAAGAATCCCAACCTCCAGCTGTCTGGCTTTACCTGGCAATCAAAATACTGGCAGGAGCCCAAGCATTTTTTTTTATTGTTTTTTTTAAATAATTTAAAAAAAATAGTGGGTTTCCCTGTATTTTTTTTGCCAGCCAAGGTAAAGCCAGGCAGATGGGGGTGGCAGCCCGTAGCTGTCCGCTTTAACTGCGCTGATAATTAAAATAATAAAAAGTACCGCTGACCGCTACGTCATTTTTTGTAAAATATATATATATATATATACAGTGCCTACAAGTAGTCTTCAACCCCCTGCAGATTTAGCAGGTTTACACATTCGGAATTAAATTGACATTGTGACATTTGGACTGTAGATCAGCCTGGAAGTGTGAAATGCACTGCAGCAAAAAAGAATGTTATTTCTTTTTTTATTTTTTTTTTTAAATTGTGAAAAGTTTATTCAGAGGGTCATTTACTATTCAACCCCTCAAACCACCAGAATTCTGTTTGGTTCCCCTAAAGTATTAAGAAGTATTTCAGGCACAAAGAACAATGAGCTTCACATGCTTGGATTAATTATCTCTTTTTCCAGCCTTTTCTGACTAATTAAGACCCTCCCCAAACTTGTGAACAGCACTCATACTTGGTCAACATGGGAAAGACAAAGGAGCATTCCAAGGCCATCAGAGACAAGATCGTGGAGGGTCACAAGGCTGGCAAGGGGTACAAAACCCTTTCCAAGGAGTTGGGCCTACCTGTCTCCACTGTTGGGAGCATCATCCGGAAGTGGAAGGCTTATGGAACTACTGTTAGCCTTCCACGGCCTGGACAGCCTTTGAAAGTTTCCTCCCGTGCCGAGGCCAGGCTTATCCGAAGAGTCAAGGCTAACCCAAGGACAACAAGCAAGGAGCTCCGGGAAGATCACATGGCAGTGGGGACATTGGTTTCAGTCAATACCATAAGTAACGTACTCCACCGCAATGGTCTCCGTTCCAGACGAGCCCGTAAGGTACCTTTTACTTTCAAAGCGTCATGTCAAGGCTCGTCTACAGTTTGCTCATGATCATTTGGAGGACTCTGAGACAGACTGGTTCAAGGTTCTCTGGTCTGATGAGACCAAGATCGAGATCTTTGGTGCCAACCACACACGTGACGTTTGGAGACTGGATGGCACTGCATACGACCCCAAGAATACCATCCCTACAGTCAAGCATGGTGGTGGCAGCATCATGCTGTGGGGCTGTTTCTCAGCCAAGGGGCCTGGCCATCTGGTCCGCATCCATGGGAAGATGGATAGCACGGCCTACCTGGAGATTTTGGCCAAGAACCTCCGTTCCTCCATCAAGGATCTTAAGATGGGTCGTCATTTCATCTTCCAACAAGACAACGACCCAAAGCACACAGCCAAGAAAACTAAGGCCTGGTTCAAGAGAGAAAAAATCAAGGTGTTGCAGTGGCCTAGTCAGTCTCCTGACCTTAACCCAATTGAAAATTTGTGGAAGGAGCTCAAGATTAAAGTCCACATGAGACACCCAAAGAACCTAGATAACTTGGAGAAGATCTGCAGTGTGGGCCAAGATAACTCCGGAGACCTGTGCCGGCCTGATCAGGTCTTATAAAAGACGATTATTAGCTGTAATTGCAAACAAGGGTTATTCCACAAAATATTAAACCTAGGGGTTGAATAATAATTGACCCACACTTTTATGTTGAAAATTTATTAAAATTTAACTGAGCAACATAACTTGTGGGTTTGTAAGATTTATGCATCTGTTAATAAATCCTGCTCTTGTTTGAAGTTTGCAGGCTCTAACTTATTTGCATCTTATCAAACCTGCAAATCTGCAGGGGGTTGAAAACTACTTGTAGGCACTGTAGATATATATATACACACACATAACTCTGCACAAATTAAGAGACCACTGCAAAATTTTCAGTTTTTCTGATTTTTCTCTTTATAGGTATATTTTTTATTAAAATTTAAGTTGTTGCTTTATTCTATTAACTGGCCAGTAATTTTATCAATGTAATAAGATCAGGTTAGCATTTGGAGCCATCTCTGAGATGTGAGCGGTGCTGATAGCTTTGTCTCTATATATATATATTTAAAAGGACACTACCTGTCAAATTTGCTTGTGTACATAAGATACTTGCAGACATGATGTCACCCACCATGCTCAACTCTCCATGAATAAGTAAGAAGCATTGAACAACCCTTTAAGGAATTATTTAAAGGGAACCAACCGCAGGATTTTCACATACAGTATAAAGTAGAGGCAATGGTAAATAAATGGTAAAATAAAATAAAATCTTCAATTTAAAGAGAGGATGAAAAAAAACAATATCAAAGGTCCAGAAATGAGTGCATTGGTTGAGTGGCATTTGCATTTGGGCGGGACTGTGTGGGTCTGGTATTCGGTAATGATTCCTTCGCTGGTTGCCTGCCTCCCCTCTATTTAAATTTCTCCCCTCTACCGATGCGAATAACAGTATGGCCGGCGCATGCACAGTATTATTTTCAAGTTTTTCTCCAAGTCTTCAATAAAATGGTACCAGAATCAGCGCATGTATTTAACGCATCTCCAAAGCTAATTTACTGAGGACACTGTGGAGATGACTATGAACAGTGGTGCTGCAAGCACTTATTTTAAAAAAATTCAATCTGTGAATGCGTCACCACCACTCATATTAGTCTTTACAGTGTCTTCAATGAAATGGCGCCAGAGATCGCGGTGCACACATGCAATGGTTCCAGTGCAATATTTGGAAGCGCTGGAGAAAAACTTAAAAATAATATTGCACATGCACCAGTTGTTAGTCGTGGCGGTAGAGGGGAGAATTTTAAATAGGCAGGCAACCAAGAAAGGAATCATTACTGAAGACCCCACCCACAAATACCCTTTCCGATGAACATGCCACTCAACCAATGCACTTATTTCTGGATCTTTGATAACATTTTTTTCTGTAACCAAACATCCAAATTTTTAACCCCTTCACCCCAGGCGATTTCCCATTTTTCGGGGGGGGGGTTTGCTTCCCTTCTTCCCAGAGCCATTACTTTTTTATTTTTTTCGTCAATCTTGCTATATAAGGGCTTGTTTTTTGCATGACAAGTTGTATTTTTAAATTAAACCATAATTACTATATAGTGTACTGGAAAAGGGCAAAAAAATTCCAAGTGCAGAAAAATTGCAAAAAAAGTGCAATGATTGTTTTGGGGATTTTTTTATTCACCGTGTTCACTATGTGGTAATACTGATGCGTCAGTGTGATGCCTCAGGTCAATGTGAGTTCACACACACCAAATATGTATAGGTTTACTTTTATCTCTTAAATGTTAAAAAGAAATTCAGACGTTTGTCCAAAAAAAGTGGCACACCTTTTGCGCCATTTTCCACGACCTGTAGAGTTCTCATTTTTCACGATCTTGGGCTCAGTAACTGCTTATTGTTTGTGACTCAAGTTAACATTTTTAATGGTACCATTTTTGCGCCGATGCTACTTTTTGGTCGCCTGTTATTGCATTTTGCGCAATATTTGCGAAGGCCAAATAATGTAATTTTGGCATTTACATTTTTTTTGCCACTATGCTGTTTACTGATCAAATTAATTTTTAGTTTTATTTCACTACTCCCCCTAGGGAAGGTTATAGAATAAACAGTCTGATTACTCATTCATTTCTCTTGATCAGAGCTGCACAGCTCAGACCAGGAGAAATCCTTGTCGTCTGTTACAGCCAGCTTTCTGCCGCCTGTAGCAGGAAGTGAGTCATGATAGCGACAGGAGTCAACATATGATCCTGTGCTACCATGACAACTATCGGCTCATCGTGATCGCATCACAGGGCTTCCGATGGTGGCGGGTAAGTGCACTTTTCTTGCTGTGAGCATTTAAATCATGCTGTCACAGTGCGATCAAAGGGGTTAACAGGAGCAGGTGGATTGGGGATCCACCTGCGTCTGTGAGGCACACATGTCTGCTGTACAAATTAGGAGACATGTGCAGTGATCGCCACTGGATCACCACAGCATCCAGGGTGATCACCCCGTCATGATTTTGGAAGTACCTGTACATCCTCAGTCGTTTAGGGGTTAAACCGAAGGTATGATTGGACTCACCATCTTAATGCCAGTATGGCGTTGCCTGTACTTTTTATGTGAAAATCCTGGTGGTTGGTTCCCTTTAAATGGTACAGCAGAGAACAACTTTACAGCCTCCACTTCCTGTGGGATGGGATCTGCTTGAGGGTACAATTCCACTTGTGTATGACTCGTACGAGTCTCGCATCGATATCCCCCGTGACGGTCGCACATTGTCCTGACAGGAGCGGGTCGACTGTATGTATTTCTATGCAACTGAGATGCTCTTGTCCAGAGACTGTGCGGCCATGCCGAGGGATACCAATGTGAGACTCGCATGAGTCATACGCAAACGGAACCATACCCTAATTCACAGATCAGCAGCATCATCTCGTCTTTATCCCAAAATGAGCACTCTCTCTGATGCTGCAAACAGACCTGGAGGAGCGCAGGTGACTGAAGCTTCCCAGAACTGGGGGCTAAGAGTTCACTCCAGTGATCCTGACCAGCTTTAGGACTATTGGATAGAGGTTGTGAGCAGATTTAGTGCTCTGCCTACCAGTGGTGTTAAGGGTGCTTTACACGCTGCAACATCGCACCTGCCCCCATCGTTTGTGCGTCATGGGCAAATCGCTGCCCGTGGCGAACAATATCGCTAGGACGCGTCACACATACTTATTTTCCTAGCGACGTCACTGTGGGCGGTGAACAACCTCTATTTTAAGAAGGAGGTTTGCGCGCCGTCACAGCGACGTCACACAGCGGCTCGCCAATAGAAGCGGAAGGGCGGAGAGCAGCCGCATTAACGACACGCCCACCTGGTTGCTGGAGGATTCAGTAACGCTGTTGTTCGTCGTTCCCGGGGTGTCACACATAGCGAAGTGTGCTGCCTCAGAAACGACGAACAACCTGCGTCCAGCAACAGCAACGATATTTTGAAAATGAACAACGTGTCAACGATCAACGATTAGGTGATTATTTAGCGGTCGCTCATAGGTGTCACACGCAACAACGTCGCTAACTAGGCCGGATGTGCATCACGAATTCCGTGACCCCAGTGATATCTCGTTAGCGATGTCGTTGCGTGTAAAGCGGCCGTTAGACTACCAGCAGTGACCAGTAACCCAGGCAATAAGTTCTAATTAATAAAATAAAAAAATTGCAGATGCCTGAAGAAAAGAAAAAAATAATAATGAAAAAATTGCAAAGTTGCTTTTATTTTTTTATTTTCCAAGCACTTTGCAAAATAGGATAGAAATAACTATGTAAATAGTATCAAAATAAAAAAATTTAGATCACATAAGAAAAAAGCTACATTTTAGTGATGAATAAATTGCAAAATTGTTTTTCTTTTTACAAGCAGTTTGCAATTTTATCCATCTAAGAAGATAGAAATAACCATGTAAATTGTTCCATATTGCTATTTACCCAAGCAAAGCCATGTGCTCAGAGACGGTAAAGCAGGAGCCACAATAAAACATCATAAATATCTAATAGGTGATGATTCCAGTGTTAGGAGAAAGATGGAGGTCTTCTTTTCTTCCATTCACACTCCACAAAGGAATAGACCAGGGAGTCAGCTTTCTCCATTGCAGTTTATACTAGACACTGACACAGTCAAATGTTTCCCGTCTTCCATAAATTATAATGAATGTGTGGGGTAATGTAACTGAGAATCCATCAGTGAGCTCATTTTGACTGTCCAATGGGAGAGTTTCCAATATTTTAATCTGCCTTTCTTTTAGCTCCTTTCAGCAGGTTGATAACTAACGATCACATGAATGTTGAATTTTTATGAGAGCAAACATCTTGTAAAAAAAACAAAAAATGCTACATTTTCAATGACGCCATAATGCAAAAATGATTTTTAGCCCAAAATAAATGCATAGTTACAAGGGTGGAAAAAAGACATCCATCCATCTAGATCAACCTTTCTTGACGAAATACAGATTCTGTATTGTTAGATTACTTATAACCCACAATGTTATTAGAGACCGGTCACATGGTCGTGTAACTCGTCAGAAGATGCATCAGAAAGCTCGGACTGGCCGGCGGCTCTCCTGACCTGAGTGGGAAAGCTGCATAAAAATATACTCTAACAAAAAGGAGACAGGTGCACTCTATAGTGCTGAGATATATGGAACAATGAATATGGGAATATAGACATGCATTACTGCTATGAAAAACATGTAACAATTGATCATATTTTATGTGAGCCCAACAGCCGGGGGCAAGGCGACCTCATTTTTGTTGGGTCCCTATCAATCTAATGTCTCTTTTTGGGTTAAAAAAAACCCTACAATTTATGGGGTCACAGGAACCTGCAAATGGAGAATTAAAATTCCCTCGGCCGAAGATCAGGAGTGCTCAATCAAAAGGCATGACCCTGTAATCATAAAGACTGATGGCATGTCTTTACTAAGATTTGAAAAAGTTCAAGTCATTCTAAAAGCTTTAGTGATACCAGGAGTTATATGCAGAGGGATAAGCTAGAGGCAGAGGGAGAAGCTAGAGGCAGAGGGAGAAGCTATATTTAGATGGAGAAGCTAGATTCAGAGAGAGCCACTAGATGCAGAGAGAGAAGATAGATACACAGGAGGCGCTAGATGCAGAGAGAAGAGCTAGATGCAGAGGGAGGAGCTATATACAGAGGGAGAAGCTAGAGGTAAAAGGAGAAGCTAGATTCAGAGCGAGGCACTAGATGCAGAGGGAGGAGCTAGATACAGAGGGATAAGCTAGAGGTAAAAGGAGAAGCTAGATAGAGGGAGGAGCTAGAGGCAGAGGGAGAAGCTAGATACAGAGTGAGGAGCTAGATACAGAGGGAGAAGCTAGAGGCAGAGGGAGGAGCTAGATACAGAGGGAGAAGCTAGAGGTAAAAGGAGAAGCTAGATACAGAGGGAGGAGCTAGAGTCAGAGGGAGAAGCTAGATACAGAGTGAGGGGCTAGATACAGAGGAGGAGTTAGAGGCAGAAGGAGAAGTTAAATACAAAGAGAGGTGCTAGATGCAGAGGGAGGAGTTATATGCAGAGGGATAAGCTAGAGGCAGAGGGAGAAGCTAGATTTAGATGGAGAAGCTAGATTCAGAGAGAGGCACTAGATGCAGAGAGAGAAGATAGATACACAGGAGGTGCTACATGCAGAGGGAGGAGCTAGATGCAGAGGGATGAGCTAGATATAGAGAGAGGAGCTAGATGCAGAGGGAGGAGCTATATACAGAGGGAGAAGCTAGAGGTAAAAGGAGAAGCTAGATTCAGAGCGAGGCACTAGATGCAGAGGGAGGAGCTAGAGATAAAAGGAGAAGCTAGATACAGAGGGAGGAGCTAGAGGCAGAGGGAGAAGCTAGATACAGAGTGAGGAGCTAGATACAGAGGGAGAAGCTAAATACAGAGTGACGAGCTAGATACAGAGGGAGAAGCTAGAGGCAGAGGGAGGCACTAGATGCAGAGGGAGGAGCTAGATACAGAGGGAGAAGCAAGAGGTAAAAGGAGAAGCTAGATACAGAGGGAGGAGCTAGAGTCAGAGGGAGAAGCTAGATACAGAGGGAGGGGCTAGATACAGAGGAGGAGTTAGAGGCAAAAGGAGAAGCTAAATACAAAGAGAGGTGCTAGATGCAGAAGGAGGGGCATGTTACAGGGGGAGGAGCTAGAGGGAGAGCTCCGCCTCCTTTTTCTTCAATCTACATAGAATTTCATCAGCACCAAATGTCATCTCCTATCTCAGTAATGGAAAAATCTTCACTGAATACAGATTTTACCTCAGAATTGAGAATTTTGATAATGACTGATCAATTCTGGTAGAGAAAGAAGCAAATTTGTCTGATAAGATATATTACAAAGTTTCTTATTTTCATGTGCACTATCATTTAACGCTTCAGCATAACAAGACATTTTGGACAATTGTAGCGTTCAACTTTGTGGGAACAATTTGGTGAAGACCCTGTTTTGTTCCCCATCATTGTGCCTCAGTGCACAAAGCAAGGTCCATAAAGGCACAGTTGAAGCAGTTTGGTACAGAATAACTTTATCAGTCCAATCGTCTGATATCAGTGTCTCACAATGCTCTTCTGGATGACTTGGCAAAAATTCCTACAATGGCTCCAAAAGAGAGGGAGCTAGCATAGCTGCAAAGGGGGAACAACCCAATGATATTGAAAACGGATTTGGAAAGGGATCTGATGCTTTCGTAGGTGTAATGTGCCGGTCTCCCTATACTTTTGTCCATATATCATATCTACGAGTAATCAGCCTAATGGCGTATAGCTGCAGATTTTGTAGAAGCCTTCTCTTTGTGCAGAACAGGGATATGTCATACTGCCATTATATAAAGTAGAAGACGAGAACCAATGTGATGTTGTTGTTTAGTTCTCGCTAGGAGAATCAGCTATGTTCATGCCAGAAAACACCCGCCGAGAAATAAAAAGCTTTTCAAATACACTAATAAGGAACATGCAGTAAAGCTTCTATACATGCTTTATATAAATAGTGTCATTCTTCCAGGCCACATGGTAGTGAACTCACTGGATATGAGAGTGCCCTTTCAGACTAATAGGCTAATTAAATAGCTGGCTAAAGTAGCACAGGCTCAGACTTTAAGAAACTCTTTTCAAGAATATGACTACATACTGTACACATATCAATTTAATAAGTGCTTTTATAATAGCTGGAACAAACATAGCACATACGCAGATGGATTGACAGAGATAGAAGAAAGAGAGAGAAAGGAGGAAAAAAAAGATGGAAAGAAAGAAGAAAAAGGAAAAGAGGAAAGAAAGGAGCAAAGAAAGAAGGGTAGAGAAAGAAAAAAGTGAAGCAAAAAAGAAAGAAAGAAGGAAAAAATAAGGGAAGAAAGGAGGAAAGAGGGAAAAAAGGAAGGAAAGAAAGAAAAAAACACAGGAAAGAAAAAAGGAAATAAAGATAAAAAGGAAGAAATAAAGAAAGGAAAGGAGAAAAGAAAAGAGGAAAGATAGGGGGAAAGATAGGGGGAAGAAAAGAACGAAAGGTAGAAAGAAAGAAAGGAAAAGAGAAAATAAAGAAAGAAAAGAGGAAATAAAGAAAGAAAGAAGAAAGGAAAGAAATAAGGGAAGAAAGAAGGATATAAAGAAGAAAGCAAGGAAAGTAAAGGAAGAAATAAAGAAAGGAGGAAGGAAATAAAGAAAGGAGGAAGAAAAGAAAGAGAAAGAAATAAAGTAGAAAATAAATAAAGCAGGAAAGCAAGAAAGAAGAAGGAGGACATAAAGAAAGAAGGAAAGGTGGAAGAAAAGAAAAAAGGAAGAAAGAAATATGGAAAGAAAGAAAGAAGGAACAGAAGAAAGAAAGAAAGAAAGAAAGAAAGAAAGAAAGAAAGAAAGAAAGAAAGAGAAGAGAAAAATATAGTAACAGATTTGGAATAGAGGAGGGGATTTGCTTGAAACTGAAATTGTTATTGAGTATCGACAAAATTAACCTATTACTGTCTGATTCCTGTCAACCCAGGAACAAGGAGAAATCTTTACCATACTCAAGTGATCAGGGCAAAGACAGATGAGAATAAATTAGGTGATTGTCTTGACAACACTCAGAGAAATTTCAAGAAAGGGTTAACCCAAAGAGATTTTGACTATGGATCCAGAGTACCAGAATGTCATTACTAAAAATGGAAAATTAAGCTGAGAGTAAATGTTTCCCCGTATATCTACTTACACTGATTGAAGTAATAAAATTGGTAAAATTGTGTGTAATCATTGGCCTGTGTTGGGGTCTTGTATACAACGCATAAAGGACACTCTTGGAAAAACTCCACTTCTGCCCTGCATCTTCAACAATCACACATTAAAATTTTCCATCAAACACCATCTGCTGGCCGAAAATGTTATCCCTCCACTGCTTCTCTCCATAATACACCCTATACACCACCCATCTCCATAATACAACCCCTACATCGCCCCTCTCCATAATATCTCTCCCACACTTCCCCTATGTATAATATCCCCCACACATACTGCCCCTCTGTATAATTTTGGCTCATACTCTGCCCTTCTGTATAGTATCTCTCCCATTATTTGGAATATTGTAAATAACTGGGGAAGTTAAATATAAAATTGATATAAATTCAAATACTGTATGTAGTATTTTATAATTTATTGTTCTACCTTCTGCATTTCACCATGTGACAGAAGAGTAGACATTGAATGACATTTATTTACCTCTACAGTATGCAGTACCAAAGAACAGGCATACTAAGCAGGTACCACTAATGCAAAATATAGCCTCCCAATATGGTGCTCTACAATTTCATCTCACTGCTGTCACAGGGTGTAAGAGGCTAATAGGGGATCGAGGCTCCTAGACTGGCACTCAGGCTAGTGGGCCCTTGCTGTCCCTAATCCCACTGATACTTCTAGTGATGAAAATGTCTGGGCCACCTCCCTTGCTCTGCTCCTGGTTAGCCCTGATCTTATACCCCACACTTCCCCCTTCCACAGGGGAGAACCGGGACAGGAGTGGTTAAATGCACAGATGTAGACAAACCGTGAAACCAAAATTCTATCACACAACTAGCACACATGGAGGTATGTGACTATATGAAGTAGGAAATAAAGAGCAAAGAAGAAATAACTAGAGGATGAGAGAATCTTCATAGCACACCAAGCAGCACATAATTAATCCCCAGCAACTGGAACACAAGAACACATGCATCAGCTTGAGAAAAAAGCTATAACCAGCATGGGGAAGACATGCTAGACCATTTTAGAAAGGTGGGGAGTAACTGTGATAGTTCTCCAACAACATGTGATCCAAGAGGTAACCAGCAGGCAAGCAGAGATTAACTCCTTCAAGTCCAGCTAGTGGACACCCGAGCCTGTCTGAGAGAAAGCATAGTGTGTAGTGCCATTCTGTAGTGTGAATAGAGTCAGATGCTGCTATGACATTCGGCAAGTTTAGAGCCAAACATCGTGTGGAACTATTTCCTCTCGTCATATTAGATTTCTTTCTATTACTCCTATTGCAAAGATGGTCACTGTAGTGGCATGAGCAGAGCTTTGGTATGTCTAAGGAAGGTCTTTCCTGCCTTCCTTGTGCTGTGCGATAATAAATGAAGAAAGTGATGTGATTTACACTTATCACTATATTCCCTATACCACTGTGGCAGCCATTTTTGAAGCAGGAGGCGATGAATGCTAATTTGATCAAAGGAGATGAATGGAGGGGACCAAATGCGATGACTATACATGAGAATGTACAGTAACTTTTCAGCCTCTTGTTAGATGATGGCTTTAAATAAGGCAACAACCATAAAACAGAGAAGTAATATTGTACCTCTAAATGGTATAGAATCTTTACAGACAACCTTGCACATTGTACCGCACAAACCTTTTTCTCTACCAGTCCTCCTCTGCTTAAAAGAGGAAGATGTGTGTTACGATTCAGGGTTCCCCTGAGTCTCGAACCACCCCTATTCCATCTTTTCTCCTGCACTGGGGTCGGCCGACTCCTCAGTGCCACCTTTCTGTTGCTCCAGGTGTCTGGCTGAGAGGCATCAGGTATCCAGGGTCTTGAGTCATCCTGAGCCCAAGTTCCCATTTTGCCCTACTGCGCATGTGTGATTCCCGCTGCCTCTCCAGGCTCTAAGTGCGGGATTCCCGCTACTGCACATGCGGGTGACATCCCCAATGACGGCCGCTGTTAGTCCGTCGATGTCACCAGTGACGTGGTGGCCACTGGTTGGTCGCTGATGACGTCATCGTTGATGTGGCAGCTGTTGTATGGCCGCAGCTGGTGCCATTGCCATCTGGCATCTTATAAAAGTCCCTGGGACATGCCCATTGGTGTGCGAGCATCTATTCTCTATGTCTGTGTGCTCAGTCAGCAGGCTGAGCTGTGAGCGGCCATTGCAACATTATGCTACGTCTGCACTGCTTGTGGCAGGCTGGTGTGTGCAAGAGCGGTAGGCAGGGCTAGGCGTTCGGTGCTTGTCGCGCCAAGACATCCGCAGCTCAGCACACCTAGGATAAGCTCCTATCTTACCATCCCTCAGGTACCAGTGACGCTAACTGAACTGCCTTCTCGGTCTGTTCATGCCCCTATGCACGTGACTGATCCTGTGTCCCCTGTGCGGCTAACAGGGACGTGTTGTACGTAGTGGTGTGCCGTTAACACCACAATCAGTTACGTTATATCTCTCTGAAGTTGTTGCGTCCAACCACCTGTCTTCTAGTGGCTTTGTCATCTGCCCGCCGGACCTCGGGGGATGATTGGACTATTATTAGTTTTGCTCCAGTCGTCCCCCCTCATAACAATGTGGCACTGGAATCTGAAGGTATGAGCTTAGTCCAACTGTGAAGAATTACTTGGAACATTGCTTTTAGTCAATTATTGTTACCTTTTTATCTAGGCATAAGAAAATTCAGGGACACAACAGGTTAATATTACGGAAAGAGGAGTCATTGCTTCAACCATAGTATAACAGGTTATTATCACTGACTGTTGAAGAAATGCTTGTCAATTAACAATATCACAATTTGGAAGCTTTCTCACATAGTTATTAATAGGTGTGATATCGCAGGATCCGGCAATGCATGCAGGTTTACCTGCACTGGGAATCCTTCACTAACAGCTGTTCCGAGCTCCATGAGGCAGGGATGACACTTATGTACTTCGAAATTAATAATGCTCATCACGCGAGCAACTTTACTCTTTCTTTAGAAAGGAGAAATATCGGCATGACCATCTGTGACTTTTTTTCCTTTATTTACTTAACTCCTTGATGACTGACCTATTTTTGTTTTGTACACTTTAATTTCTGTTTCCCCATTTTCCATGAACCACAACTTTCAAGTAACTTTCTTTGTAATATGCTGTCCTGTGTGTGTACATCAGAAATAACACTATTTCTCGCCAGTGTATGACTTGAATCCTGTATTTTCACAAGTTCTCCCCTCTGCGGGCTCTATATTTTAATTTGCAATCCACTCTGAGCGGGTGGGAAGAGTTTAGCTAATATAATATCTGTCATATACACTGGAGAATAAAATTAGAGAACAATGTACGGTCACTTGCTTTTTTCAGAAATAATGTAGTCTACATTGATGAACACTTGAAGGTTTTCTGTAAGGTGTGCACCATGCCACCAGACAGTGTTTTACAGAAGATCCAAAGTTTATCAACATAAAACCTTTATTTTGCCCCAAAACATGATGATCACAATTAAAGAACAGCAATGACTGTAGCACAGAGAACAATTATAACTAAATTTTCTGAAGGTAACAATAGTTACCAATCAGTAGGAAGTGTATAGGCCTTTGCTTTGATGACTTCAGCACATCTGCGGTCACAGGACATCACTAGTCTCTCACATTGCTCTGGTGTGGTTTTGGTCCACTCTTCTTCCAGTCTCTTCCACATTTCCTTGACTGTTGTGGGTTTCTTGGCCATAACTTTGTCACCAAGGATTTTCCAGAGGTTTTCTATTGGGTTTAGATCAGGACTCTTGTCTGGCCATTTCAGTGTTTCAATGTTTTCTGTTTCAAGGAACTGCTTTCCCCGTTTTGCTGTGTGACATGGGGCATTGTTATGCATGAAAACTGCTGGCTGATTGAGTGATAAATTCAAGTAAAGAACCACGTGTTGTTGAAGAAGGTTCTGATAGACACTTGCAGTCACTCTGCCATTTATGAGAGGTCCAACGCCTGCTGCAGAAAACATTCCACAGGGTCTGTTCACATAACAAAAGTAGCCTCTGTTGTTATAGTATAAGTTAACAGTCATTGAATCTGAACTGTGGCCTTTTATTCCCTTCAGCCCCCAGCCTGTTTTCACCTTAAAGACCCGGCCATTTTTTGCAATTTTTTTCCAGTGTCACTTTATGAGATTATAACTGTTTTTTGTGACATATTGTACTTCATGTCAGTGGTAAATTTAGGCTGATATTTTTTGCGTTTATTTGCGAAAATTTCAGAAATTTGTCAAAAATTTCACAATTTTCAAAATTTGAAATTTTATGCCCATAAATTTGAGAGATGTAGATGCGCGGTGGAGGATGGGAGAGTGCACGGCGAAGGATCCGGGCACCAGATCAGGGTGAGAGGTGGTGGAGGGGGCAGCAGATTGCGGAGGGTGAGAGGGGTTGGAGGGGGCAGCAGATCGGGGAGGGTGGAGGGGGGGCAGCAGATCAGGGAGGGTGAGAGAGGGTGGAGGGGGGGGGCAGTAGATTAGGGAGGGTGAGAGGGGGTGGAGGGGGCAGCAGATTGGGGAGGGTGAAAGGAGGTGGAGGGGGGGCAGCAGATCAGGGAGGGTGAGAGGGGGTGGAGAGGCAGCAGATCAAGGAGGGTGAGAGAGGGGGCAGCAGATCAGGGAGGGGGGCAGCGGCTAATAAGGGAGAGCGTTCAGCAGATCAGGGAGGGTGAGAGATGGGAGAGAGCGGACAGCAGATCAGGGAGGGTGAGAGATGGTGGAGGGGGCAGCAGATCATGGAGGGTGAGATGGGAGAGAGCAGGCAGCAGATCGGGGAGGTGAGATGATGGAGAGCGGGCAGCAGATCGGGAAGGTGAGATGGTGGAGAGCGGGCAGCAGATCGCGGAGGGTGGGAGATGGTGGAGGGGGCAGCAGATGAGGATGGGAGAGAACAGGCAGCAGCTCATGGAGGGGGTCAGCGGCTGATGGAGGAGAGCGGTGGCAGATGGAGGGGGCTGCAGCAGATAGAGGAGCTCCGCGGTGGATCGGCAGCAGTGACAGGGGATCAGGGGCAGGGTGACCGATTGGGGGGGCAGGGGCTTACCAGGGCACTTTCAGGGATCGCTTTCCTCAGTTGCCTTCCACGGACAGAGTGAAGCTGAGAGGAGCGGTCACCGGCCCCAGATCCACGGTGATTGGAGAGATCAGTCACAAGACTGGTCTCTCCAATCAAAGCTGAGGGCAGGTGAAGCAGCGATCACCCAGCTCCAGCCAATAATCGGTGCTACAGCTGCACTGATCAGGGCTGGATTTCAATGTTTCAGCCATTTTCAAAGGCCGAAACATTACAGTGGCTGTGATTGGCTGAGCGGCGTTCGTCAGCCAATCACAGCCTCCGTAGGTACTGGGGGAGACACCACCCCTCCTGAGATCAGGCAGAGGTCCCCTCCTTCCCGAATCTAAGGTTTGTGTGAACCGATCGCACTCACCGAGGCGCTGGGTATGTCATGGGTCGTTAAGCACCATGTCACCATGACGTACCCAGTACGTCATGGGTCGTTAAGGAGTTAAGTTATCGATTTCAAAGACTGTGGAGGAAAGACAGGTGCATAGGATCTTAACAGATAAAAACAAGTATAAAAATTAACAAGGTGAACTCACCTATAGATGTTGTGACAGTCACAACACCTAATAGTGCATAATCGCTGGTGGAGACAGCGGCGGACCCGCAATAATGGAAAAGGATCTTTATAGGAATCCGTGGATCACCGCCGCGCTTGTCACCAATGACACTTAGTAGTTATTGTTGCAAGTCATTTATTCAAGGAGCATATACAGGTCTACGCGTTTCAGGGGTCTCTGTCCCCTTCCTCAGGACAGTATATTAATGACATGTTAGATATTAATATACTGTCCTGAGGAAGGGGGCAGAGACCCCTGAAATGCGTAGACCTGTATATGCTCCTTGAATAAATGACTTGGAACAATACTTTCTAAGTGTCATTGGTGACAAGTGCGGCGGTGATCCCCGGTTTCCTATAAAGAGACTTTTAAGTTATAACTGTTTGACAGGAGCTGTGCAGTCATCATCAGTTGCTGTGATAAAAGCTTCAATCTTCACCCTGTGAAGAAGCGTAGTGACACAGACCATGCAATTTTACCATACAGAAACGTCTGTAGCGTGATATGAAAACTTCTTCATTAAACCATGTAATTCATGCTTTTCATCTATTTCATCAATGGGGGTCATCGTGAAATCACATAATATAACTAAGGAGAAGTAGACTATGAATTTTTGAGATTCAAAAGAATAACTAAATAAGGTATTACTAACGGAATTATATATTTGTGTACTAGTGTCAAGATGAATTAAAAAGCCTGAAATTGAAGCTATTAATGCTCAGGGTAAGTTATTTTTAAAGAAGTCCAGTCAATTCTTTTAACACAATGTGAACATGGTCCAAATTTTTTATGACTTGGTTCTGTGCAGATCATCTATTTTTGTTTAAAAAATATCCCATATCACTTGCAAAATCTTCTGTACATTAAATTATTTTATTATAACAATGAAAATAATTGAATTTCACTTTTATTATGATGATGCAGACTGTTATCCAGTGTAAATGATGGTACAGGTGACACTGTAATTTACTCAAACCATTTAAATAAACACATAACACAAAAGAATTAATTTGGGTTCATGCTCTAAAAAAAGAATTTTAGGTGATTATTTCTGATGGTGTTATAAGTTCTCTGAAATCTGCAGGGGTTTGCAGTGGTTGAAAAAATATCAAAGTAGAAAGGTAGCAATGATTAGGATAAAGTGTTAAAAGTCAAAACTAATTTAAAACCTATTTTTGAAAAAGAAATTTCTCGTAGCTATGATATGATGAACCTGAAGGTACAAAACTGCAGATGGTACAAATGAGTAAGACTTCTTTATAATAAATGACTTACTTCAAATAACTGTCTGTTGGAAATTGTAGTCAGTGGACCTTTCACCTACTCAGTGAGCTCATGTCTAAAACCTTTTTCATTCATCCCTACCTACTGAACTCTTTTCTACTCAGTATTTATCAAACACTTCTCTTTTCAAAAAAGTCTTCCTGGCTTATGATGATTCAACTCCTTTAAGGAACTTCGATTTAAAATATTTACACAACTGATCTAGAGACCCTTGACCTTCCCAACCAGAAATATTCCGGTATAATTCATAATATAATTGTGTATGAGCTAAGAGTTTATTACTGAATTAATATTTCAAGGAACACATTCTTAGAGAAAATATTCTATACATACAACATGGAGTCAGCATGCTGATTTGTAAAAAAAAAAATAATAGTAATAATAAAAAAATTCACACATACACGTGCATCTCAATAAATTAGAGTATCTTCAAAAAGTTAATTTATTTTAGTCATTCAATACAAAAAGGAAACGCATATATTATATAGAGTCATTACACACAGAGGGCTACAACCTATAAAAATTCAGGAATCACAGATTATGATATTCAAAGTAGAAATTTATTTATACAAAGTGCCAGTGCAAACAATAAAGTTTCATTATACATAGGCTTACTTATATTTGGATATTGGAAGGGATATAAGCCGCACCACAAAGGGTGGTACATTTAATGCAAATGCTACAACAGGTTAGAGATGTAACTAAGCTGGCCAGTGATGGTCACATGTCACATATAGCAATCAATGCCACAAATGGAATGTCAACTATCTCTTAACAAGTCATTAAATAGTTAATATCTAACATCTACAGGCGATTCCATGAAAAAGTGCATATCAAAAACCTCCAGGATATTTTATGTTTAGGACAAGCTGTCCCTATATATTATTTCCACCCCATAAGTGTTTGTGTTCCATGGATGTAACCATCTAATTACCTGTGGCTATTGGTAGATTGGATAAGTCTTATGCAGCACTTCAAAATATTCCACCCCCACCACGACGCGCGTTTCACTGCACTGCCGGTTTCATCAGGAGGCATCACACATTACACACAGAGGGATCTATTCTTATATCTTATAAAAAGTCATTACACACAGAGTGATCTATTCCTATATATTATATAGAAACATTACACACAGAGTGATCTATTCCTATATATTATATAGAGTTATTACACACAGAGGGATCTATTCTTATATATTATATAGAGATATTACACACAGAGTGATCTATTCCTATATATTATATAGAGTCATTACACACAGAGTGATCTATTCCTATATATTATATAGAGTCATTACACACAGAGAGATCTATTCCTATATACTATATAGAGTCATTAGATACTGAGGGATCTATTCCTATATATTAGATAGAGTTATTACATAGAGAGTGATCTATTCCTATATGTTAGATAGAGTCATTACACATAGAGGGATCAATTCCTATATATTATATAGAGTCATTACACACAGAGGGATCTATTCCTATATATTATATAGAGTCATTACACACAGAGTGATCTATTCCTATTTATTATATAGAGTCATTACACACAGAGGGATCGATTCCTATATATTATATAGAGACATTACACACAGAGGGATCTATTTCAAGCGTTTATTTCTGTTAATGTTGATGATTATGGCTTACAGCCAATGAAACACAAAAGTCATTATCTCAGAAAATTAGAATATTATATAAGACCAACTGAAAAAAAAGAAACTTTTTGATATTTTTGATTATATTCTAATTTATTGAGATGCACTTGTATACATAAATAGTTATTCTTTAAAAATCAATAGGTTATTAAGAGAAAAATGTGATTACCTCATGAGAATCAAAAGATATTACTGACACGTTTTACTGATGTCACTACTAATACTTGTCTTGATAAGAATGGATAATTAATAATAATTTCATGTCTTATAAAACTGTTATTCCCAGCTGATAAAGTTATGGTTTATTCACGTATCTAGAGCCATCATATTCTGTAAAGCTCTACATACATCAGTAACACTGTCCCCATTGGGGCTCACAATCTAAATTTCCTATCAGTATATCTTTGGAGGATGGAAAGAAACCAGAGTACCAGGAGGAAATCCACGCAAACAAGGGGAGAACATACAAACTCCTTGCTGGGATTTGGAGATCATTTTGTTTTCAACTTTCGTAACTGTTCACAATAACAGTAATTTTGACCAGGGGTGCCCATATTGTTACATGCCAGAGATAAACATATTATAACCACAAATAACCCAATGATGATGGAACACCTTGTAGACAGTCTACCACTGTTTAGTGACCTCTTAGCCTCTTTCAGCTTCAAACAATAAACAAATGGAACAAACACTTATGTCTAATGCTTCTTTGGAGTGATAGAACATATTCCAAGTACATGGCCCTCTTAAGTATATGATTCATACAGATAAAAGATTTGCTACTGTTAATAGGATCATTTATTTAGTGACGTGTACAGTCTACATTTAAGCCATACTCGGCACAAATGTTGTACTAATGGAGAATACGTTTTCACACTCGTTGCATCTTTTCCATGACCTCTCGTTTCTTATGCTCAACAAAGATAGGCCATAGTTTATCAAATGGAAAAGATCTAAAAGGTATCGTCACACTAAGCGACGCAACCAGCGATCCCACGAGCGATCTGACCTGGCAGGGATTGTTGGTGCATCGCTACATGGTCGCTGGTGAGCTGTCAATCAGGCAGATCTCCACAGCGATCAGAGATCAGCCACCAGCCACCAGCAAACTGTGTAATGACGCTGTGCTTCGTAACCATGGTACACATCAGGTTACTAAGCAAAGCGCTTTACTTGGATACCCAATATGTACCTTGGTTACTAGCGTCCGCAGCTGCCAGTAGACGGCTCCCTGCACACGTAACCATGGTACACATTGGGTAACTAAGCAGAGCGCCTTGCTTGGATACCCGACAACAGCCCACTGATAGGGATAAGAGGTCACCGCCAGGGCCCATAGATCCCACGGGCCAGCGTCTGCAGACACGGCGCCTTAGGCCACATCCAGCCGGGAGCGGACTCCTGAGTTTCTCGCTAGGAAGTCCACCTTACAAAAAACAGTGCAGAGAAAAGGATAGAGACCACCAGCCGGGTGGGGGACCTGAATGCAAATGGCCGCGGCACCGGCCACCATCACCTTGGTTTACCAGAGACTTGTGTGGTTTATTAACTGTGAGTACACAAACACCCCCTGCGGTCGCTATCCCCTGCATGGAGTCACTGGGTCCCGGGGCCACCATCCCTACCCATGGAGGGGTTAATAACTGGCTGCACAACATCTCCCTTGGGTGCCCTGCAACAGCAGCGGTGGTGTCCCACTTCACCACACACTGTGGGTGGCGTCACAAACTTACTATGGCCTAGCCCGTACATCTACGTCCCCCCATTTATTCAGCATGTCCGCGAGACCCCCGGGTCCGGACACCCTTGAGCCACTACCCCAGCATGCCCGGATGCGAGCAGCACCAGCTGCTGGCACGGGGGTGGCACACCCCAAAACTTGGTGTCACGAACAGGATACTTACCCATCCACTTACCTGGTGGAAGTGCGCCTTGTATTGGATAGTCAGCTGTGATCCGTTGAGAAATTTTCAGAAGTCGCCATTTTTGCCGCCATTTTTAGGCGCAAAAACTGCAGCCCAGCATCTTCTTCCCCGAGAAAAGGGCGCGAAAGCCAAAGCCCCGCCCCCTGGGAACACGGCCGGAAAGCGAGCCGGAACTCAAAAAAATTAAACTAACAGGCCAGAAAAAGCGAGTGCTGGCAAAAGACAGAGGGGGAGGACGGAGCGGCATGTAACTAGTGCTGTGAAGTGCAGGGATGCCAGGACTCTGCAGAAACCCGTTCCTGGGCACCAACGCGGCGGGATGTGTCGGAGGATCCAGGCCCAAGCCCACTTCATGCTGGCGAAGTGGGCGTCGGAGATGACGGGCCTGGCTGCAGCTGTCCGGGCATGCGAAGTGGAGATGATCTCGGAGGAGAGGGTAAGCAGTGACCCACGCCCCTATGTTCCCCAGGAACTGGCTGTCCCGGCTGAGGAACCCAGCCTGGTCCCGTCTGCCGCGCCATTTCCCTCGTCGTCCGTGTCCACAGCCAATACCCCGACCGACCCGCTGCCTCAGTCCGTGGCAGCGGAGCCCGTACCATCTACGGGGCAGGATCCAGTGGCTGGGTCCACAGGCCTTACCGACACCATCGCTCCAGCACCACTGACGACATCCCAACCGGACCCGGCAGTCTGCCCGGCCACAACAGAGATGACATTGGCCCCGGCAGTCCGCCCAGCCGCCATGGTGACGGCGTCAGCCCCGGCAATCTGCCCAGCCGCAACTGAAGCAGCACCCGACCGGAGGTCTACCCCGGCCACGGTGCCGGCCGCTCCCTAGTGCACCTGCGGAGAGGCGGAGCAGGCCACTGATCGGTGGGGCCCACGGCAGTATGAGAGGCCGGTCGTAGCCAGTGCCGAGGGCACCCAAGTGGGCCAGGCTCCTGATCAGGAGGCGAGACACGGAACCCATGTCCCGTACTGGGAGCGGCAGCAACAGCAGCTGCGCAGGGAGATCGTTGCCTGAGGAAAGGGTAAAGCGGATGCTCATGCCCGCATTTATACCGAGAAAGGTCACCTGCGGCAAGCAGTGTACCATGTGGAGGTGGTACTGGTGACCCGTGGTGGAGAATGGAGTAGGTAGAGGTTCCCAGGCTACCAAAGTTATGCAAGTCCCCGTTGGGACCGTCTGCTGTTTACAGTTTACATTTTACAGTTAAAATGTCCAGTCGCAGTTCATGGACAATGGCCGTGAACTTGCAGGCCAGCCCATAAACTTTTGGGTCTTGTAAATAATCCCTGACCAACCTTCTCACCATCCTGCAGTCTCTGGAGAGGCTGGTTTGAGGAAGGGCCTTCGGTAGAGTCGGCCTGGACTTGGGCAAGGGGCGCCAACCTGTGTTTTAGTGGTGGCATCAGGGATAGGTTGTTTTGGGTGGGTGAGGTGAGAAGGACCCGGTCGGTCCCGTCCCGGTTTTAAATGTGCAACGTTAAAGTAACATGCCTTCCGAAAGGGAAGAAACCATAAATATACTTGATTGTAAATATGTTAGTTTAATTGTAAACTGTTTACCCTTTTATCTTTTCCAATTCAATAAATGGTGGTAATCGGACAGCCTGCGGACGATCTGTATTAAACCAAGGGGGAATGTGACGCCCTGGCAAAACCAGGTGGTCACAAATAGGCCCTCACATAACACCTTCCCCCACTATGAAACACACAGCCAACCAGAAACCCTAGTCACCCTCCTTAGGGAAAGATAGACATACCAGTGGGCGTCACCAGGCGGTTGGGACACGCCCACCCAGGGGTCCAGACAGCTCAGGGCGGGAAAACAAGCAGAGTAGTTTGTGGTTCAGTTTGGACAGGAGTGTGGGCTGGAGCTAAGTGTAGCTCCAGCAGTAGAGTTCAAGTTGAACGGTACCAGGGTAGGAGCCCTGGTGCCACTGGCTAGGAGGCAGACGGTAGGGATAAGAGCTACTGATAGGGATAAGAGGTCACCACTAGGGCCCATAGATCCCACGGGCCAGGGTCTGCGGGCACAGCTCCTTAGGCCACATCCAGCCGGGAGTGGACTCCTGAGTTGCACTCTAGAAAGTCCACCTTACACAAAACAGTGCAGAGAAAAGGATAAAGACCACCAGCCGGGTGGGGGACCTGAATGCAACCGGCCGCTGCACTGGCCACCATCACCTTGGTTTACCAGAGACTTGTGGGGTTTATTAACTGTGAGTACACAAACACCCCCTGTGGTCGCTATCCCCTGCACGGAGTCACCGAGTCCCGGGGCCACCATCACTACCCACGGAGGGGTTAACAACTGGATGCACAACATCTACCCCCATTCAGATCTGATATTCTGTGTAGGGCTATTCACAAAAGTTACCATCTGGTGACCTACTGTTCATAAGTGTTTTCTAGACGTGGTGCTTATGCACAAAGCTGGAAGACAGCAGCGAGCCACAAATCATGGGCCTGTGAGCCATATGTGGTTCCTGAGCTACAGGTTAGAGAACGCTGCGCTACAGTATACTTCACAGTATAGTGAAAGACATTAGCAGTGGAGCCGTCACAAAATGAAGGCATTGGCACTGGAGAAACTGACTTAGGAAAATGACCAATGGCATTTACCTTCAGCAGATTCGGCTAAAAAAACTCTGCAGCTGCACTGGCATCTAAAAAAACAGCATACTGTAGGGATTCACATTCTCAGGCAGGCATTAGATAGCGTTCACCCAGGCAATGTGGTTTGCTCTAAACGTGCAGGATTATTGATCTCATAAAACTAAGGGATTCAACATCCAAATAGGCTATTCTGTGCACAAAGATATAAGAGTAAATAAACTATTCATTCATCAGGCACAAATATATCAGTGCAGTGACCCAAACAGTTTACTCTCCCTTTTCCTGGAGTAAACTTTGCAAAAAGAAGGGTGTATGGTCCTAACAGTCTATGTGTCCCCTTCAGCCTAAACTCCTGTAGTTTCCAGCACCAAACATGTGTATTCCACTCAGCTCCCACTGAACAGCTCGGACACTCAGCAATGTCCACTCACTTCACTCTGCTCACTCTCCTTAGCAGAGTGAGAGATTCAGGTGACCTGAGACCCGTAAGTAATCAAAAACTGCAGCGGTAGGATTTATGGCTTTATAGGTATCTGTAGCGCCCCACGGGGCCCTAGAGTACTCATCACCGGGCCAGTGGTTTTTTAGGGTTCCTGTGACTGGTCTGACCTGGCTCCAATGACCCATTGGCTAAATGAAAAGACAAACAAGTGTGAGGGAAGATGGAAGAAGGGCGAAGGTTCCCTGGGAAGCATGTCGCCATTTGCAATGGCAACTGGATTTCAGCCTTCTCTGCCGCAAACCCTTCCTGTGACTGTTCCTCTCCCAGGAGCGGTGTTGGATGGAAATGGGGGATGCTTTGCAGCACCACCCGTGGTGTGCGGCCAGGAATGAGCCGCCGCTGCAGAGTCTCTCTCTGGGGCAGGTGTTGGGTGCAGTCAGGATAATATCACTCCCCACAGGTGGAGCGAGACCACAGGAGGTTGGTGAGAATGGGGCAGCAGTCCACTGGAGTGGCAGAGTGCAGGGCAGCGGCATTTACTCACAGAGTCACCGGGTGCGGGTTCCAGATGCTTTTATTCTCTGGTTAAGATGTTATCGTGCTCCAGGTGCTGGTCCTCGCCGTCAGAGACTCCGGTCAATTCCGGGCAGGTCAGAGGTCCAGTAATTAGTGGGCTTTCTCCTCCGTGCACAACTCTGTACTTGGTGGGTCTTTGTGGTCTGAAACATCTTGGGATCCCCTCCTTCTCTCTCACTCTCTGTCTTGGCCCGTATGGCAGGCAGCTTGAACCTTTCTTGGGTTGGACCTTTGTCCCCGTTCTCAGGTTTCCTCCTGAAATAGGTCTATGTATCCTGTCTGTGCTCTGTCCTGTGAGTGCTCACACCGTACTCTCCCTGCGACTGTACTCCTTTTTCCCACAATTACTGTGTCAAGCTGCCACCAGGGGGAGCCAGAGCTCTGCAGCAGAAGACACAACACAAAGCAATGAAAACCAGGAAGCAAATACACAGCGTTCTCATACACTGCCTCACAGCACAGCTGAGAAATAGAGCTGCAGGGCATGCGAAGAATAGTCAGGCAGGCTGGGTCAAACACAGTACGGGCAGGAGCAGGACCGGAGTAATGATCGAAAGCGGAGTCAATGTCAGGCCAAGGTCAATACCGGGGGAAGCAACTGAGTTGGGAGGTAGGAGAGGGGACAGAGGACTGGAGGGACAACCAGGGGACAGAACACAGACAAGGGCACGGGGGCACAGGAACAGACAGATCAGGATATCACTCACAGGACCAGCAATCACAGGCAAAGCAGTGCTAAGCTTATAGCCAGCGCTGGTTCACTGGAGTTGTCAGCTTTTAAGGCATCTAGGCTCTGGAAGTGAGGCCCGATCAAAGGCCCCGCCCCCTAGCCATGTGGACGGGGAGGTGAACCAAGACATACTGGTACCGCGTCCTGTCTCTCCAGGTGTTACTAGCCCCGGTCTGCTGACTCTCCTCTGCAGGAGACCCCTGCAGATGTCGGCGTGGTGTTACATCCTAGATGGTTCTGTTCTGCCTCCCTGAGGGGTTTCAGGGCAGCAACCCCTCAGGGAGCTGCTCCACAGCGTGTCTGCTCTGTCTCTGTCTGACTGGAACTGACTTGACTTCCTGTCTGCTTTGTAACTTACTCCTACTCCTGCCTCCCCACCTTTGCAAGGATTCAGATCGCTGTTATGGTGACCTGGAGTTCCCCTAGTGCCTGCGTTTGCTAGAAACTGGCTGAGTCACTTCCTGACTGTGTTTAACTGAGCTATGTGAGGTGTGTATATGTGACGACATGGACTCTCATGGGTTAAAGTTTCTTAAAATCCAGCCAGACAGCACGATAGATTGTCTATAGACGGGGGAGAAGTCCCTCATTGTTTTTACAAGACTCTTGTTGACTCAATGTTTCATAGTTTCATAGTTTCATAGTTTTTAAGGTTGAAGGGAGACTCTAAGTCCATCTAGTTCAACCTGTAGCCTAACATGTTGATCCAGAGGAAGGCAAAAAAACCCCAATGTGGCAAACAAGTTCCAATGGGGAAAAAATTTCCTTCCTGACTCCACATCCGGCAATCAGACTAGTTCCCTGGATCAATACCCTGTCATAAAATCTAATATACATAACTGGTAATATTACATTTTTCAAGAAAGGCGTCCAGGCTCTGCTTAAATGTTAGTAGTGAATCACTCATTACAACATCATGTGGCAGAGAGTTCCATAGTCTCACTGCTCGTACAGTAAAGAATCCTCGTCTGTGATTATGATTAAACCTTCTTTCCTCAAGACGTAGTGGATGCCCCCGTGTTCCAGTCGCAGGCCTTGGTGTAAAAAGATCTTTGGAAAGGTCTCTGTACTGTCCCCTCATATATTTATACATTGTGATTAGATCCCCCCTAAGCCTTCGTTTTTCCAAACTAAATAACCCCAAGTTTAATAACCTGTCTTGGTATTGCAGCCCACCCATTCCTCTAATAATCTTGGTGGCTCTTCTCTGCACCCTCTCTAGTTCAGCTATGTCCTTCTTATATATCGGTGACCAGAATTGTACACAGTATTCTAAGTGTGGTCGCACTAGTGACTTGTACAGAGGTAGAACTATATTTTTTTCATGAACACTTATACCTCTTTTAATACATCCCATTATTTTATTAGCCCTGGCAGCAGCTGCCTGACACTGTCCACTAAAGTGAAGTTTACCATCCACCAATACACCCAAGTCTTTTTCTGTGTCTGTTTTACCCAGTGTTCTACGATTAAGTACATAATCATAAATGTTATTTCCTCTACCCAAGTGCATGACCTTACATTTATCTACATTAAACTTCAATTGCCACTTCTCAGCCCAATCCTCCAATTTACATAAATCTCCCTGTAATATAAAATTATCCTCCTCTGTATTGATTACCCTGCAGAGTTTAGTATCATCTGCAAATATTGAAATTCTGTAATTGTGTTGGCCACTGAAAGCCTGACGTATTGTTCTCCAGACATTTCCAGTAACCATTGTATTGTAGTTGTGTATTGATAATGTAATTACCTTAGTAGCCATTGTCTAGTCGGTGACTTGCCGACTCCATGTAGATATACTGAGTCTTTCTATACACATCATTTAAATGAACATTATCCATGCAGCTTGAAATTCATCCAATGGGAGAAGCAATCTTGTCCAACCAATCGATGAGGACGCAGTGTATCCTAAGGGAAGGTTATGGCTATAAAAGGGACTTCTTTAAGCCACCAGGGTTGATGAAGGTTGATGGATGCTGATGGATCCAGTCTAAGCTCTCAGGAGCTGACTAGAGGATCAGGATATCTTATGGCTTCAATCTAGGGGCTCCGGTTCCGGTTGGAGACCATATCCACAGCCTAGGGATTTCGACTCCGGCTGCCAGGATTTTAACATCAAACCAGGACTACCTAAGGAGGACACTCAGGTTGGGACAGTTCAGTCACCTGTTACAGACTTGGCAGACCTCAGACAGCTTGGAACCTGTGAGGCATGGACATTCTAAATCCCTGGTGAGCCAGCGGAAGGGTGAGACTCTGTTGCCTGTTACATTTGTGTGTTTTGCTGGTTATGTGTTATGTGCCGTTAATTGTTTGGGGATCCAATAAAGTCTAATTATTGTGGTTCCCTCACCCTGTGTTGTCTGAGTAGTGTTACGCCCATGGTTAAGGAGGCCGGCGTTCAGTTGGGATGAGCCCTGAGCCACGCTGTCTTTCTAAAGGAGGCGGGTTTTAGTGGACGAGAGCACCCACTGAGCCCCGTGTCTCCACAATTGGTGGCAGCAGTGGGATACTACTCAGCCTGGTTTACCCAGGGGAGCTGCCGCGGACTGGTGTTTTCGGACACCGTCCAGGGCTCAACAACCAGGGAGGCACATAAGCATACCCAGCACGCCATAGGGGAGGCATTCAGGTTTCGGACGCTGCCATGTCCAACCCCACCAGCTCAGCCATGGGACAAGGACAAGAGAGGAGTTACGACCGCTGCAGTAAATGGATGCTACAGGATCTGTGCCAGAGGCGAAAGATTATCTACTGGAACGCTGAGACTCGGTCGGACTTGATCCGGAAATTAGTCCGTTGGGATGCCCAGAATGATGCAGAGGACAATGAGGATCCCGCCGATATTGACCCAGAGGATTTACACTATGTGCCACATCATGGATCTAGTGACAATCGGGAATCAACTTTGTCCAAAATGGCCCAAGCCACAGCATTGTTGGATGCATTGGGGCCTAGATCCTCAAGAGAAGAGAGGGCTTATGTTCTGGAATATGTTTATGGGATTCCAGCTGCAGTACTGCTAACACCAGCCGGTCGAGAAGGATGGTCCCGCTACCCAGCAGAAGCTGCGCCAAAACAAAGGACTACAAACAGGGCCTGTGACTCGCCCAATCTATGGCGCTGTTATACATGTGGGCGCAATGGACATATAGATAAAGATTGTCTCCAAAACCGAGGCCACATGCTTGGAGCCCATCTGCCATTCCAACCAGTCAACATATGCCGAGATGAACCAATGAGACCTGAGGAATGCTACTCCCAAGAAACACCAATAGCTGAGGAAGTGGTTTATCCAGTCCACACCCTACGGCAGGCCGGACACCGTACACCAGCCAACCTCCATCCCCACATCCAGACGGTCAAGGTCGGTGATATACAGGCTCAGGGACTTCGAGACATTGGATCTTCCATCACTCTGGTAAGCCCAGTTATTGTTTCCCCAGAAGACCCTTTACCAGATTCCCAATTATCCATCTCCCTGGCTGAGGGCCAGCGCTCAGACGTCCCTCTGGCATGTGTGCAGTTGGACCTAAGGACCGTCCAGGGAGAGGTCGAGGTGGAGCTTGAGGACAGCCTCCCCACACCTGGTATTTTGGGGACCAACCAGGAAGTGATCGATGTGGGGATTGTGAACAGCCTCCCCATACCTGTCTTTGTGGAGACTGACCAGAGCAAGGCTGATGTGGAGCTTATGGACACCGTCCCCACACCAGTTATTTCGGGAAAGGACCAGGGAGAGGTTGATGTGAGACTTGTGAACAGCCTACCCACACCTGTCATTGTGGAGACTGACCAGAGCAAGGCTGATGTGGAGCTTATGGACACCGTCCCCACACCAGTTATTTCGGGAAAGGACCAGGGAGAGGTTGATGTGAGACTTGAGAACAGCCTCCCCACACCTGTCATTGTGGAGACTAATCAGAGCAAGGCTGATGTGGAGCTTATGGACACCGTCCCCACACCAGTTACTTTGGGGTCTGACCAGGAAGAGGTCCATATGGAGTTTATGGACAGCCTCCCCACACCTGTTGTTTCGGGGACTAGCCAGGAGGAAGTTGAAGTGGGGTTCATAGATGGCTCCACCAAGCCTGTTGCTTCGGATACCACTCAAAGGGAAGTGAAAGTGGGGCTTGTGAATTACTTGCTCACACCAGTCATTTTGGAGAATGACCTAGGACAAGGACTATCCAGTCAGTTTGAAGCAGCCATCACCCACCTCCAAGCCAAGCAGGACCCTGATGTGGATCTTTCTAACATCTTTTCCAGGGATGGTTTGCATTCCCGGTCTCCATCATCCACTTCTGAGCCAAGAACCGTGAGTAAGCCTAACCACACTGTGGCTATTGACTGGGGGAGGATTGATAGTGGGAGATTTGTGCAGGCCCAATTCATGGACCCCACCTTAGTGCTTGTCCACAATATGGCTGCTCAACTTGGGGGAGGTAATCAGGGGGAGGTGTATAGATGCAAGCCTCTGTTGCTGACCTCACCATTAAAAAGGGCAATGCCGTCAAGAGGAGAAGGATGATCGGAAGCCTATCATGTCTTGCTAATATTAAGAAGGGGGAGGAATGTGACGACATGGACTCTCATGGGTTAAAGTTTCTTAAAATCCAGCCAGACAGCACAATAGATTGTCTATAGATGGGGGAGAAGTCCCTCATTGTTTTTACAAGACTCTTGTTGACTCAATGTAATTGTGTTGGCCTCTGAAAGCCAGACGTATTGTTCTTCAGACATTTCCAGTAACCATTGTATTGTAGTTGTGTATTGATAATGTAATTACCTTAGTAGCCATTGTCTAGTCGGTGACTTGCCGACTCCATGTAGATATACTGAGTCTTTCTATGCACATCATTTAAATGAACATTATCCATGCAGCTTGAAATTCATCCAATGGGAGAAGCAATCTTGTCCAACCAATCGATGAGGACGCAGTGTATCTTAAGGGAAGGTTATGGCTATAAAAAGGACTTCTTTAAGCCACCAGGGTTGATGAAGGTTGATGGATGCTGATGGATCCAGTCTAAGCTCTCACGAGCTGACTAGAGGATCAGGATATCTTATGGCTTCAATCTAGCGGCTCCGGTTCCGGTTGGAGACCATATCCACAGCCTAGGGATTTCGACTCCGGCTGCCAGGATTTTAACATCAAACCAGGACTACCTAAGGAGGACACTCAGGTTGGGACAATTCAGTCACCTGTTACAGACTTTGCAGACCTCAGACAGCTTGGAACCTGTGAGGCATGGACATTCTAAATCCCTGGTGAGCCAGCGGAAGGGTGAGACTCTGTTGCCTGTTACATTTGTGTGTTTTGCTGGTTATGTGTTATGTGCCGTTAATTGTTTGGGGATCCAATAAAGTCTAATCATTGTGGTTCCCTCACCCTGTGTTTCTAAAGGCGGCGGGTTTTAGTGGACGAGAGCACCCACTGAGCCCTGTGTCTCTACAGTATAAACTTAGACTGAATAGACACCGGCGCTCACAGGCGAAGGATAGTGGTTGGGTGGATGAACTGGCTGATAAACCAGAGTAGGTAGCGTATTCCTCAGGGAATTAGATTAGGGTTATGGTTGGACTCTGGTGATAGAAGGGTAACTAATCGGAAGCCGCAGGTAGTAGACAAGTTCCACGTGTCTGAAAGTGGTAAACACGGACTAGAAAATAGAATAAAACTACCGCGCTACTAAGTATAATGGGAAAAGGATGTGGAAGACTAGGTAAGGTGTGTAGTAAATAAAGTAAAACTAGTTAGAAAGTGTAATTAGCACAATAAAAGGGGAAAGGTGTGTGAGATAAAAAATGTTTATTAATTTATTAAAATTAGATAATTAAAAAAAAGTTTGTCTAAAAATATCAATTGAAAAAGCCAAGCTCCAGATGTCCGGGCAGGGAGGTGGGTCGGTATGGGACCTGTAAATTGAAAAGAGGAGGGCTGTGTGAGTGTCAAAAAGTTGACAGATATTATGATATGTTGTACGGTGTTTAAATTAAGTTAGAACACTATATGGATAAATTTACCTGCGTGTTGCATAGAACAGGTTCAGGTACAGGTTAAGAGGTGGAACGTGTAACAAATATGGCGAGGTTAAGGCCGAAGTGAAAAATTATACAGTATATAAACAATGTTAAATAGGTGGTCTAAAATCAAAACAAGGCTAGTAAAGGGGAATGGTTATAAAAAGGGGGAAAAAAGAAAAAAAAAAAAAAAACAATAAATAGATAAGCAAATAAATAAATATAAATATAAAAATATAAGGGGAGGTTAAAAGGTTAAAAAATTGACATGGAGGGAGGGGGAGGAGAGGGTGGTTTTGTGTCGGAAGTACCTGGACTTCAGAGTGAAGATGCGTCCTTGTGCAGTTTTATACAGGTTGAGTTCTGCTGGCTTTTCCTGTATCTGCAATGTAAATATATGTTGTATGGTACTTTTAAAAGACATTTTTCTGTGATTTCTCTATGTGCACAATAGCTGATGCTGGTTACCTGGTAGATGATGGTATAGACTGTCACTTTGGCTGTAGGCAGGGCAGACAGCAAAGGTCTGAAAAGCCAGTGGTGTTTCAATGCCCAGCTATAAATGGCAGAAGTCTTGAGGTGGGCAGCCAGGGGTTAATGTGATAGTATAAGGGTTGAGAGGGGGTTAGACTACAAATGCTGTCCGGAGGTATGAAAGGTCCCAGTGCAGTAATTATTCTATTTTGTAGTGTGTGTAAACTTACCGGGTTAGCCTCTTCCTGCCCGGGAAGGATATAATGTTATACCCTGTAGCGACCAGTCTCAGTGGCGGCACTACATATCTTCCTGCTGTTTACTTTTTGACATGACATCCTGTAATTTGCTGCTTGCATTGTAATCATAAGTTCCATTCTGAGGTGGTGTCTCTACAGGTTTGACTTTAAAGTAATTTGTGAAGCCACTGAACATGCTCTTGATGCTATTGATATGGCGTTGACTGGTCTTCATATCTTGTTCCATTTTGTCCACCATTTTTTCAGTGCACTGCAATGCTTCCGCCTGCCACATTAGCTCATCTGCTGTCTCTACCCCAACCTTCTCAGACTGGTATACCAGGCCCATGACCTGCTGCTGCTGTCAACCATGGGCTGCGCCCTCCTGAGTACCTCTTGGTGCAGTTACCTCTGCCTGTCCACCTCCTCCCATCTCCTCCTGTCAGCTGGGGATTCATACGGTTCCTCATCACTGTTCCACTTCACAGGCTTGAAGTCATCATCTTCATCCTCATCCTCATCAAACGGGTGATAGTTCCTGGACATGGTGGAGTCAGCGCTGTGGAGAACACACAATCGTCCATCAGGCACATCCACCATCCACGGACACACAGAACAGCCACCTTCACACAGAACAGTGGTAGGATTTAACCCGGTACGCCCTGGCTTTGCTACATAGTGCACATAACTTTAAAAGTTTTTGGAGAGAATGTTTTTGCAGCTGAAAACCTCATTAAAAAGGTATTTATGGTGTTTATCCATGGCCTTTTTTCCATTTACAGGACAAATTTGGCTAGAAAAACTGAAAACAGCCTGATATGTGCTATAGATAGTTTTTTCAAAGAGTATTTAATGTCAGTTTGGGAACAGAATCCCCTCCAAAATCTTACACACTGTTCTGCTTTACTCCCTTCACTCTCTTGTAATCACTGTAAGTGCCATCAGTAAGATCCATAAGGAGAGTAAAGGCGGCGTAACACGTTACGATTTATCTGACGATATGTCATCGGAGTCACGGATTTCGTGACGCACATCCAGCATCGTTAGCGACGTCATTGCATGTGACACCTACGTGAGACTTCGAACGATCGCAAATAGGTTGAAAATCGTTGATCGTTGACACGTCGTTCAGTTTCAAAATATTGTTAATTGTTTGGAACGCAGCAGACATATTGGTATGTGTGACACCCTGCAAACAACGAACAACATCCACATGACCCCCTTGGTCACACAATATATCGCTGAACGAATTTGCGTCGCTTGTGAGCTCGTTACGTGTGACCGCTAATAAACGACCCATGTGCGATCTCGGCAAATCGTAACTACGATTTGGGCGTGTCACATCGCTAATGAGATCGTCAGATAAATCGTATCGTGTAAAGCGGCCTTTAGGTCGTCTGTCATTATATGTCACATACAAAGAAAGCCAAGCGTGACTTTCTTTTAGGTCCCCTTCACACGTCAGTAAAAAACACTGACGTTCTTCACTGACGTGTAAAACACACACATGTCCCTCCGTGTTCCGTGATTCACGGCACACGTGGGTTGTCCATGTGCAATCCGTGATCCGTGATTGCAAATGGACATTACTCACCTGCCTTTGCTCCTGCTGTCCATGGTGCTGAACTCCTCGGCACTGCAGCGTCCACCCACCGCTCTCTGCAGCTACTTCCAGGTCAGCTGTTCCTGCTTTCATGAATATTCATGAGCCGGGCAGGAGCTACAGAGAGCGGAGGCTGCACAGCGCATCACTGGAAAGGTGAGTTGAAAATGTTTATTATTTTACATGTCAGTGTTTTTCTGGTACATGTTTCACAGATCACACACGGATCACACCATAGTGTGGTCCGTGGGTCATCAGTGATGCCAGAAAAAGTCACCGTGCAGAATCATGGACACGCATGTACGCTGCACGGAGACACGTTCAGTGAAAAATCTCTGATGTTTGAGCAGACCCATTGATTATAATGGGTCTGCGTATGTCAGTGATTCTGGTAAGTATAAAAAAAGCACATACGTACCAGAATCGCTGACGTGTGAAGGGGGCCTTAGGGGTGTGTTCTATTTATTCCTCTGCATGACCCTTCTGCTTATGATTGATCAATGTTATGGAGGAGAATAATAAGTAAACACCCCCAAAGACAAACCTCTGGTAACACCACCTTTGCTGACAATTTGAATCTAAACTTCACACTGTTCTTTACAACAAAAAAGAGAAATTAATAAATAAAAATTAAGTCTTATTCTGTTCTACAGCTAAGAATAATGGTCATTTTTCCTTCCAGATGCATTGAAATGGGAGAAAATGATAGTGAAGTCAGGCATTAAGCAAAACAATGATGAGCTGCTTCTATTTTCATTTTAAAAGCACTAAAACAATGAAGATGGCTGCAGTGAGTTTAATGAATATGTGTTTATTGCAGCCTTTTAATTACTATTACACCTTTGCAGGAAAGAAATTATAAACTATAAATGGCATACATCCAACAAGGTAAAATAAATCCACCAGTAAGTTTGAAAAAATATTATCTTATGAGGCGCTTTAACAATTATATATTGCTGTGCTACTCTGTTTCCCAAAAAAGAAGACAGTGTCTTAGATTTTTTTTTGCCCCGAAAAAAGCGCTAAGTCTTATTTTTGGGGGAGGGCTTATTCTTGGGGAAACATGCTTAGGGAAAATTTACCCCCCAAAAAATGCAGATCCCCCTTCCCAGGATCGTCATACTTACTAGACACTGCGAGCCTGTGTTGCTTCCAGGTCCTCCTTCTGGCGGGCGCTCCCAATAGGTATGCTCCACACCATTCTCCCCTCCTTCTGACCGGCACTCACACTTCAGATCGCATACACTCACTCACACACACGAGATCGCACAACATACAATTGCGCACGCACACGCTTACCACATTCGGTGATATCACTTGCTTCCTGCCAGGAGATGACTCTCTGCTCACCTGTCTCTATGATGCGTTCCACTGCTGGTTCCCCCATGTGTTCCACTTGTAGGTCCTGGCAGTCCATTGCACAACGTCGCAGGTCCTTATGCCACCCAGAAGCAATCAATATTGCTGGATGTGATGATTGTATGTGTGTGCAATCTGATGTGTGATTGTGTGTGTAAGATCTCATGTCTGTGTGTGTGTGTATGTGTATGTGTGTGTGTGTGTGTGTGTGTGATCTGATATGTGTGGGTGTGCATTCCACCGCAGGTCCTTAATGTGCTCCACTGGTCCCAGTTGGCGTCTGGCGAGTATGATCTCGGGGTCTTCTGTCTTCTTTCTTCTCTCTTTTTGGGTGTCTGCTTTCTATAATGAAGTGTTCTGCAGTAGTCTTTAACTTTTTTTAGCTGCATGGACACTTCATTATTAAACCGCAACTAGATCTTATTTCTGGGGTAGGGCTTATATTTAAGCCTTGCTATAAACTCCTGCTAGGTCTTATTTTCGGGGAAAAGAGGTATTAAATTGTCTATTTTATTGTAGTTTAGGGCAAGCTCCACACTTTGACATAGATATAGGAGTACAGTGAGTATATATTGTGTGTTAATGACAAGAATAGGTAAAGGAAAGTGCTAGTAATAGGTCAGTACACACATGTTTTTAATGACCTTTTCCTAAGTCAGCAAGAGTGACAAGGGCACATCCTCTACATCTGGAAAGACAGTTTAATTGTATTCATAGAAGGTGATTGTTTACTGTAAAGGCAGTGAGACTATGGAATTCTCTGCTACATGATGTTGTAATGACAGCTTCACTAAAAAAGTTTCAGGAGGGTCAGGATGCCTTTCTGAACACATTACAGGTTAAAGGTAGTGATGAGCGAGTGCTGAAATGATTTGAGAGCTCGGTACTCAAATTGAGCAGGTCGGACACTCAAACAGGCTCGATTCAAGTAAAGAGTATATTGGAAGTCAATGGGGTACTGGGCATTTCTCTGGAAGACCCTAACTAGAGGACTGGAGAGCAGGAAAATAGCTGAGATTGATGGAAACAGCATGAAGAAGATGCCTGGACACATCTTTGAGTCCCATGTCGCTGCTGGGAACTAAATAAAATTATTTTTAAAAATAACGTGGAGTTCCCCCATTTTGGATAACCAGCCAAGGTAAAGCAGACAGCTGGGTGCTGATATTATCAGGCTAAGAAGGTCCATGGTTATTGGCCCTATACCAGCCTAAAAATATGAGTCTGCAGCCACCCCAGAATTGGCGCATTACATTACAATTCTGGCACTTTGTCTGGATCTTCCTGATTACCCTAGTGTGGTTGCAATAGGAGTAATATTTTTGGAGGTTGATGTCAGCTGGCATCAAGTCCAGGGGTTAGTAATGGAGAGGTGTCTATAAGACAACCTTACTACAAAACCATTAAGTAAAAAGAAAAAAAAGACACACAAAATAGTTTATTTGGATAAAGACTCCCCTACCCTATCCCTTGTTCATTAATTTATTATGAAAAATGTTCCCACAAAGATCCTCTGTTGTCATACAGTAAAGTACAGCTATTCACAGATGCTGTGTAGTGACGACTACTCTCATCAGAATCGCCAGGTCTCGCTGAGCACAGAGATGAGCCGGCGGTTCTGATGAAAGTTGTCAGCATTACCCAATGCCTGTGAACAGCTGTACTTTACTACCATATTACCTTTATACATACTAGGGTATATGGTAGACAGTTCTTACTAACACCAAGGCTTGATGCCAGCTGACATTATACAGCTGACATCAACTCAAAAAAATTAAAAAGTTTGGCTCCATACAAGAGCAATTGGGAAGGGCCGGGCAAAGCACAAGAATTCGTGCATGTAATGTGATCCACCAATCCTGGGGCAACTGCAGGCTGATATTTTTAGACTGGGAAGGACCAAATAAACACGGGCCTTCCCAGACTGATAACACCAGCCCACAACTATCTGCTTTACCTTTGTTGGTTAACCAAAAAATACAGGACTCCACGCTGTTTTTTTTTTTTAAATATTTATTTATTATGTTAATCTCTTCATGACCTAGGATGTATATGTACGTCTTAGGTTGCCTCCCCAGGGTTTCCGCGGTGAGCCTTAGGTCATCCCTGCACATATCTACTGATCTGATCAGCAGACATGTGCGGCTAACAGGCACGGGTGGATCACCTGATAACCCCTTAGATTGGACTGTCAATCTCTGACATCGTGATCTAAAGCACTCCAACAGAAACTGCACTGTTCGAAACCACCATCAGCGACCCCTTGACATAATCACAGGACACCAATCGGTTGGCATTACAGTGTGGGTTACCTGATAACCTCTTTCGCTGCCATGACATGTTTCCTGTGAATGCTGGGAGAGCACCAGCACTCATAGTAACACAGCATTTTGGCTGATCAAAACGATGCTGAAGTGTCTGAGCATCCGACCACCTCAAATGGAGTAGCAAGCAGTCGAACATTTTAGTGCTCGCCCAGTACTAGTCTTGACACCTTATCCGACTATGATGTATACTTATGTCAAAAGTCATGAAGTGGTTAATAAAGGAGGTAAAACAGGTGCAAAATACTAATGAAACAACCATTCTCAACCTACCAGTTCATGAATGGGGTGATTTCTCAAATGCATACAGATGAAGCCTTTAATAGGGCACAAGTCACACACATATGGTACAACAGCCAGATAATGGATGCTATAAAGGGTTTCTTTTGGATTTTCATTAGTCTGACGTTAACGTATCTGCAGTGACATCTACCATAAAACTGGTAATTTTCTAGTATTTGATGAAAATTAAAAGTTCACTTTACTTTTCTTTTTTTTTTTTTTAAATATATGGGCATAATCTAGTTGATTTTATTGTGATTATAGACCATTGGTTTTTGGTCATATAATATGGAAGTATTGGCTCTGCTAAGCTTCTGACACTCTCTACTATAACTTAATGTATATCTTTTTAATTCTTTGAAGTCCTCTAATATACTGCTGCATGCAGAATACTCTCCCTATAAAGACTGTAACTATAGATCACTAGGAACATATAATGAATCATATAGAGATCACTTTTTTTCTACAGTACCAAAAGCTTTGCAAGAACGATCATTACCAATAAAAAATGGGAGACAGAAAAAGCATCTCTGTAGTTCACAGAACTCCTCTAATACACTTCATTAATTCCAAGTAAGTAAAGCTGCTTCCATGCACAATTTATAAGTATTTATACAAAATGTGACTTGAGCTGTGCTTAGCAAGAACAGATTTTGTCAACTATTTTAAAAAAAAGTTGTACATTTTTCTTGAAGTCAATTTGTGTTAAAATATTCAGTTGTTCCAACTTCATGTACAGAAATTAGTCATATGAAGCAAGTGAGCTGCGCTATTATTGCTAAATGCAGTCAACTCACTTGTGATTTAGAGGTGGTTCACTAGTTAGTATTCATAGGAACATCGATATTATGTTGAGAAACAAGGTTTCTCTCAAATACCTTGTGTTGCGAATATTGCCTGTGAGCAGCGCTATTGTGCTCTGCTCATCCCCTTCAAGTGACCTGTTGACCTGACCTCACCGCAGCAGGCCCGGTCTTCCTGAGTCACTGGGCTGTGGGCGGTGTTTCATCGCTTGTCACAACGCAGCATCAAATTAATTGTGAGGCTGAGTGGTGATACGCTGCCCACAGCCCAGTCACTCAAGAAGACTGGGGCCGCCCTTGGTGATGTCAGGTCAACTGGAAGTTGACCTGACATCACCAGACATCAGAAGTCATGGATCCTGGGGGAGTCATGTGAAGGGGGTGAACGGACCACAACAGCGCCACTCAGAGGCACTAAGGGCAGCACAAGGTATTTGCGAGAAACCTTGTTTCCTAACATAATATCCATGTGCCTATGAATACTAACTAGTGAACCATCCCTTTAAATATTTGTTTCTCCACAATGCTCAATACCTTCTTTGGTTAATTTTGGGCTCCGAGTTCTATGGTCATAAACCTGTAGCTAAATAGCTGTCATGCACCTATCTCGGCTGGGCCTGGCTCCGTCTTTTTCACTTTTGGTTGTCATCCTTTGCTCTGTATTACATTGGATTTTACAAGTTGCCTGGAGTTTCAGTGACATCCTCTCCCTAGACCTTTATTGACAGGTTGGATACACTCCTGGTTTTGAGTGTTAAGACACTACTCTGTCTACCTGCTGTTTGCTGTTTGTCAATATCCAGCTTATTCTGATAATACAATTTCCTCCAACATTTGTGATTTTGTAACTAGCGCCAATGGCTCCACAATGCCAGCTCATTAAGCAATCATAGACAATAAGCATACGAACTATAAACTAATATATGTTTTCAACTCCTGTGATTTCTACAAATCTCCAGACTTGCTAGTTAATCCTCTTCTAGGTTTGTGTGGTTAATCCCATTGTTTGCTATGAACATTATAATATTCTGTTAGAGCCTATTCACATTAGGCACCACTTATGTCTATGTGCTGCTTTATGCCTCTTCATTTGCCCTCCTGGTTCTGTGGCTTCTGTGGCGTGTCCTGTCTCGCCGATTGTCTGCTGTCCAGCATAACTAATTGTCCGGTTCCAGAGTCAGTTTTAGACAAAGTGACGCCTTGCACAAAAGTTTAAAGTGGGGCCCCAAATTGCAATATCACACATAGACTTAGGTTGCACTTACATGGGCTGAGTTTGGGCCGTTAAATAAGCGCAAATGACAATATTCAAGTAGTTTGGTGCTTGTATCCTGGATGATAAAATATGATGAACACAAAAAGATCATTAATCAATCTGTCCCTATAAATATCATGCTATAATAATAATAATAATAATAATAATAATAATTTTTATTACGGCATACGAAAACCAATCATTCCATGAATGAACATCATGTGACTCATTCGTTGTGTGTTTGCTGAAATGTTTGCACCTATGAACTCTTTTTTGCGCTGTCAGCATTATAAAAGTGTATTCTACATACAGAGTATGTGACCCACGCATTATATATCACACAGATATGTATATGTCGCGGGCGGGGATGGCGCTGCGATCACCACGCTCGGGTCCGGCGCTGCTGCTGCTCGGTGGCTCGAGCGGTGGGCCGGATCCGGGGACTCGAGCGGCGCTCCTCGCCCGTGAGTGAAAGGAGTGGTTTGGTTTGGGGATTTGGTCCGTGACGCCACCCACGGTTTGTGGTGAAGGTGGGCACCACCGCTGCTGGTGACGGGGATCCCGGGAGCGTTGTTAGGGAGCAGCTGAGATGTTTTTCCCCCTCCGTGAGTAGAGGGGTTGGTGGTCCCGGGGCCAGGTTGATGTGGCGGGGAAGCAGGGCTGGCAAGGTGCAGGGTCGCTTGGACTGCGCAGCGCGGTGCCAGTCGGCACGGTAGTACTCACTCAGCCACAAATGGATACACAGTCTTTGGTAAAACAAACGGCTGGATGGACGGGTCCCGCAGCCGGCTGCTGTGGCTTCTCCTGGACGGTTGGTGGTGGCTGCCTTTCCCTGCACCTTTTGTGTGTGTTCGGTCCCGATGGCTTCCCTTTTCCCTTTTGACTGCAGGCTCTGGCCCTGGGAACTCTAGCTGTGGCAGTAGCTGTATTTCCCTTCTGCTGTTTGGATGGTTGCCTTCAATCGGGTCTTGGCAGTTTGGAAACCCCTGGGGTTCCGGTCACTAACGGATTTGACCTGTTTAACGGCGACTCCAAGCCTGGTCGGGGTCCGCAGGCCCTGCCGGTTTGTGCTGGCTTCACTTCGCTCCCTGGTTCAGTACCGGCGGGCCACCACCCATCCTCGGTCCTACGGTTCCGCGTCGATCTGCCTCTCCTGCAGACGGCCACCACCGTCTGCCCACCTTGCTCTCGGTGCTTGGGCCACATACCCGGACACAGTCAGTTTGCTCCTCTACTACCACTTCCCTAACTCATCTTCACTCTACACTTCACTCAAGCTCTGCCCGAGCTTAACTGACTACAGTTTCCTGTCTCCAGGACTATGAACTCCTCAGTGGGTAGGGCCAACCACCTGGCTCCACCCCACTTGGTGTGGACATCAGCCACTGGAGGGAGGCAACAAGGATTTGTGTCTGACTGATGTGCCTATCTTGGGGTGGGGGTGTTGTGCTGTAGTATCTGTGACGACCTGGCTAGTCCAGGGCGCCACATATATACCCATAGCACACACATATGTATACACAGAGCACATAGACACATATACCGCATATATAGACAGAATTCATTTACATATCTAAACACAAAGCAAATACATACAGACATATATGTATAAACAGAACACCTACCTACAAACACATTACTTATTATTTTGCTTATATAGCAAATCACCAGATTTCATCATCAAATTTACATCTCTTGGCCCAAAAATGCAAAAAAAAAAAACAAAAAACAAGCAAGTTTTTTTTTCTGCCAGGAGATGCAAATTTGGTGCTGAAATATGATGCAGAAATTTCAGCACCAAATTTGCAACTCCTGGCAGAACTACACAGAAATAGCATCAAAACATTTTTTGTCATTTTTGGGCCAATAAATGTAGATTTGATAATGAAATTTTTACACCATATTCATGCACCATTCTGCACCCACTGGCAATTGGGAAGAGCTGGGTAGAGTTTCAGGCCTGGCGCATCTAATGGATGAGACAAAACTGGCAGGCTGCTATATTGAGGCTGGGGGGGGGTGGACCAATAAGCATGGTTCTCCCCAACCAGAGAATACCAGCCACCACCTGTCAGGCTTTATCATGCCTGGGTATTAAAATTGGGGGGACCTCAGATGCAAGCAGTTCCTCTTATTTTGAAACACAGCCACGCTAAGTGCACGGCTGGGGGCTGCAGCCCTTAACCATATGTTTCATCTGTGCTGCGTATCATAATATGGGGGGACCCTACGCCAAATATTTTATTTCTTTTCTTTTTTTTACTGTATGATATAGACCCGCAGACACCCCCTGTGATTGGTTGCTGGCAGATGCTGTCACACAGGCTAAGGGGGCATCTGACTGCAACCAATCACAGACGTCAGGACGGCTGGTGGGTGGAGAAAGCAGTGCATATCTAATTAAGGTAATTAGCAGCCTTGAAAGTCAATGGGCGGCCGTGGGAGATATGTACAGCCGCACCATGCCAGAGCCTCGGTAAGTATGAAGTGCTTGCTTCATTATTATTTTCTTTCGTTTTCCTTTATTTTATTTTTTTTATTTCCTGAGTTGCCGGATCTGGATTAACACCCGAACCCGCCACTCGGATAAGTTTTAAACTGCGTAGATCCGGATTTTAAAAGTCCGGGTCCGCCCATCACTATTGACTACATCTTAGAATATTGGACCTGTATTTTCAAGGAATTAAGGTACTTGTACTTCGCATCGAATTAATTAGACTCAAATCAAATTTTTGGGGACAAATTCAATGAAAGCTAGGGAATTTCCCTAGATCCGGTAATCTATATTCATCACACATTTTGCACCTGGCAGATTTTCCCCAGTTCCTTTTAAGCAGCATGCAATGAGGACATGCTTACATTTCAATGAGAATTAATACCAGCATGCCTGTATGTTTTATTTATTTCTTGTTTTGAAAAATGTGCTACAAAATATTGAATATTGCTTTTCAATTAATAAATAATAAATCCCTACTGTCATTTAGAAGTGATAAATTTTATGCTGCCGTATTTCATGGTAATAACTAACTCACCCTAGTCGATAACATATGCATATATCCTAACAGTGCTGACGAGATGGACAGTTTAATGGTCCATTTTTAACTCTTTTACATGTTTTATATCACATAGAAAAATCTTAATTTATCATTTGCATTAGATATTTTTTTCTCTTACATGGGCTATTTCGCTCCACATTTTATATTCTCATTTTGAATAATCACCTATAATGTAATCTGAATATACACCAAATATTCCACTAATTGATAGATAAGTGAAAAACATGGATTTTTTTAATCTCTGAGTCAAGGTCAGAACTAGTGGGATACAAGCTGACAACCCAGTGTTAACCCTTAATAGTTTCTGATCAATCATTTCTTGACAAACACCCTGATTACTCATATGTAAATAGGCTTGTGGCAGCTTTATCTCCCCATCCACCGCAGAACACTGACTCTCAAGAGATTTTCACTCCCCTAAACAGCTAACATGGGAAAACAGGGGACAGGGATGATGTAGTATCATTGGATTCAGTTACAGACAGCTACTTTATCCTTTTGGACTCATTGCTTTCACTGTTCATTAATTTTACGTTGTTGTTGTTGTACACCAGATATCAGACCAAAGCATACAACGATAAAGATGGGGAAATGCTGTGATGTAGTCTATTATTCATATGTGTTAATATATATACACAGCTCTGGCAAAAATTAAGAGACCGCTGCCAAATTTTCAGTTTTTCTGATTTTTCTCTTTATAGGTATATTTTTGAGTGAAATGTAAATTGTTCTTTTATTCTATAAACTACGGACAATGTCTCCGAATTTCCAAGCAATACATTTTGTATTTATTTTCTGAAAGTGAGTCAAAATAACAAAAAAGTGCATTGCTTTGAGACCTCAAATAATGCAACGAAAACAAGTTCATAATCATTTAGAAACAACAATACTAATGTTTTAACTCTGGAAGAGTTCAGACATCAATATTTTGTGGAACTTCGCTTAACGAGTAACCCACTTAACGAGAATTTTGCTTAACAAGCGGAGCTTTCTGTAAATTTGTAACTCGGTTTACGAGAAAGCTTTGTTGTGTGAGATAAATACTCACCGCACACACTTCTGGCTCCGTACATCCACCGCGCTCTGACCCGCTCTTGCAGTCCACACAAACACACACATGCACGCACAAACACACACAAACAAACACGCACGCACTCACACACATACAGTATTATGCTCACCTTACCTTCCGTTCCATCGCCAGCCTCCTGGGTCTTGTAGCACGCCGGTGAACTATAAGACTCAGGAGGCCAGCGATAGAACGGAAGGTAAGGTTAGAATAATACGTGTACCTTCCATTCCATCGCTGGCCTCCTGGGTCCTGGGTCTTGTAGTTTGCCGCTCCACGCTGTGTATCGGTAACAAGCGGCGACGAGGCAGGAACTTCCTCTGTCACCGCTACTCAAAGGCAGCACGCTGACCAATCAGAGGCTCCTGCCTTTGACGTCAGCGCTCTGGGTGCGGAAGTTCCTCCCTCGTCATCATGGTTACCCGATACACAGCCTGTGCTATAGAACAGCAAGTCCCAGCAGGCCGGCGATGGAACGGAAGGTAAGGTGAGCATAATATGTGTACCTTCAGTTCCATCGCCGGCCTCCCGGGTCCTGTAGTTCGCCGCTCTACTCTAGGCTGTGCATCGGCAACCATAGCGACGAAGCAGGAACTTGCTGTCACCGCTACTCAAAGGCAGTGCGCTGGCCAATCAGAGGCAAGCGTCTCCTGCCTTTGACGTCAGCGCTCTGGCAGTAGAAGTTCCTCCCTCGTCGTTATGGTAACCCGATACACAGCCCATACCAGGGAACAGCAAGTCCCAGGAGACCGGCGATGGAACGGAAGGTAGGGTGAGCATAATATGTGTGTGTGCGTGCTTGTGTGAGTTTGTGTGTGTTTGTACATGTTTGTGTGTGTTTGTGCATGTGTGGAATGAAACAATAGGGGACCAGGATGGGACAAGTTGTGGAACATTGTCTGCATTGCAATGATTTCCTATGGGAAATCTTGCTTTGCTGAACGAGTAACTTAGTTAACAAGCACAGTCCCAGAACGGATTGTTCTCGTTACCAAGGTTCCACTGTAACCATGATTTTTAATCACAGCTTTCTTGCGTCTTGGCTGCTTTCCACCAGCCTTTCACACTGCTTTTGGGTCACCTTATACCACTACTGGTGCAAAAATGTAAGCAATGCTTCTTTGTTTGATGGCTTGTGACTAGAGATGAGCGAACCAGCCGTGGTTCGGCTCGAGTTCGGTTCGGCGAACGTTCGACGAACCGAACTCGAACCAATAGGATATAATGGGAGGCAATCACAAACACATAAAAATGCATTATAAATGTACACAAACAGTTAATAAACATTGCCATAACACTTACCGGTCCCCGCGATCCCTCCTGCACTCTGTCTCCTGCCGCTATTCCATACGATGATCGCTGAATTCTCCCGGTGACCAGCACTGCCAGCAATGATGCAGGATCTATCGTGACGTCAAAATAGCCATGTGACCAGTCCCGTGGCTATTATCTCATTGGCTACAGACTGGTCACATGTCTATGACCCGTCATGTAGGACCTGCGAGTGCATCTCTCCGGTACACGGTGCACATTTGTGTATCGCCGTGTACCGGCGACATGTTCTAGCACACGGTCGACTCCCCATTCCGTTAGGGACCGGCTGACACAGCTGGTCATTAACGGAGATCACCGTTGCCATAGCAACGCAGTTAGGGGAGACGTCACCGCTAACCGCTGCTCCGGGAGCACCGTTGCTATGGTAACGCGTCTGTCAGCGTTACCGCTGTTACCGCTGACAGCCAGCAGCACTGATCACTCACGGAGTGAAGGCTGCACGCTGCTTCCCGTGCAGCCTTCACGGGGTGAAGGCTGCACGGGAAGCAGTGTCTTCCCCCATGCAGCAGTGATGGAGCAGAGCTGCATTTGTTGAACGAGAAAGACAGAAGACCATGGATCGTGGAGGGCTGACAGGGGGTTAAAAAGATGGAGTCTCTAATGTGTCTGTGTATTTATTGCTATTAAAGTATTTTTTCTCTGTGTGGTGTCTTTTTTTAACCCTTTATTGGAGATTCTTAATGGCTGGGTCAAATGTGCCTGACATTAAGAATCTCTGGCTTAATACTAGCTAGTAAAACAAAGCTAGTATTAACTCATTATTACCCAACAAGCCACCCGGCTCCAGGGCTGTTGGAAGAGTTGGATACAGCGCCAGATGATGGCGCTTCTATGAGAGCGCCATTTTCTGGGGCGGCTGCGGACTGCAATTCGCAGCAGAGGCGCCCAGAAACCTCGGGCTAACCTGTGCTGCGGATTCCAATCCCCAGCTGCCTAGTTGTACCCGGCTGGACACAAAAATGGGGCGAAGCCCACGTCATTTGTTTTTTAATTATTTCATGAAATAAGTGAAATAATTAAAAAAAACGGGCTTCCCTATATTTTTGGTTGCCAGCCGGGTACAAATAGGCAACTGGGGGTTGTAGGCAGCCCGTGGCTGCCTGCTGTACCTGGCTGGCATACAAAAATATGGCGAAGCCCACGTCATTTTTTTGGTGGGCAAAAAACTTCTGCATACAGTCCTGGATGGAGTATGCTGAGCCTTGAAGTTCTGCAGCTGCTGTCTGCTTTTCTCCAGACAGACAGCAGCTGCAGAACTACAAGGCTCAGCATACTCCATCCAGGACTGTATGCAGAAGTTTTTTGCCCCCTGAAAAAATTATGTAGGCTTCGCCATATTTTTGTATGCTAGCCAGGTACAGCAGGCAGGTACGGCTGCCCCCAACCCCCAGTTGCCTATTTGTACCCGGCTGGGAACCAAAAATAAAGGGAAGCCCTTTTTTTATTATTTCATGAATTTCATGAAATAATTAGAAAACAAATGACGTAGGCTTCGCCCCATTTTTGTGTCCAGCCACGTACAACTAGGCAGCTGGGGATTGGAATCCGCAGCACAGGTTGGCCTGAGCTTTCTGGGCCCCACTGCTGCGAATTGCAGTCTGCAGCCGCCGCAGAAAATGGCACTTTCATAGAAGCACCATCTTCTGGCGCTGTATCCAACTCTTCCAGCACCTGCCTGCTATACCTGGCTAGCATACAAAAATATGGCAAAGCTCACGTCCTTTTTTTGTAGTTTTTTGGCAAAAAAAATAAAAAATGCTTCCCTGGATTTTCCATTGCCAGTGAAGGTAACACCAAGCAGTGGGGGTTAGCAGCCAGTAGCTGCTTGGATTACCCTTAGCTAGCAATACAAAAAATGCAGCGGGAGCCCATATATATTTTTTTTAATTATTTATTTAAATAACTAAAAACAAAAAGGGCTTCCCTGTATTTTGTTTGCTGGACATCACAGTGCTGTAAAAATAAATCTTTAAAAAAAATGACATAGCGCTCCGCGGTATTTTTGATTCTCAGCGCAGATAAAGCAGACAGCTATGGGTTGCCACCCCCATCTGCCTGCCGTTACCTTGGTTGACAATCAAAATACAGGGAAGCCCATTAATTTTTTCTATTTAAAAAATAGTTAAAAAAAAATGACGTTGGGTCCCCCCATTTTTGATAGCCAGCTAGGGTGAAGCAGATGGCTGTAGCCTGAAAACCACAGCTGGCAGCTTTACCGTGGTTGGGGATCCAATGTGGAGGTCCCCCGAGGCTATTTTTTTATAATTATTTTATAAATATTAATAATTACGCAAAAAAAGTAGGATCTCCCCCCAAATTGGATCACCAGCCAAGCTAAAGCGGACAGCTGTGGTCTGGTATTCTCAGGGTGGGAAGGTCCATAGTTATTGGGCCTTCACAGCCTAAAAATAGCAGGCCGCAGGCACCCCAGACGTGGCGCATCCACTAGATGCGCCAATCCTGGCGCTTCACCCCAGCTCATCCCATGCCCTGGTGCAGTTGCAAACGGAGTAATAAATCGGGTTGATACTAGCTGTAAGGTCACCTGACATCAAGTCCAGCAGTTTGTGATGTCATGGCGTCTATTAGATACCCAACATCATAAACTGTCAGTACTAGCAATAAAAAAATCGACAAAAGAAATTTATTTGAAAAAACAGTCCCCAAAACACTTCCTCTTTCACCAATTTATTGTAAGAAAAAAAATAAAGGGGTCCCACGATGACTCTAGACCGTCTTGAATATGGGGGGGAGACACTCAGGGAACGTATCCCCCATTTTCTAGGAGTGCAGACCCTTCATGTGAGGAGTGTGGGTGCAATGAATCTGCACTCACTCTCCCCGGGTCCACAGCAGCAGAGTCCATGTCGTAATGGTTGCTACCAAATCTGCAATGCCCTGCTCATGAGGTAAGGGCATGCCTAATCAGGAGAACTATTCTACATTTCCAAATATTGGTATTTGCTGATATTATTGCTATTCCACCTACTATATATTTGGGATAGGATCTTGGAGATGGAATACTCCTTTAAGTCCAGTTAGGCTACTTTCACACATCCGGTTTTTGCTCTGTGGCACAATACGGCACTCTGCAGAAAACCGCAACCTTTTTTTTGCCGCCGGTTGTTTTTTTTTTTGCATAGACTTACATTAGTGCCGTATTGTGCCGCATGGGCTTGCGTTCGGTCCGGTTTTTGCCGCATGCGGCAGAATTAGCCGATGCCGCGGCCGGATGTAACGTTGCCTGCAATGTTTTTTGCTCCGGCAAAAAAAACGCATCGCGCTGCATCCGGCCGCTGCGGCGCATTTTTCCATGCATACCTATGGACGCCGGATGCGGCGCGATGCGGAAAAACTGCATCCGGCCGCCGCATGCGGTTTCTTCCACTGCGCATGCTCAGTAGCGTGCCGCAACTGGAAAAAAACGGACCAGCCGCATGTAAAAACTTATGCAAAGGATGCGGTATTTTCGCCGCATCCGTTGCATATGTTTCACAGCCGGATTGAGCTGCACGGCTCAAACCGGATGTGTGAAAGTAGCCTTATCCAGCTGAATGAATACTTAACAACAGACCTCGCTATTTAGATGTGTTTCTTGTGGCGTATAACGGACTCTCATGTTTTGTAGTCGTTCAGCAGGGAAACTATAAAAGCCAATCCCTCTATTTGGAAATGTAGTGTATAGCTCTCCTGATCAATTATGTTCCTTACCTCATGAGCAGGGCATTGCAGTAATAATAATAATTTATTCATTTATATAGCGTTATTAATTCCATAGTGCTGTATGTCTTTGGAGTGTGGGAGGAAACCGGAGGAAACCCACACAAACACGGGGAGAACATACAAATTCCTTGCAGATGGTGCCCATGGTGAGAATTGAACCCAGGACCTCAGCGCTGCAAAACTGCAGTGCTAACCACTGAGCCACCGTGCCGCCCATTTAGCTTACAGATGCATAACCACCACTCACTGTGTCTGAACACAGGAAGCTGAGCTGACAGCCGCTCTGTGCATGCGGCAGCGTCTATTGTGAAGGAGAGGGCCGTTGGGGGATCAACGCTGCACAGGTACCGTGGGACACCGGGGAACAACGGTGGGGTTATATAGCATGTGTCATAGCACATGCGACAGAAATCAGAGGAGTAGGGTGAATGCGGCCGGCGCGCTGCTGTGCGCGCGGCCATCTTGGATTTCTGGGAGGGCATCAGGGGGGGGGCACTTTGGCGACACCGGGGGACCGGAGGGGACCGGGGAGGAGATTTATCATGTTTGTTCATGCCAGATAGGAGATAAATAATTTTTTACCGGTGCTGTCATTTACTGTAACGTGATCATCGGTGTACGGTGTATACCTGTGATCACGTGAGCGGGGACCGGAAAAAACGTCCTGAATCATGATCTCCAGGGTCTCAGCTAGCCCTGAAACCCCGGAGATTTTCTGACGCTGGGGGGCGTTATTCACTTATTTCTGCCTGCTGTTTATAAATGGCAGATCAGAATACGGCTACATTAACACGACCGATCCATTTTTGCGGTCTGCAAAAAACAGTCCGTTTTTTTTCACGAGTGCATCCGTGTGGCATCCATTTCCGTTCCGTAGACGGTCCATATGTCATCCGTTTGTCATCCGTGTGCCTTCCGTTTTTTTTGTGTACTGCAAAAAAACTGAAGGAGGGAAAATACATAAATTTACCCAGGATCCATAGCTTCATCCTACATAAGGCGGTCACATGTTCACTCCAGTGCCATTTTCTACTGGTTTTCACAGCGTAGAGCGCTCTGGTGATTTTCTTGTGCTTGTGCACTTCATATCAGTCTTTTCTGTCATTATAATGGCAGAAAGACACATAATGTCCCACTCTCCTGCATTTTGTAATTTTGCACCCTTTGGTGCCTTTCATGTGGCACTAAGGGATGCTTAGCTTTGTATTTAGCCAAAAAAAATGAAAAAAAAAATGACGTAGGGTTCCCCCTATTAATGTAGCCAGCTAGGGTAAAGCAGACGGCTGCAGCCTGCAGACCACAGCTGGCAGCCTCACCTTGGCTGGTAATCCAAAACTGAGGGCACCCCACGCTGTTATTTTAAATTAAATAAATAATTAAAAAAAAAACAACACGTAGGGGTCCCCCCAAAATTGTATCACCAGCCAAGGTAAAGCAGACAGCTGGGGTCTGATATTCTCAGACTAGGGAGGTCCATGGTTATTGGACTCTCCCCAGCCTAAAAATAGCAGGCCGCAGCCGCCCCAGAAGTGGTGCATCCATTAGATGTGCCAATCCTGGTGCTTCGCCCCAGCTCATCCCACGCCCTGGTGCGGTGGCAAACGGGGTAATATATGGGGTTAATACCAGATGTGTAATGTCACCTGGCATCAAGCCCTGGGGTTGGTGAGGTCAGGCGTCTATCAGATACCTGACATCACCAACCCAGTCAGTAATAAAAAAAATAGACAAACACATTTTTATTTGAAAAAACACTCCCCAATTACATTGTTACTAAGGTTGAAAAAAGACCTAGGTCCATCTAGTTCAACCTTCCTCCACCAGTTCTACACCTGGTCACCAAGTCATTTATAACCAACAATGTTGTGTGTACTGAGGAAATCATCCAGCCCTTTTTTGAAAGCTGTTATAGTATCTGCCATTACTACCTCTTGTGGTAGGGCATTCCACAGTCTGACTGCACTAACTGTAAAGAACCCTTTCCTATTTAGCTGTCGGAATCGCTTTTCTTCCCTCTTTAACCAATTTATTAGAAAGAAAAACAAATCCAGGTCTGGTGTAATCCAAGGGGTTGCCATGAAGATCCACACTGTCCCAGTCAATGAAGAGCAGGATGTTCCCCATTGGCTGGGAGAGCAGTGCAGTGACCTGAGCTGACATCAATGGGTCAGCCCAGGTCACTGCAAGGGATGACAAGTGCGGCTGTCAGTGAGGTACATTACCTGCGCTGATCTCCTGCAATGCTGACAGCACCTGTCACTGAGTTCAATGACCGCCGCCTCCAAAGCCAAGTATCGCGAGAGGCCCGTGATGTCACCGCCAGTCAGTCTTGGGTCGGAAGCGAGAGAAGGTGATATGACAAGCGGCGGTCATGGAGGACAGTGACAGCGCTGAGGTCGGGACTTCATCACCGCAGGTAAGCTGAGCGGGACCATGTGTGCAGAGTGCCAGGTGGGCGGAGCCTAGCGGGGTAATGTGTGCAGAGTGCCAGGTGGGCAGAGCCTAGCGGGACCGTGCGTGCAGAGTGCCAGGTGGGCGGACCCTAGAGGGACCGTGAGTGCAGGCGGGCGGAGCCTAGCGGGACCGTGCGTGCAGAGTGCCAGGTGGGCGGAGCCTAGCGGGACCGTGCATGCAGAGTGCCAGGTGGGCTGAGCCTAGCGGGGTAATGTGTGCAGAGTGCCAGGTGGGCGAAGCCTAGCGGGACCGTGTGTGCAGAGTGCCAGGTGGGCGGAGCCTAGCGGGACCGTGTGTGCAGAGTTCCAGGTGGGCGGAGCCTAGCGGGACCGTGCGTGCAGAGTGCCAGGTGGGCGGAGCCTAGCGGGACCGTGCGTGCAGAGTGCCAGGTGGGCGGACCCTAGAGGGACCGTGCGTGCAGAGTGCCAGGTGGGCGGAGCCCAGCGGGACCGTGCGTGCAGAGTGCCAGGTGGGCGGAGCCTAGCGGGACCATGAGTGCAGGCAGGCAGAGCCTAGCGAGACCGTGCGTGCAGAGTGCCAGGTGGGCGGAGCCTAGCGGGACCGTGCATGCAGAGTGCCAGGTGGGCGGAGCCTAGCGGGGTAATGTGTGCAGAGTGCCAGGTGGGCGGAGCCTAGTGGGACCGTGCGTGCAGAGTGCCAGGTGGGCGGAGCCTAGCGGGACCGTGCTTGTAGAGTTCCAGGTGGGCGGAGCCTAGCGGGACCGTGCGTGCAGAGTGCCAAGTGAGCGGAGCCTATTGGGACCGTGCGTGCAGAGTGCCAGGTGGGCGGACCCTAGAGGGACCGTGCGTGCAGAGTGCCAGGTGGCCGGAGCCCAGCGGGACCGTGCGTGCAGAGTGCCAGGTGGGCGGAGCCTAGCGGGACCGTGAGTGCAGGCAGGCGGAGCCTAGCGGGACCGTGCGTGCAGAGTGCCAGGTGGGCGGAGCCTAGCAGGACCGTGCGTGCAGAGTGCCAGGTGGGCGGAGCCTAGCGGGACCGTGCGTGCAGAGTGCCAGGCGGGCGGAGCCTAGCGGGACCGTGCGTGCAGAGTGCCAGGCGGGCGGAGCCTAGCGGGACCGTGCGTGCAGAGTGACAGGTGGGTGGAGCCTAGCGGGACCGTGCGTGCAGAGTGCCAGGTGGGCGGAGCCTAGCGGGACCGTGTGTGCAGAGTGCCAGGTGGACGGAGCCTAGCGGGACCGTGCGTGCAGAGTGCCAGGTGGGTGGAGCCTAGCGGGACCGTGCGTGCAGAGTGCCAGGTGGGCGGAGCCTAGCGGGACCGTGCGTGCAGAGTGCCAGGCGGGTGGAGCCTAGCGGGACCGTGCGTGCAGAGTGCCAGGCGGGCGGAGCCAAGCGGGACCGTGCGTGCAGAGTTCCAGGTGGGCGGCGCCTAGCGGGACCGTGCGTGCAGAGTGCCAGGTGGGCGGAGCCTAGCGGGACCGTGCGTGCAGAGTGCCAGGCAGGCGGAGTCTAGCGGGACTGTGCGTGCAGAATTCCAGGCGGGCAGAGCCTAGAGGGACCGTGCGTGCAGAGTGCCAGGTGGGCGGAGCCTAGCGGGGTAATGTGTGCAGAGTGCCAGGCGGGCGAAGCCTAGCGGGACCGTGCGTGCAGAGTGCCAGGTGGGCGGAGCCTAGAGGGATTGTGCGTGCAGAGTGCCAGGTGGGCGGAGCCTAGCGGGACCGTGTGTGCAGAGTGCCAGGTGGGCGGAGCCAAGCGGGACCGTGCGTGCAGAGTTCCAGGTGGGCGGCGCCTAGCGGGACCGTGCGTGCACAGTGCCAGGTGGGTGGAGCCAAGTGGGACCGTGCGTGCAGAGTGCCAGGCAGGCGGAGCCAAGCGGGACCGTGCGTGCAGAGTTCCAGGCGGGCGGAGCCTAGCAGGACCATGCGTGCAGAGTGACAGGTGGGCGGAGCCTAGCGGGACCGTGCTTGCAGAGTGCCAGGTGGGCGGAGCCTAGCGGGACCGTGCGTGCAGAGTGCCAGGCGGGCAGAGCCTAGAGGGACCGTGCGTGCAGAGTGCCAGGTGGGCGGAGCCTAGTGGGACCGTGCGTGCAGAGTTCCAGGTGGGCGCAGCCTAGAAGGATTGTGCGTGCAGAGTGCCAGGTGGGCGGAGCCTAGCGGGACCGTGCTTGCAAAGTGCCATGTGGCCGGAGCCTAGCGGGACCGTGCGTGCAGAGTGCCAGGCGGGCGGAGCCTAGCGGGACTGTGCGTGCAGAGTTCCAGGTGGGCGGAGCCTAACGGGACCGTGCGTGCAGAGTGCCAGGCGGGCGGAGCCTAGCGGGACCGTGTGTGCAGAGTGCCAGGCGGGCGGAGCCTAGCGGGACCGTGCGTGCAGAGTGCCAGGTGAGCGGAGCCCAGCGGGACCGTGCGTGCAGAGTGCCAGGTGGGCGGAGCCTAGCGGGGTAATGTGTGCAGAGTGCCAGGTGGGCGGAGCCTAGCGGGACCGTGCGTGCATTGTGCCAGGTTGCCGGAGCCTAGCAGGACCGTGCGTGCAGAGTGCCAGGCGGGCGGAGCCTAGAGGGACCGTGCGTGCAGAGTGCCAGGTGGGCGGAGCCTAGCGGGACCGTATGTGCAGAGTGCCAGGTGGGCGGGACCGTGCATGCAGAGTGCCAGGTGGGCGTAGCCTAGCGGGACCGTGCTTGCAGAGTTCCAGGTGGGCGGAGCCTAGCGGGACCGTATGTGCAGAGTGCCAGGTGGGCGGGACCGTGTGTGCAGAGTGCCAGGCGGGCGGAGCCTAGCGGGACCGTGTGTGCAGAGTGCCAGGTGGGCGGAGCCAAGCGGGACCGTGCGTGCAGAGTTCCAGGTGGGCGGAGCCTAGCGGGACCGTGCGTGCAGAGTGCCAGGCAGGCGGAGCCAAGCGGGACCGTGCGTGCAGAGTTCCAGGCGGGCGGAGCCTAGCGGGACCATGCGTGCAGAGTGCCAGGTGGGCGGAGCCTAGCGGGACCGTGCGTGCAGAGTGCCAGGCGGGCAGAGCCTAGAGGGACCGTGCGTGCAGAGTGCCAGGTGGGCGGAGCCTAGCGGGACCGTGCGTGCAGAGTGCCAGGTGGGCGGAGCCTAGAGGGATTGTGCGTGCAGAGTGCCAGGTGGGCGGAGCCTAGCGGGGTAATGTGTGCAGAGTGCCAGGTGGGCGGAGCCTGGCGGGACCGTGCGTGCAGAGTTCCAGGTAGGCGGAGCCTAGCGGGACCGTGCGTGCAGAGTGCCAGGTGGGCGGAGCCTAGCGGGACCGTCCATGCAGAGTGCCAGGTGGGCGTAGCCTAGCGGGACCGTGCTTGCAGAGTTCCAGGTGGGCGGAGCCTAGCGGGACCGTACGTGCAGAGTGCCAGGTGGGCGGGACCGTGCGTGCAGAGTGCCAGGCGGGCGGAGCCTAGCGGGACCGTGTGTGCAGAGTGCCAGGTGGGCGGAGCCAAGCGGGACCGTGCGTGCAGAGTTCCAGGTGGGCGAAGCGTAGCGGGACCGTGCGTGCAGAGTGCCAGGCGGGCGCAGCCTAGCGGGACCGTGCGTGCACAGTGCCATGTGGCCGGAGCCTAGCGGGACCGTGCGTGCAGAGTGCCAGGCGGGCGGCGCCTAGCGGGACCGTGCGTGCAGAGTGCCAGGTGGGCGGAGCCTAGCGGGACCGTATGTGCAGAGTGCCAGGTGGGCGGGACCGTGCATGCAGAGTGCCAGGTGGGCGTAGCCTAGCGGGACCGTGCTTGCAGAGTTCCAGGTGGGCGGAGCCTAGCGGGACCGTATGTGCAGAGTGCCAGGTGGGCGGAACCGTGTGTGCAGAGTGCCAGGCGGGCGGACCCTAGAGGGACCGTGCGTGCAGAGTGCCAGGTGGGCGGAGCCAAGCGGGACCGTGCGTGCAGAGTTCCAGGTGGGCGGCGCCTAGCGGGACCGTGCGTGCAGAGTGCCAGGTGGGCGGAGCCTAGCGGGACCGTGCGTGCAGAGTGCCAGGCAGGCGGAGCCAAGCGGGACCGTGCGTGCAGAGTTTCAGGCGGGCGGAGTCTAGCGGGACCATGCGTGCAGAGTGCCAGGTGGGCGGTGCCTAGCGGGACCGTGCGTGCAGAGTGCCAGGCGGGCAGAGCCTAGAGGGACCGTGCGTGCAGAGTGCCAGGTGGGCGGAGCCTAGCAGGACCGTGCGTGCAGAGTGCCAGGTGGGCGGAGCCTAGAGGGATTGTGCGTGCAGAGTGCCAGGTGGACGGAGCCTAGCGGGGTAATGTGTGCAGAGTGCCAGGTGGGCGGAGCCTGGCGGGACCGTGCGTGCAGAATTCCAGGTGGGTGGAGCCTAGCGGGACCGTGCGTGCAGAGTGCCAGGTGGGCGGAGCCTAGCGGGACCGTGCATGCAGAGTGCCAGGTGGGCGTAGCCTAGCGGGACCGTGCTTGCAGAGTTCCAGGTGGGCGGAGCCTAGCGGGACCGTACGTGCAGAGTGCCAGGTGGGCGGGACCGTGCGTGCAGAGTGCCAGGTGGGCGGAGCCTAGCGGGACCGTGTGTGCAGAGTGCCAGGTGGGCGGAGCCAAGCGGGACCGTGCGTGCAGAGTTCCAGGTGGGCGGAGCGTAGCGGGACCGTGCGTGCAGAGTGCCAGGCGGGCGCAGCCTAGCGGGACCGTGCGTGCACAGTGCCATGTGGCCGGAGCCTAGCGGGACCGTGCGTGCAGAGTGCCAGGCGGGCGGAGCCTAGCGGGACTGTGCGTGCAGAGTTCCAGGTGAGCGGAGCCTAGCGGGACCGTGCGTGCAGAGTGCCAGGTGGGCGGAGCCTAGCGGGGTAATGTGTGCAGAGTGCCAGGTGGGCGGAGCCTAGCGGGACCGTGCGTGCATTGTGCCAGGTTGCCGGAGCCTAGCAGGACCGTGCGTGCAGAGTGCCAGGCGGGCGGAGCCTAGCGGGACCGTGCGTGCAGAGTGCCAGGTGGGCGGAGCCTAGCGGGACCGTGCGTACAGAGTGCCAGGCGGGCGGAGCCAAGCGGGACCGTGCGTGCAGAGTTCCAGGTTGGCGGCGCCTAGCGGGACCGTGCGTGCAGAGTGCCAGGTGGGCGGAGCCTAGCGGGACCGTGCGTGCAGAGTGCCAGGCAGGCGGAGCCAAGCGGGACCGTGCGTGCAGAGTTCCAGGCGGGCGGAGCCTAGCGGGACCATGCGTGCAGAGTGCCAGGTGGGAGGAGCCTAGTGGGACCGTGCGTGCAGAGTGCCAGGTGGGCGGAGCCTAGCGGGACCGTGCATGCAGAGTTCCAGGCGGGCAGAGCCTAGAGGGACCGTGCGTGCAGAGTGCCAGGTGGGCGGAGCCTAGCGGGGTAATGTGTGCAGAGTGCCAGGCTGGCGAAGCCTAGCGGGACCGTGCGTGCAGAGTGCCAGGTGGGCGGAGCCTAGAGGGATTGTGCGTGCAGAGTGCCAGGTGGGCGGAGCCTAGCGGGTTAATGTGTGTAGAGTGCCAGGTGGGCGGAGCCCAGCGGGACCGTGCATGCAGAGTGCCAGGTGGTAGAGCCTAGCGGGACCGTGAGTGCAGGCGGGCGGAGCCTAGCGGGACCGTGCGTGCAGAGTGCCAGGTGGGCGGAGCCTAGCGGGACCGTGCATGCAGAGTGCCAGGTGGGCGTAGCCTAGCAGGACCGTGCTTGCAGAGTTCCAGGTGGGCGGAGCCTAGCGGGACCGTATGTGCAGAGTGCCAGGTGGGCGGGACCGTGCGTGCAGAGTGCCAGGCGGGCGGAGCCTAGCGGGACCGTGTGTGCAGAGTGCCAGGCAGGCGGAGCCAAGCGGGACCGTGCGTGCAGAGTTCCAGGTGGGCGGCGCCTAGCGGGACCGTGCGTGCAGAGTGCCAGGTGGGCGGAGCCTAGCGGGACCGTGCGTGCAGAGTGCCAGGCAGGCGGAGCCAAGCGGGACCGTGCGTGCAGAGTTCCAGGCGGGCGGAGCCCAGCGGGACCATGCGTGCAGAGTGCCAGGTGGGCGGAGCCTAGCGGGACCGTGTGTGCAGAGTGCCAGGCGGGCAGAGCCTAGAGGGACCGTGCGTGCAGAGTGCCAGGTGGGTGGAGCCTAGCGGGACCGTGCGTGCAGAGTGCCAGGTGGGCGGAGTCTAGAGGGATTGTGCGTGCAGAGTGCCAGGTGGGCGGAGCCTAGCGGGGTAATGTGTGCAGAGTGCCAGGTGGGCGGAGCCTAGCGGGACCGTGCGTGCAGAGTTCCAGGTGGGCGGAGCCTAGCGGGACCGTGCGTGCAGAGTGCCAAGTGGGCGGAGTGTAGCGGGACCGTGCGTGCAGAGTACCAGGCGGGCGCAGCCTAGCGGGACTGTGCGTGCAGAGTGCCAGGTGGGCGGAGCCTAGCGGGACCGTGCGTGCAGAGTGCCAGGCGGGCGGAGCCTAGCGGGACCGTGTGTGCAGAGTGCCAGGCGGGCGGAGCCTAGCGGGACCGTGCGTGCAGAGTGCCAAGTGAGCGGAGCCTAGCGGGACCGTGCATGCAGAGTGCCAGGTGGGCGGAGCTTAGCGGGGTAATGTGTGCAGAGTGCCAGGTGGGCGGAGCCAAGCGGGACCGTGCGTGCATTGTGCCAGGTGGCCGGAGCTTAGCAGGACCGTGCGTGCAGAGTGCCAGGCGGGCGGAGCCTAGCGGGACCGTGCGTGCAGAGTTCCAGGTGGGCGGAGCCATGTGTGCTGGCGGCGGAGTGCGAAGTGGGTGGAGCCTAGCAGGGTCATGTGGCGCTGAGGATGTCAGTGTCGTGGACTGCATGGCTGGGGACAGGTGTGTGTGTGTTTGTGTATACATGCTGCGTGCCGGAGGGGGCAAAGTGAGCTGAGCGGGGAAGTGTGGGCTTCCTGCACGTAACTAGGATAAACATCGGATTACTAACCAAAGCGCTTTGCTTGGATACCCGATGTTTATCTTGGTTACCAGCTTCTGGCAGGCTGCCAGCGATGGCTCCTGCACACTGTAGCTGTAAAAAGCCCTGCTTTTTGCTGCTAGAACCGTTCTCGAACGTAACTAGAACTATCGAACTTTAGCAAAAAGCTCGAGTTCAAGTTCGATCTAGAACAGCCCCCAAAATCACTCGAACCGCGAACTGGAGAACCGCGAACCGCGCTCAACTCTACTTTTGACTAACCATCTTCCTCTTAAGTTCCAGAGGTGTTCTGAAATTTGGAGACATGTTGTCAGTAGTTTATAGAATAAAGAACAATTTAGATTTTACTCAAAAATATACTTACAAAGAGGGCCCCCGGTTCTGACCTTTGTATCTACCACCCCTGTACGTTACTTTGACTCCCCGGCCTTTGACCTGTATCCTCGTTCCCGACCTTGGCTCCATGTCTCCTTTTTGCTGTATACGTGACATCCCGGCACCTGACCCCTGGCTATCACCTGACTACGATTTGTTTACTCCTGTACTATTGACGAGACCTCTTGTTGCAGGCCCGACTTGCTGACTACTCCATCGTCCTTTTGTTGGTTATTTGCAAACTGCACTTTAGAGATCTCTCTCCAATCTGTCTCAGTGCCTCCAAAAGTGAGCGTGACAGGTGCAGAGTGCAAACTGTAAGATGGCGAAAGGTGGCACAGCACAAAGAGGAGGTCCCGCTCATCATGGGAGATGGAGAAGTGGAAGGGTGTGAAGATACAGCAAGCCCTCGTAAGGTTACACCTATCAGAGGGAGTGCTGCTCCTGAAAGACCCAACCCATAGTGAGAAAAGTGGAAAAACAATGTACACCAATTGCAGATTGATAGTTGAAAATGAGCAGAGACCATGAATAAATGGCATGGTGAACCAGAAGAGACCCAACGCAATGCAAGGTGACGCAAGATGCCAAGGGGTGAGCAATGAGAGAGAGAGAGTGGAGTTACAGGATGGCTGTGTTAGGTCATGTAATGTTATATCTGGCCGATATTATGGGGGCACTATGCCTGACATCACGTGGGCTTGCTCTCTTGCTGATGCAATATCCAGCAATGTGAAGAACAGCTGAGTGCATTTTTTTTTAGCAATCTGTACAAATCAAATTGCAAAAGTGTGCTAACTCTTTGAAACCTGCACATTTCATGAAATGAGACTGGAAGTTGATTCATAGAAGATTGATCAACTCTAGTTCATAGCAATAGAATGAAAATATTCATGGGCAAATTATATAAGATGTACCCTGCAATGTGGTACAGTAACTTCATAAAGGACATTGCATAAATTGAATACAATTGTTATTATTATTTCTTTTTAAAGCACCATTAATTCCAGGGCACTGTACATGCGAAGAGGGTTTATATACTGTATTTAGTGATAGACCGGAACAGAGGAGGACAGGACTTTTTATTCATGCTCTTATAATCTACTAATATAACTGAGAAAAAGATATAGTGAAAAAGACATATGTAGCAAACATTAAATGTTGGTCATACATACTAATGCTGCTCTGAATACTAAGTGTTGGGTTTACTGGCATATCATAAGGAATGTATAAATGAAAGAGTATGTGAACCAATTAGCAATATTATCTCGTTCTACAGACATTGCTTCTTTTCATTACCAAATTATTTTCTAAATTAGAGAGAAAACTGTGCTGTTTTCCCACATTTTAACCAAGTTACTGAGAAAGGGAAATGAGCTAATTTTAGAGGCCAACACTTTCAAGTGACATTCATCAGGAAAACAACAGCAAATTAACGCAACTTTGCTTTTTAATTGATTTCTGAAAAGATATACAGTGTCACTAAGATAAACTAAGGCAGCAAAAAAATGTTTTTCTCCAATTACAAAGATCTTTATTTCTGCACATTTTGCTAAATTGTATTTAGATCCTATGTTACAAGAGGTATAAGAAAATGTAAATTAAATGAGTTAAGCTAAAGGATAAAAAGAGTAGAAATTTATATTAGTTGAACCCAGAAGTTTACATACACTATCTAAAAAGACACATATGCATGTTTTTCTTACTATCTGACATGAAATCAGAATCAACCTTTAGGTCAATTAGGAACCAAAATTATTTATATTTGCCAAATGCCACATAAATGAGAGTGTGAGAATGTTTTAAGGTTTTTTTTTATTACTTTCTGAATAGTCAAAAGTTTACATACAGTAAGAGTATTATACCTTTAAACAATATAGGACAGCCCATGTGATGATGTTATGTCTTTGGAAGCTTCTGATAGGTTTATTGGCAACATCTGAGTTAATTAGAGACACACCTGTGGATGTATTTTATCGCACACCTAAAACACATTGCTTCTTTGTGTAGCATCATGATAAAGTCAAAAGAAATCATCCAAGATCTCAGGAAGAGAATTGTGGACTTCCTCAAGTCTGGTTCATCCTTGTGTTCCAGATACCTGAAGCTGCCTTCACCTGTACAAACAAGTATGCGCAAGTACAAACAAGATAGGAATATCCAGCCATCATACTGCTCAGGAAGGAGTCAAGATTCAGAGATAAATGTGCCTTGGTCAGACATGTGCATATCAAACCAAGAACAAAAGCAAAAGACCTTGTGAAGATGGTGGTGGAAGCTGGTAATATTGTGTCATTATCCACAGTGAAACGAGTACTGTATTAACATGTGCTGAAAGGCCACTCTGCCAGGAAGAAGCCATTACTCCAAAAGAAACATAAAAAAAGCCAGATTAATGTTTTGAAATGCACATAGGAACAAAGACTTTAATTTTTTAAGACGTAATGTGGTCTGAGTAAACTAAAATTGAACTCTTTGGCTGCAATGACAATCATTAAGTTTGGAGGGAAAAAAAGAGAAGCTTTGAAGCTTAATAAGTACGAGAGACGAGCGATCCTTTCAAAGTTTGTTTCATTGAGCCTTACCGAACAAACGCTACATTTGCCGAACGATTCGCCGATCCAAACTACGGACCTTTTCGAACCCCATTGGATTCAATGGGAGGCAAAATGAAAGGCAGAAAAACACCTTTAAGGGGTCAAAAAACTTCCTAAGAAGCAAAAATACATTTTACAGTGTAGCCCCACTGTTTTGGCCTAGCCATTAGCTTCCTAGACTATTGACATAAGAAATATAGAGGTGAATGAGAGACACGGGTAGGGCTGGTGCTCCAAACCCCTGCCAGTACAGACAAAACAAGATTTTGAGACCCATCTTGGAGTCTTGACATTTAAAAACCATTCAGGCAGGCAGCAGGACACTTCCTGATAGTGTGTTTGCACAGCAGGGAATTAGGTCCATGCAACACACAGGATGTGGGCTGGCATTTTCATTTTAAAAAGTGAGCACATAGCAACAGCAGCGCATCCAGGTCGGAAGAGTGCCCTAGCAATTTTGTTACAAACAGGTTGATCCATGCAATGCATATGTGATGTCACCAAGATGTATTGCCACCATCAGGTTTGCACCATTATCGCACATAGTCTTTTTAGGCTCCAGATTCAGTTGAGCCATTGATCAAACTAGGCCTGGATAGTGGTCCACAACTTTGCAGCTGTGTGACTACATTTTCCAATGCATATTAATGTAAGCACTGCCTGATTGCCTTGACTTACATACAGGATGTGGCCTCTCATTTTCACTTTAAAAATCAAGAGATGCATGAGTGGCAGGCATAGGCCTCTTGCTCCCAGAACCCTGGCACTGCAGACAAGACACAACTTGGAGACCCATATCGGAATCTTGATATTTAAAAACATTCCAGCCAGACAGCAGGATAGTGGCATCATTTCCCACCACCACCATTTCCCCATAATGTGTTTGCACACCAGGGAAGTATGGTCCATGCAACACACAGGATGTGGGCTGCTATTTGAATTTTTAAAAATAAAGAGATGCATGAGTGACAGGCATAGGCCTCTTGTTCCAAGAACCCTGGCACTACAGACAAGACACAACTTGGAGACCCTTATTGAATTCTTGATATTTAAAAACATTGCAGGCAGACAGGCAGGCCAAAACTTTCAAGGTGTGGCTGGCAAGCTTAGGCCACGCTTCCATTTTTGAAGACCAAAATGTAAAAGGTTCCAATCCCCTTTATGGCATCGTTATTGAGCTCTAGATACTCCTGCACCATCATCTTAAGTCATTCACTATGTGTCAAACTTCTACTCTGGTCTGCTGGTGCATGCATTCCTGCCAGTGTATTGAAGGATAAGTGCATCCGGCTGTCCTCTGAAAGCATAGACCGACTAACTTTCATAAAGATGAACAAGTCATGGATGTCCAATGACTTTCCCATACTGAACAGAGTAAGCGATGGTGTATTGCCAGGGTTCTGGGAGCAAAAACCATACGCCTGTCTGTCATCTTGCTGTCTCTGGTGAAGGTAGAAATGTTGGTTGAGGCTTTGTTACAGGGCAGGTACCAAGCATCCATGTTGCGTTGTTGGACTATTTGTACTCTGTCCCAATTGTCGACACTTTTTTGGACTGTTTGTAGTCTGTGCCAATTGTTGCCACTTTTCTAATTGCCTAACTTCATTTTTGGAAATGTGGAGACTCCATTGTATTTTGTCTGTAGTGCCAGGGTTATGGGAGCAAGAAGCCTACACCTGTGACTCATGCATATAATTTTTACAATAACAATGCCAGCCCACATCCTTTATGTAAGTCAACACAATCAGGCAGTGCTTAAATTAATATGCATTGGAGAACGCAGTCATACAGCTGCAGAGTTGTGGACCACTATCCAGGCCCAGTTTGCTCAATGGCTGTCTCCACTGAACCTGGAGACAGTGAAGGCCATGTGTGATAATGGTGCAAACCTGGTGGTGGCACTACGCCTAGGTGACATCACATATGCAATGCAAGGCTCACTTGCTCAACATGGTTATACAGAAATTTCTAGGGCACTATTCTAGCCTGGATGAACTGCCACAGAAGGCATGGTCACTGTGTGCTCAATTTCTAAAACGGGAATGCCAGGCCACAACCTCGGTGTTGCATGGACCATACCTCCCTACTGTGCAGACACTATGGGGAAATGGGGGGGTGCAATTGATGCCACTGTTCTGTTGTCTGCCTGAAATGTTTTTAAATCTCAAGAATCCAAGATGATCCCCCAAGTTGTGTCTAGTCTCTACTGGCAGGGGTATGGGAGCACCAGCTTTACACCTGTCTCTCATCCGCCTCTATATTTCTTATGTCAATAGTCTAGGAAGCTAATGGCTAGGCCAAAGCAATGATGCTGCAATGTAAAACCTATTTTTGTTGTTTTGGAAACTTTTTGACACCCCCTAAAGGTGTTTCTCTGTCTTACTTTTTGCCTCCCATTGAATTCAATGCGGCTCAAGATGGTTTCCAAAAGGTTCGGAGTTTGGTTTGGCAAACGTAGCGCTTGTTCGGTAAAGCTTGGCGAACTGAACTTTGAAAGGTTCACTCATCTCTAATTATTAGATCTTTAAAAGGTACTCCTCTCTTGGTCACATTGAAGATAGCATCTCTCGCTTTGGAGGACTTCTACATATGCATCCAATGGATTGTTTGGAGACAATGTAATCCTTCATTTCCCTTCTGGTCGCATTGCATTTATTGCTAACAGAAAAATATTTCCTGCTTTCCACACAAATTACATCTGATCACATGGATATACAGTACTTTATCTGCTTATTGCATGCGATCCTCCTAAAAAGCTGTTCTCTCAACCAAAGTGGACAACCTCTTTAACCTCCCTTTTACCAATTCTTTGTATAGCAGGAACGCCATTTTTTTTATCATCCTGTATATACAAAATGTACTTCATTCTAGAGAAGAGAATCATTTTTTGCTGCAGAGGCAATGCAGAAATAGCTAAAAAGAAAAATAAAACCAATGATTCATGGAGGAAGGTTTCTAAAAAATGTGCCCATTGTTAGTACTGTCACATCCCATAATAAAACTTGTCAGCGACTGCAGGAACATGAAGTATGTCAATATGACATTTTATTCTACCACTGATACACTTTGTATATCTCAATGGAGAAGAAATTCCATTAAAGGGAAAGTATTACGCTATAATCATGTGATTCAGTTATCCGTTATCATAAAACAATACGGCTGAAGCCTTGAATCACCAAGGTTCGATAAGCAGTGTGCCGTAATGAGCAGAGCGCTCCATGACCCACTGGTGGGTTCACCGAGCAAGTAATGCAAAAATAAAAAATGACGATTGTTAACGGGAAGTGACTTCCGCACAGATAGCAAGAAGCATTATGTTGTGTGTGTCTTAATAGGAGTAAAAATGGACATTAACAATGTCCAATTATATGATACAGCACAGGAGAAATGCACAAGGTCATGACCTGTAATTATCGTATTTGTCACAAAACTCGCAATTAAAATGCATAAAGATGACAATTCATACATTGACCATGCTCTTGATATTCAGCTACATGCATTATTCACTGTTCACCTACACCTCTGAGATGTCAGCCATCCAGTGCTTAGCAAATGGGATTAGAAAAGCTGTTTGGAGCTTTTCTCTTGCTGTACTCAACAGGAAAATCTGACAAATCCATACAAATGGATACATATATTTTATTTATTTCTGTTGCTTATACTCAGCCCACATATTCCACAGAGATACTCAACACTGACATCAATCCCTGTTTCCAAATGAGGCTTAAATTCTAATATTGCTATCTTAAAGGCACACAGTGATGCATCAGGGAAAATTTTAGCAGAAAGCAATTAATACAGTAGTTTTTGGAATGTTGGGGGAAACCATAAACCAGAGGAAATTCTACACCCTCTGTGTTGAAATCTCGGCACCAATTCTGTAAGGCACCAAAGCTAACCAGTGGGCCACTATGGGTAAAAAGAGTATAGCCCCACAGACAATGAATTTTGTATTTTGGTTCATTGTAAATGTAAATAGCTTAAAGAGTTCAGCCACTACTTCTTTATTGATGGCCAATTCTTATGTGGGCTTTACACGATACGATAGATTGTGCAATATGTCGTCGGGGTCACAGTTTTCGTGATGCACATCCGGCATAGCGCACGACGTCGTCTCGTGTGACACCTCTGAACGATGCAGTATCGCTCATAAATCGTGAGTCGTGTGCTTGTCGTTAACTTTCATAATCTCGTTTATTTTCATGGGTGCAGGTTGTTCATCGTTTCCGTGGCATCACATGTTGCTCCATGTGACACCACGGGAACGATGAACACAGCGTACCTGCGTCCCACGGCACCCACTTAATGGAAGGAAGGAGGTGGGCGGGATGTTTACATCCCGCTCATCTCCGCCACTCCGCTTCTATTGGCCAGCTGCCGTGTGACGTCGCTGTAACGTCGAACGTCCCTCCCACTTCAGGAAGTGGATGTTCGTCACCCACACTGAGGTCGTCCGGAAGGTAAGTGCGTGTGACGGGGGTTAAACGAGTTTGTGCACCACGGGCAGTGATTTGCCCGTGACGCAAAAATGACGGGGGCGGGTACGATCGATTGTGAAATCGCACAATCGGTCGTCCCGTGTAAAGCAGGCTTTAGGATAGGCCATCAATATCTGAATGGCCGCAGCAACCTGAGGTCAAATAATAACCTCCGGGTTTGCTGTCTACAGTGGCCTGTTAGACTATGCCAAGAGCATGATCAAAAAGGCATTCTGTCAGCCGCTAATTCTTTATTGATGGCTGATTCTTAGGATAGGTCATCAATATCTAAATAGCCACAGCAACCTGAGGTGAAATATTAACCTCTGGGTTTGCTGGCTACAGTAGCCTGTTTACCATGCCAAGAGCATGGTAAAAAAGGAGTTCTGTCGGTGTTACACTGACGTGTAACACATTGCAATGCTTGTGCATGTTAATGCTGTGTACTAGCGATAAAACTAATAAAAATGAATGTCCCATAGGCCCCTTTCAGACATCCATGTTTCAGGTATGTGTGACATCCGGTTTTAACACGGATGCCACACGTACCCTTATCGTTCTATGGTGTTACTCACATGGACCATGTAGCCCTGCCCACACACAGACATGTCCGTTTTTTCTCTGGCAGTACGGGTGTCACACGTACCACACACTGATGTGATCTGTGTCACATCAGTGTGACATGTACCATAGAAAATATGTGTCTTTGAAGTAAAATGCTTTTCTATACTCACCTGTCTCCACCTGTCTCGCCTGTCACCTGCCCTCCTGTCTTCGGCACTGCTGTCACTTGTTTTCGACCCCCGCTCATTATGCTCATTGCATATGCACTGCACCAAGGACCTGGAAGCAGCAGCATTGCCAGAAACATCAGCGCTAAGGACAGGTGAGTATCTAGCAAGCAGTTTGTGTGCAGTGATATCAGGAGGTCATCGGAGTATGCAAGGAACTCAGATGACCTCCTGACAACACCTCCGTTCATTGTGAACTCTGATTAACCCGTGATGTCACTGCCGCACCCACACACACACTGGGCTCACCTTATGAGGTCAAGGTCACAGCAAGGAAGCACACACACTGCTGAGGGCGCCCTTTCAGTGACATGGGCTGACCTTATAAGGTCCAGGTCACTGCAGGTAAGCACACACAACAGTCTGTGTGTGCCCACAGGGGTTGCTCTCACAGTCAATGAGGAACGTTCAGTTCTCCATTGAATTTGCCAGCAGTATGGGATCGACATGGGTTCCCCTAATTGGATTACGGCGGACCAGGATTTGGGCTTTAACAGGGAACTAAATTGTAAAAGAGGGTGTCTCTTGTCTTTATTTATTGAATAAATTTTCTCTTTTTTATATCTCTCCAGTTTTGTTTTTGAGGAACGTCATGGGACCTCACCATGGATTATGGTGGATGTTTTTTAAGGTTTTTATTATTAAAAAACAAATACATTGGTTTATGAGGGACGGAGTATGGGGGGTTTTGTTCAAATAAACCTTTTAATTCTCCTTTCCACTACTGTGTTAGTAATGAGGCTGTCTGCTAGACACCACCTATTACAAATAAAAAGGTTTGATGCCAGCTGGAGCTGACATCCACCCCACAAATATTACCCTGTTTGACATCAGGGCAATGGGAAGAGCCGTGTCCAACACCAGAATTGGCGCATCTAATGGATGTGCCACTTCTGGGGCGGCAGTGACCTGCTATTGTTATGCTGGAAAGGGCCAGCCCCCAGTTTTCTGCTGCACCTTGGCTGGTTTTAGTAAAATGGGGGGGACCCACATCATTTTTTTAAAAAATAAAATCTTAAATTTCAAAAATGAGCTTGGGATCACTTGGGATTTTTAATAACCATCCAAGATACAGCAGACAGCTGAGAGTTGCAGCCCGCAGCTGCTGCTTTTCCTGTGCTGAATATGAAAATTGGGGGGACCCCACGTCATTTTTTTTTTTAAATTAAAAGATAAAAATGCTGCAATATAGCTGGCCAAGCTAGTTACCTCTATATATATTAAGCTATTCTATCTGTTCTTTCTTTCTGTCTATTTTATATGTTCTTTCTTATTTTCTTTCTTTTTATCTCTCTATTTATTTTATCTATTCTATCATTTATCTATCTTATCTGTTCTACGTATCTATTTATCTATCTATCTATTATCTATTTTATCTGTTCTGTCTTTCTATCTATATCTAGCTATAATTTTACAGGCTTTGCCCATCTTTTTCACATTAATAAAACCATTCATTTTAGTATCATGCATATTTTACTGGTACCAATCACATGGACGTCACACATATGACACACGGATGTCACACGGATGACCATACCGGTACGTGTGGCTTGCATCTGTTTAAACACGGATGTCTGAAAGGAGCCATAGGGGGACTAGGTAAAAAAGTGCAAAATATAGTAAAAAAAATAAAAGTAAAAAAAATCCCCAAATAAATAACAAAAAATGATTTTTTTTTACCAATAAACGAGTATATTTAAGTGAAAAAAGTACACATATTTGGTATTGCCACATCCATATCAATATGTTACACTAGTCTAGCCCTTCAGTGAACATTGTAAAAAAAAATATATATATATATTCCAATTAGACTGTTTCATCAAACTGATGGAAAAAAATGGAATAAAATGTGATCAAAAAGTCAAATATAAATAAATATGGTAACTCTGCACAGTTCATCTCATCACTAGTGATGAATGAACACTAAAATGCTTGAGTACTCGGTACTTGAATCAAGCAGGTCGGATGCTCGGATGGGCTTGATTCGAGTAACGAGTATAATGGAAGTCAATGGGAAACTCGAGCACTTTTCCGGAAGACCCCCAAGGAGGGCTGTGGGGAGGTAATCACTGAAATGGATGGAAACAGCTCTCAAATGGAATGGGCACAGCATGAGGAAGAAACCTTGATGCATCTGACTCCAAGGTCGCTGCTGGAAACATTTTTGTCAGGGTATTAGGAATCTTGATGCCTGCAAAGTTAATCAGAATCCTGAAATGTCGTGCACACATTGTTATTTAAGTCATACAGATTTGGTGCAGAAAATACTCCACTTTTACAGACTGACAATAAAACATATAGGATTGAAGATAAAATGTATTTAACATGAGAAAATGTTACGAAACATTATTTTCTGTGTAATCATGTGAATATAAGGCACTGCAACATTAAAAAGGGAAAAAAGCCTCCTCCACCCCTTACTAGATGGGCCATCTCTCAGTGTATTTACCTATCACCTATGGCTACAGTAGATAACATAATCAAGGGAAAAATAAAGCAAAAATAAAACAACCTCCACTACTAGTCACTGGTAAATGTAATTTTAGTATTTTACTATTTTATCTGTACATGTGGTGTGTGTGACATGGTTAGAAACATCCTGTTTAATTTATGAAGGAGAGACCCCGAAACTCACAAAGACTTTGCAGACGATGCAAGAAGTGCCAAAAATTAGAAGGAAGAGGGACTCAGATACCCCATGTATTAGACATAAGGAAAGGTCTCATACACATTCTGGTAAAATTGTTAGGCAGTGGTACACATAAACTCATAGAAGACAAATAGAGGAGGGCCTCAGAAAATATTTTTTTTTTTCCATTTATAAGGAGTTAGATGCCTAGACTGGAAAAGTCTATGCAAAGAGTGCAAGAGCTGCCAAAATTTTTGAGGGAGGAAATACAATATAGCCTCCAAGACATATAGAGAAGGGCCTCAAAAAAAAAATGTATTTCCCATTTTGAAGGAGTTGGACACCTAGACTAGGAAAGCTAATTGTCACACTGTATTCTAAGATGTTCTATAGCAGTACAGCACAGTAATGTGGTACAGAGAAAATTCCTGAAACTACCTGAGAAGGTAGTTAGCAGGTAAACCACTAGGGGGCGGTAGACTGGAGAAAACGTATCAGCAGAGTATTCCCTAGCAGAGGTAATACTAGTCAAGCCCACGAAATGGCAGTAGAATCATCAGAACGCTGGATCACAACACGAAGTCTTGTAAATACACAGGGGAAAAGTTTAAATGTAGTCAGGTGGAAGCAAGGAGTCAGTAGCCGGGAAGCCAGAACTCAGGAGCAGGGAAGAATAGGAAGAGGACAGGAACGGAATCAAGGTATGCAGACAAGGAACAAACAGGGAGACAGTGGGAGAGACGCTAACAGGATGGGAACAGAGAACAGAGGTCAACAACAGGTCAGGTGAACACAGAGGTCAGAAGGGGGCAGGGCAGACAACAGGTCACTCACAAGCAGAACGCAGCAGAGCCGGAAATATAACTGGCGTAGTTTCAGAGAAATAGTTCCCTAATTTAGTGGCCTGACCTCCAGAACGAGGCAGGAAGGATTAACACCTAACATGACCTGTATCAGATGTGAAACTAAAAAAAGGCTCAGCTGCAGCTGAGCCTGGTGTAAATCATGACACTAATGCAGTAAGTGCAAGAGCTGCCAACATTTAGAAGGAGGGACTGCAATGCTTCTTGGAAGACAAGTAGAGTAGGGCCTCAGGAAATATTTTTTCCCCATTTGAAGGAATGGGACTCCTAGACTGGTAAAGTCTATGCAGTAAGTGCAAGGGCAGCAAAAAAATAGGAGGGACTGCAATACACCCTGTAACACATGTAGAGGAAGGCCTCAGAATTTGTATTCTCCCATTTTGAAGGATTGGGAAACCGAGACTGGGAAAGCCCATGCAATATTTGCAAGGGCTGCCAAAAATTAGAAGGAGGAACTGTGTGACGCCCTGGCTTATCAGATCGTCACATGGTATTATGCAATCTGCCCTTCTGCATGATATCCGTCTCCTCCTTGGTTACGGGTCCCTGACCTTTGGTGCTGCTAAGAACAAGCTAATCAAAACCCTATGAACACTCTGCACCACACCCACCAGACACACCAGTGGACAGCCTGAAGGGAATAGGGTTGGCCACTTGGGGGGTTGGTTAAGGGGAAGTCAGGAGTGTCAGGAGACAGTAAGTTGTGTGGTCACTCTCAAGAAGAGAGGTCACAAGTTGGTTGAGTGGTGACTCTTGAGAGGAGAGGTCAGTAGCTGGGCTCCTTGAGACTACTAGATGGCAGACGTTGGTCTGGGCCTGGTAGGAGCTAGACCCCAGTCGCAGGGGATCGTGACAAGGGGCACGGACTGTCGAGGAGGACAGTCAGCAGCCTTGTGCCACCACTGCGCAGGGGCCAGGGCACAACGGGGTATGTGGACCCTGGCCGGGAAGTAGCTTCAGGCATCCTGGTAATTTACCCGACGAGGACGGAGCCTTCAAAATCTGTTCTCAACCCGCTCCAAAATCGGGGTACTAGCGCAACAAGGGGGATAGGACTTTCCCACTGTATAGTCCAGAAAATACCAAGCGTGAACCCTGAGAGCAAGCTCACTCCGTTAGCCATACAGGTGAGCGGGACCCATTTAGTTTCATGCTAAAAGGGACCAACTACAGAAGAGAGGTGCCAAGGTTAAGGTCACAGGCTAACAAGCAACACCAATGGGCACAGGATCCAGGCGTGCTCCCTCCCTGCTGCATCGGCATTAAGAACGTTGGTTTACCACGGTTGTTAGCATCAGCGTTATTGTACTGAGTGAGTACGCAATTAACCCTTACCGGCCCGACGGCACCTCCCCAGCACCATCACCGAGTCCCAGGGCATCCCCCCTACCCGTGGAGGGGTTAAACACCTGGCAGCCAACACCATCGCCACCGGGTACTCCCACCTGCAGCAGTGGTACTTCACCCGTACCACACACCATGGGTGGTGTCACGAACGTTCCACACCATCCCCTGTACATAGCCCCCCTTTATTTGAGTGGCCGCATGACCCCCAGGTCCGAAGACCCCTCGAGCCACCCCGGATCCAGATCCGAGCATCCCGGCTGCTGACGCGGGGGTGGCACAACTGCAATACACTATGGAAGACATACAGGAGGGTTTAGAAACTCTTTTTCCCATTCTGAAGAAGTGGTACTCCTAGAATGGAAAAGCCTATAAAAAAAAATGCAGGGGCTGCCAAAAATTAGAAGGCGGGACTGTAAAACACTGTGGAAGACATGAAGAGGAATCCATCAGAAAACATTTTGTCATATTTTGAAGGAGTTGGATGACTTGACTGAAAAAGCTAATGCACTTAGTGCAAAGGCTGCCAAAAATTAGAAGGGGGAACTGCAATACACTGTGGAAGACACACAGAGGAAGGTCTCAGTAATTTTTTTTCCCTTTTTGAAGGAGTAAGGTCTCTGTATATGGAGTCTGCAAACTAGTCTAGGAAAAATTGTACTCCAAGGGTCAAACAGCACTCCTTCCCTCTCTCACAAGTCTCGCCGTGTCACTAAGCAGTACTTTAAAGCCACATATAGGGTATTGCCTTACTCAGCAGAAATTGCATGACTCATTTTAATGCCATTGTTACCCATTTACATGTGTGAAAATGTAAACTCTGGGGCTAAAATAATTTTTTTTTGGTAAAAGTGTAATTATTTTTTCTTCACTGCCCTATGATATACAATTATGACACACCTGTGGTGTCATTATCATCACTTCACCCCAAGATGAATTCAATGAGAAGTATATTTTGTAAAATGAGGTCACTTATGGGGTTCTGCTGTCCTGACACATTAGAGGCATTGCCAATGTGACATGGCACTCGAAAACTATAACAGCAAAATATGCACTATAATATGGTGCTCCTTCCGTTTAGAGCTTTTGACTGCCTGAAAGGTAGTTCCTCATAACATGGAGGGTATTTGCACACACAGGAGAAATTGCACAAAAATCTGTGCAGTCCATTTTTGTCCTATTTAGTCATTTTAAAAATTAAAAACTTCAGGCTACAAAATTTTAGTGTTAAAAAGTAATTATTCTTTTTTACCACCAAATGGTATAAAATTCTGTGAGGCACATTTGGTGTTAACATGCTCACTAGATAACTTATTTGAGGGGGGTAATCTGTAAAATGGAGTCACTTACGGGTGGTCTGCTTTTCTAGTTTTTCAGGCACTCTGTCAATGTTACATGGCATTATGAACCAAAGTGATTCCCATAAAATAAAGTTCATTCAATTTACATCAAATTAAGGTACATAAATACCAAAATTATCATAGAGGACAAGTAAACAAAAGGAGTGGTAGTCGTCCTGGGTACTACAAGGTGACTTAGTACCCTTACCCAGTTTGGTCTATTTAGGCATGGAGGAAATATGCCCAATCAAGATGGCACCCCCAACTCAGCGGCTACACATGCACATTGTTTTCCAACATGGTGCTGTACATTACAACACCTCGGACTAGCGGTAATGTTATTATCATTTTCAGCTGTGCGTATTACACGAATATAAATGGGAGTGTTTGAATCACTCGATTAGAGTACCTCCTCCCTGTTACATCTCATGGATGGCCCCTTACCAGCATTATTTGGCTGCTCTATATCAGTGACTTGATAGTTCTGCTGTTGGGGATTGATATCCGGACTCTTCATGTATTTATCTTTTCCATCAGGGTAAGTATATTACTCTGATTTGTTTACCTGTTTTGATCTATCTTTTCATGTATATTGTCATATTGCCATATTGTTATGCTGCTATTTTATGGCTATTTTATTTTGCTTTCATCTTTTGTTATTTGGTATTGGATCTCTAATAGACCAATTCTTCTATGATAGCCTCCTGATGCACTGTGTATAACGAAGAAACGCATCGAGGCATGAGGCATGCAACTGTGATCCTCTTCTAAGCTGCTTGGCATGATCCTGGCTGTCAGTATTTCCTGGAGCGTGGCTGGGGAGAGTGCCTCGTTCCTGGGATCATGGTGCCTTTATCTTTTGGGCACTTCCATTCATTCGATGCCAGTTATAATTCTGCTCTGCAGTAAGTAAACAGCAAGTTTACTAAATGGCAAGTAAACAGATGACAGGGGCTGCGGTTCAAGATGTTTACTCACTGATTGTTCTTTTTGCCCATGGGGTGCTGGTCTCTACCAAGATGGGCTCCAGGTGATCCGGAACTCTTCAGATCCCGGTGCCAGTATTGTTACTGGTGGGCCCTTCCTCTATGCGCTCTGTTGTTGGCGGGTCCCCGTGGCTTAAAGCTACTTGGGGTCCCCTTCTTATGTGTAAAAAGTCATGGTTCGTTCGCAGGCAGTGTGAACCTCTAGTGGGCTAGCTTTAAGTCTCAATTACCAGGCTCTATGTGCTGCTGTACCCCGAACACTGTGGTAGGTGAAGAAACGTGAATTCTTCTCTCCCGGTAGATTTATTTGGTGAGCTTGAAGCATCCCCTAAGCTAGGGCTCTACACCCCGACTACGCCAGTCCCGGGGAAATGACACCATATCTCACCGGCGACCGTGACTCCTATGTCCCACCGACGTCACTAAGTGAGCTCCTCTCTCGAATGAAGTCCCTGTTTGACTCTCTCACTCCAACTGTCACTAACGGTTCTTTGGCTCCTCCCACTCTCCGGTGACTCCTCTTCCCTGACGCTAAAGTTGCGCTAGGCTGTAGTCATGTGTAAAGGATTGACTCCGGATGCATCTGCATGCTACATACAAGACATCGTCCTAGCTGGGTATGTGGACTTGTATTGTGTGGATTTTACACTCGAGTAGGCTACATGTTTCCATTGGCGTCAGCTGGCCAGAACCAAAAAACGACTTGATTCCACAAGGACATGACAGTTCAGTTCAAATTACAGCTCTTTATTTAACAGTTCATCGTCACAAACTTTATACACAAGAGAATGGGCACACTTCTTCCAGCAAGTTTCAGTTGTGCCAAGCATAGACACATTTTCAGTCCCCCGCTGAGTTTCTGATCTTACTGGTCCTGTGAGTCCAAGCTCAATGCAGCCTAATGCTACAGTCCAATTCATGATGGTAACCTTACCATCCAGTGGCTCCACGTCCAGTCTCCTTGTAGAGGAGGATGTCAGAGGTTCTGTCATTAAGGTCAGAGCATTGTGCTTCCAGATGCTTTAGTATCTACTTCCCTTTTCTTCGTAGAGGATGGGGGTAAGAAGTACATGCGACCTCCATGACCTACAGACTACCCACCCTTATCTGTTGCACACTAGGTCTTCACTAACTATTCTAGAAGTAACCATCTTTTACCACATCAGCAAACCACGCCCATTGTGAGTTAGTCCCAACAATTAAGTAACTCTTACCTTACTGCTGTCTCTGGAACTACCTATACACTGCTATATATTATTCATAAAACATTACAATACATCACATTACCATCATAATGACACAGAATATATCACACTTTACACTGACAAGCAAAAGGGTAACAATGTTTTCAACTTTTACCTTTCAGTCTCCATATCTCACCATCCACTACAGCTTCAAATGTGAGACTGCCTTTCTTTTATAGACAATCATCTTGGCTATCTCATACATAATTTGACTTGCAACTATTTAGCATATGATTAGTTATGTAGATTTTTTACATGTCACTGCATTGTTACTGTTTTGCTCCTGATAGTGGCAAACTCCTAGACCCCTTCCTTACATATGCAGTATGGTATATAGTACAATTGTACTTACTGAGGGCTTACTGAGATTGTATAAATCACTTTGTGTCATTCATAGTGATTTTCATAATCACTAAAATAATAAAAGCAAACAATAAGACATTAAAGGGGTTGGCCACTACTTTTTTTATTGATCGCCTATCCATAGGGGGTGCATTTGTAGTAATTGGCAGTATTTACTGCGGCCACTATTGAATTGATGGAACAGCATCTGAGAACTTCTGGTGGCCATCAGGTGTTGCTCAGTTATTGATGGCCTATTCAAAGGAAAGGCCATAAATTAACTGGTAGCGACCAACCTTTTTAATAGTTTCTACTTATTCCTTGGTAATTATAGGTTTGAAAAAGAGTCATATGCAAGAAGTGATCAATGAGTTTCTAAACTAAGGTTGCCAAATGTTTACAAATGAATTTCTGTGGTTAAATTAGTTATTTTTTTCAAGTAAACATATTTCTTCATTTGTTAATCACATGTAAAATATGAATGTTAGCAGATCCAGCTTATAAGTGTTGTCATTTCAATTTACAATGGCGCCGTGTGTGTCTGGGGAAGAGTTTATTTTGTGAAACTTGAATCTAAAGTATGTAGAAGACTTAAAATAAAGCACAGAAGGCTTAAAAACACTGTGGAGACACATTTCTGCAATATTTTTTTCTATATTATATAATACACCTCTCCCTTATGTGCAATGACTGGGGGCCATTACTTTGTTACAGCCCATATGACAGCAAGTTGTTCATCCATGTTTAGACATTAGTGTAATGTTATGGTCACCTCGGGGAGAAGAGAGATACACAACATAGGCACACACAGTGCAGTCTACCTATTTAGACCCTTTCTGTTAACCAGACCAAAAACAGCGCTGACAATTTTACTAGAAGTAAAGCCTGCTTTACACCTTGCAATTAAGCATACGACATCGTATGCGATCATACCCGCCCCCATTGTATGTGCGGCATGTTTAATTTGTTGAACGTGTCACACAAACGAATAACCCCCCGTCACACGTACTTACCCGTCCATACGACCTCGATGTGGGCGGCGAACATCCACTTCCTGGAGTGGGAGGGACGTTCGGTGTCACATTGACGTCACGTGGCAGCAGGCCAATAGAAGCGGAGGGGCGGAGATGAGCGGGACGTAAACATCCCGCCCACCTCCTTCCTTCCGCATTGCTGGCGGGAGCCGCAGGACGTATGTAAGATCTGTTCATCATTCCCGGGGTGTCAGACACTGCGATGTGTGCTACCCCGGGTACGATGAACAACCTGACGTTCAATTTCTAGGAATTGAACAACGTGCATGCGATGAATGTTTTACCGTTCAATCGCAATCGCATGTAGCTGTTACATGCTACAATGTAACTTATGATGCCGGATGTGCGTCACTTACGACGTGACCCCGCCGACACATCGTAAGATATATTGTAGCGTGTAAAGCGCCCTTAAGGCCTCCTTCACACCTCCATTTAAAAATGCTTGTGTTGCATGGTCTGTTTTGTCCATCCGTGTGGTCATCTGTGTGTATGTGCGTGTCATCCGGAAACCAAATGCATGATACTGAAATAAATGGTTTTCTATACAATGTGTCCACCCATATCCTGTCCACCGCCATTAACTTGAGAATGGCGGCAGCTATAGGAATAGAAGATGTGTCTAGGTATAGTAAAGTGGCCATGCGCTACGCAATGAAACCACCTATAGTGCCACCTGGTGGAAAACAACGGAGTTAGCATTTTTATCTCGAAAACGGAACGAGATAGAGAAATAAAGTGAATTACAAAGTTGTAGGGCATCATCAATTCCATACAAATCAACACCTTTCATACAGAAATGCTATGAATAGAATGTGTAAAACTCACAAGGCTGCGGACGTGAAGAGATACCTCATGGAGACCTTCCTACAAGTCATTGGGTATGGTGTCTGTGTGGAGTGGCCTCCACACTCACCTGATCTGACCCCATTGGACTTCTTTCTGTGAGGTCACATCAAACAGCAGGTGTATGTGACCCCTCCACCAACATTGCAGGACCTACGAAGATTGTTACAGATGCTTGTGCAAACGTGTCACCTACCATATTCCCCAATGTGCAGCAAGATACAGTATGCTGTCCAGAGTCCAGATGTGCATTGCAGCTGACAATGGCCATTTTGAGCATAAAGGTTAAATGAGTGCCATATGCGTGACCAGCATTCAATGTTTTTTGGGGGGGTCATGGGTTTCATATCATAGCATGTGAGAATCTACTCGGTCCTATATATAGCTCACCAAGACACAACCTGTGTCTTGGTGAGCCTGCCTGTGGTCTCCTGGATTTCCTTCACCAGCCTGTCTGCAGTCCCCTGCAAGTCTCCCACCTGTTTATATAGCAAGATACCAATTCACACGATCAAAAGACAAATTTAAATAGGAAGATGTGTGGACATTGTGCAACCGCACACTAAACATAAAATATAACTTTTAATGGTGCTCATTTAAAACGAGTAAACCTCATAAAAACGTGAGTATAAAATGAGAATACCCAAATCAGTGGTCACCAAGCTCAAATGGACCCTGGTTTGGGTACACTGCACAAAACACTATCTGGACTGGGTCACTATTATGTCACCTTAGTACTATATTAGAGGTCATATGTACAGGGAACTGCCCTCCACTCTGTACCTCCAATATTATCTAATGTATAGATAACTGGTGTAAACGACCGCCATTAAACATATACCATTTCTTATATAATATGGTTATAATAGTTGGAACGGTCTCACCAAGGATGTGTGGGCTTCAAAATTCTCATGGATAGGATATTCACTGATAAACCTCCTTCATGTTTATCTTTCAAAAAATGTTAGCAGCAGACCTCTGGTCACAACCTACGCGTATCATCCCCACATAGAAATCATCAGGGGAGCCCGTGCTCATGGAAACCTTCCAGCTCTGCAAGTCTCCCACCTGCCAGTGGATTCCAGTATCCCACCTGCTTACCTGTTGTCTCCTAGATGTCTTTTGCCTGCCTACCTACGGTTTCCAATTTCTCAGCTGTAAGTGTCCGTATGCCCCACCTGCCTACTGCACTGATGCCTGTTGTATGTGTGCCTCCCCTAGATTTTGGGCTTGGAGGATCCAACTTACTCAATGAGTCTAACAGATGATCACAATACAATACCATCAAGCTTATGTTCTTCACTGTGAAAAAAGAAGGAATTTCATGCTTCTTCTCTACACTGCAAGGGATGGATAGAAGAGTGTACAAGTAGTCAGAAAATAAAGTTTTGGACATCACATAGTAGTTGAGCAAATGTAACACACTAATTGTGAAACTGACCTCTGTTCTGAGTATGACCTAAACTTGACAGCTTTTCAGTCTGACTGACAGGGATATCATTGAGTGCAACCAGTGGGAATTTTCTTTGAGCCCAATCTTTCCATGGCTCCTTGAAAGGGCAAAGGTTCTACAGGACTATATCTAATGATGAAGCATGCTGGCATGAAACTAAGAGATGAGAAATGCTTGTTTCTGGGTGAATTCCAGGAGGTCTAGGCATAAGGGTCAACTTCTAGGAGCGTACGGAAGATCTCCCTTTTCTTGAGGAGGCTCTCGAATGTTTCCAGACAGTTGCTAGTAGTGAGGAGACTTTATACCACAATGCTCCTCTGGGAAATATGGAAATTGTCTCTTCAGTGAATAAGTAGAGGAATTCTAGTGCCATCTACTGGAGGTAGCAAGCCTAAAAGTCAAAAGTGACTCTTTAAAGAGCCTTGTCATGTGACTTAAGATTAATGCTTGTTAACGGGTCATTTTTTACTTTTAGGATTGCTACCTCCAAAACATGGCACTAGAGTTCATCTGCTTCCTCACCGAAGAGACAATTTGCATATTTCCCAGAGGAGCAATGTGGCATAAAGCTCCTCACTAGTGATGGGCGATCCCGAACTGTAAAGATTGGGGATCGTACCAATTACATAAAGATCGTGTACACAATCCCGATCACGAGCTTTCCTGGGAAGCTCGTGTTACAGATCTGGGCCAGATCGGTTCAAGGGGCTGTAGAAAAAAAAAAAGCACATTACAAAAAACATTATGATCATACTTACAGGTCCCGCGACGCATCCTGCAGACTCTGTCTCCTGGCCGGCCGCTGCTTTCGCGTTCGATCATTGCTGTGCCCTTGGTAAGCACCACTGCCTAAAAGACCGTGTATGACGTAATAGCCATGTGACCAGTCTGGTGTGAATGTTGTACAGACATTGGCTTACAGACTGGTCACATGACTATGACATCATCATAGGTCCTGGAATCAGGAAGGTGGAACCATACCCTCACTGTCAGCCTGTTTCTTGCTCTGTACAGAGCAATGTAGCAGAGCTGACAATGCTCTTTGCTTCTCACTGTGTACATTGGACTAAGGAGTTTTTTTATAATAAAGATTGAGTCTCAAAATGTTTTTTTTTGTTTTATTTCTGATAAAAACATTTTTTCTATGCGTTGTGTTTTTTTTACTGTTTACTAGAAATTCATGGTGGCCATGTCTAATTTTACATGACACCATAAATTTCAGGCTTAGTCCCGTCTGAGAATACAAAGCTGGTATTAACCCCTTTATTACCCAGTGTGCCACCGCATTAGGGCCACTGGACGAGCCAGGTAAAGGTATTTAAAAAAATATGTGTGGGCTCCCACTGTATTTTGATCACCAGTCAGGTAAAACTAGGCTGCTGGTGGCTGGGATTCTCTGCAGCTGCCCCTGGAAATGGTGCATTGTTTCTTAGCGCCATTTTCAGGCGCTTTACCCGGATCCTCCAGCGGCCCTAATGCGGTGTCACGCTGGGTAATAAAGGGATTAATACCAGCTTTGTATTCTTAAATGGTACTAAGCCCAAAATTCATGGTGTCATGCCAAATGAATTTTTAGTAAACAGTAAAAAAAAACCACACAGAGATTTTTTTTTTATTACAAATAAAAACAAAAAAAACATTTTAGAGACTACATCTTTATTTCTTTATTATAAAAAAAATCTCCTTAGTCTGACGTAATCCACAGGGACAGCAATGTCAACTCTGCTTCATCACTCTGTACAGACAGTCTATACATAGTGAGAAGCAGAGAGCATTGTCAGCTCTGCTACATCGCTTTGTACAGAGCGATGTAGTAGAGTTGACAGTGAGGGGATAATTGCACTTGCATATCGCAATGCATCACCCCGCAAAGCCTGACACTCTCCGGACAGGAGTGCCTCAGTTGCATAGAAGTATATGCAGCTGATCGCTCCTGTTGGGAGATTGTGCACCGTGATGCAATGCGACACTTGCACAGTGACAATCTCTTAACAGGAGCTTTGATGATGTCATAGTTATGTGACCAGTCTGTAACAAACAAGGTAATACAGCATTCACAAATGACTGGTCACATGGCCATGTCATCACAGAAGGTCCTTTAACTCGGGGACACAGCAATGATTGGACTCAGAAGCAGAAGTGGTCGGGAGACAGAGTCTGCAGGACGCGTCGCGGGACCTGTAAGTATAATGACAATGTTTATTATTAACTATATTCTTTATTTTACAGCCCCTCACCCCATCCCATAACTGTAAAGCACGAGATCGGTGATCGGATGCAAGATACGATACGATACGATACGGTACACTTTATTGATCCCGTGGGAAATTATGGTATCACAGCAGCACAACTTAAATAATAACATGAATTACTTAATTGACAATAGAGTTGACAGAACATTATACATTAGATTAGGTCATACACAGTGGGTGAACTGAAAGTAGAAAAAATAAAGTAAGTAGACATTCACCTTGATGATTTAACACTAATGTTATTGTTGTACATTCCCATAGCATTTGGCACAAATGATTTCCTATACTTTTCCTTATTACACCTCAGAAGGATTAGCCGGTTACTGAAGGGGCTCTTCTGTCTCATGAATAGCTCATATAATGGATGTGCATTATTATTCATAATCGCCATACACTTTTTCAGAGTTCTTCTCTCCACTACCTCCTCAAAAGAGTCAAGATTGCAGCCAACAGCGGAGCTTGCCTTCTTGATAAGCTTATTCAGCTTATTAGCATCAGAGACCCGCACACTACTACCCCAGCATATGAGTGCAAAAAAGATGGCACTTGCCACTACAGACTGGTAGAGCATTTCTAACATTTTGCTGCACACATTAAAAGACCTCAGTTTCCTTAGGAAATACAATCTGCTCATCCCCTTCTTGTAGACCCTCTCTGAGTGGCATCTCCAGTCCAGTTTGCTATCTAGGTGGACCCCCAAATATTTGTAACTCTCTACCTGCTCCACCTCCTGACCAGCAATAGTGATCGGTAAACATTCCATCTTTCTCCTGCTATAGTTGGCCACCAACTCCTTACTTTTCTCAACATTTAGTTGTAGATAGTTACCATGGCACCAATCCACAAAATTTGACACCACCCTTCTATATTCCTCATCACCCTGGTCCCCCCTAATACATCCAACTACCACAGAGTCATCCGAGAATTTTTGAAGGTGGCAAAAATCAGATTTATACCGAAAGTCTGATGTATACAGTGTGAATAGAAAGGGCGCTAGCACCGTTCCCTGAGGGGCACCTAGACTGCTCAATAATCTGCTAGACACAACTGCTTCCATCTTTACAAACTGTGGCCGATCTGATAGGTAGTCAGTTATCCAATCATGTTATCAAGATCATGTTATCTCGATCCCGATCACAATTTTCACAAAACAATCAGGCGAATCTCTCGACCCCAACCATCGTGGGGATTGCCCATCACTACTCCTCAACTCTGGCATGCTGGAATGATGTGTCAGTCTCCACAAGGAGAATAGCTTCCCCTTTAGACACCATCTTAGCCTCTCATACAGCTAGATCAGATGATACACCTTGCACTGATGAGGGACAACCATCCCGAAACACCGTGTCTGCAAATTGAGGTTCTGATCTGGCATAAGTCCTAGGTCATATGAAAAGGCTTGTTAAAGGGTCACTTTTGACTTTTAGGATTGCTACCTCCAATACGTAGCACGAGAGTTCATCTACTTCCTCACCGAAGAGACAATCCGGACAGTTGGCAAGATTTACTAAATTGCAATGGTCCTGGGCAGTGATCAGCGTGAATTGACATGAGTTCATGCATTGTACCAGGACGGGAAAGGGAGCAGAGGATGTGGCTGCGCACACCTCTTCTAATATTGGTCAATCCCTTATATAACATATTTGTTTTATTATTATTTTAATAAAGGATATGATTTACTGAGATTGGTATTTTATTTGGCCATCTCGAACAGATGTGCTGGCCCCCTAATCATTTTTGGAAGTTCATGCAACAGAATATGAAATAGATTTATGCTAAATTTTAGTCCAATTTCTGGTGTTAATAAAAGTAAGTATGTCGGAAGTTGGGTTTACATGTTCTTTTCCAGCCAAACCCAGCCCCTTCTGATACAATTTTGAGGAATTCAACCAGAAAGAAACAATATGGCTGGATAGCAGATCAAACATTCGGTAAGGTGTGGGACCTGAGTTAATAACTGACTTTGGAACAGTAACATTTTTAATAATTTGAGTGACAATAATAATTCTTATATTTTTTTTCATTATTTGTATTAGCACGTTCCTGCCCTGTGTACTAATTGCACATCACAACAGGTGACACCTTATATCCAGGCAAAGTTGCCAACACTATTATTTTTTCTGGACAGATTATCAAAATATCAAGGACGGCCAACTTTTTTTATGGACACACTGTAAAGCAATAATAAATCTTTTACATTTTAAGTGATATATGTCTAAAGCCAATAATTTTGAAATGAAGACATTAGCTGCATTTACTGTAAACTGTAAAATGATGATAAATAGTCATAACAATCTATACAAGCTTCATCATCTTCATAAGTGTCACAAACACAAAAATTGTTATGGACAGGGAAAAAAGTGTCCTATATTTGTGGATTACACAAAAAATGTTGGTACAGTTGGAAATTCTGCATCCAGCCTTCTGAATTTCTTTGGGAACTGGAAGAAAACTCTAATCCCTTAGGGGCCTACCCGGAGCTACTGCCACTCTTATCTGTACTGGCGTATACAGCGCACAAATATGTTTAAGTTCTGCGGTACAGCAGGGAAACATGATCTCCCTTCACTACCACTCTCCATTCTGTAGACCACAGGTTGTTTTAATCCTGCGGTCCACAGGACGGCAGTGCATCGGCACACACAAAAGACAAGAGACTCCAGGCATAGTGACATTGAAGCATTGGTCAGTCCATGCTTTGCCGGTGGAATCATCAGCCTTCTGGATTAAGTGAGTATATGATGCTTTTTATTTTAATTAAAACTTGTGCTGTGACTATAGGGACATCATTAAATATGGGAGACCCTTATATAGTGTAAGCACTACTGTACGTGGACCTCATACAGTGTGCAACGCCATATACATTATAGGGACTACTTTGGGAGGTTTCATTAAGTGTGGGGTCATTATATAGCATGGAAGGTAATGTTGGGATCATTATACAAATTGGATCTACTATGGAGGCCATCATATGGTATGGGGGACTACTGTGGGGGCAATTATACAGTGAGGGAACTACTGTAGGGGCCCTTAGTCATTTTGGTGGTCCTCAAAATATAGGGACTACTGTGGAGGCCATTATACAGTGTAGGGGCTAATGCAGGGGCCATTACACAGTTTGTGGGCTACTGTGGGGGAAAATATACAGTGTGAGAACTACTGTGGGGACACTTATTCAGTGTGGGGGCCCTCAAAGAGTGGAGACAAATGTTGGAGGCATTATACAGTGTGAGGGACATTTTACAATGTGGGGACTACTGGTGAGGCCACTATACAGTGTGAAAGCTAATGTGAGGGTTTGGACACTACTATAGGGGACTACTATGCAGTGTGAGGGCCCTCACGAAGTGTAGGGACTACTGTGAGTCCCATTGTACAGTGTGAATGTCATTACACAGTATAGGGGTTACTGTGGGAGTTATTATACAGTGTGGGGGTCATTATACTGTGTGGGGGCCATTAGACAGAGTGGAGGCTACTGTAGTAACCATTATACAGTGTGGAGGCTATTATACAGTGGGGGTGCTACTGTGAGGGGCAATATACAGTGTGGGACTATGGAGGCTACTGTAGTAACCATTATACAGTATGGAGGCTATTATACAGTGGGGGTGCTACTGTGAGGGGCAATATACAGTGTGGGACTATGGAGGCTACTGTAGTAACCATTATACAGTGTGGAGGCTATTATACAGTGGGGGTGCTACTGTGAGGGGCAATATACAGTGTGGGACTATGGAGGCTACTGTAGTAACCATTATACAGTATGGAGGCTATTATACAGTGGGGGTGCTACTGTGAGGGGCAATATACAGTGTGGGACTATCATACAGTGTGAGGAATATTTTGGAAGTCATACTGTGTTTTAGGGGAACAGTGGGAACTTTATATAATGTATAGGGGAACTGTGTGGGTTTCATACTGTGTATGGGGGAGCTGTGGGCCCATCATGCTATGTATAGAGGGTTGTGGTGGGATTATACTGTGAATAAGGGAACTGTGGTCCCATCATATTGTGTATAGGGGAGCTGTGGGACCATCATACTACGTACAGAGGAGCTGTGGGCCCATCATATTGTGTATTGATGTTGAGCTGTGGATCCATCATGCTGTGTATAATGGAACTGTGGTCCTATTATAATGTGTATAGGAGAGCTGTGGGCACATCATACTGTGTATAGGGGATCTGTGGGCTCATGTACAGGGGAAATGTGACCCCCATCATACTGGGTATCATTGAGCTGTGGGTACATCATGCTTGTGTATAGTGGAGCTGTGGGCCCATCACACTATGTATAGGGGAAATGTGGGCCCATCATTAGAGATGAGTGAACCTTTGGAAGGAATAGTCGAACCTTAAAAAAGTTCGGTTTGTGACCCCTGACTTGATCAGAACACAAATGGAAGTCAGGAATTGGGCAGTTCATGGCTCCACCCACATGTCGCCTGCCATAAGCAGAATGTGACGCCCGGGCAAAACCAGGTTGTCACAGAGCCTGCAGAAATCCAGCAAAGTGCAGGCCATTCTCCTCCTTGGTAACCTGATCCCACACCAGTGCAGCAGGACAGACACCCCCCCCCCCCCAGGGTAAGAGCAAAACAGAGCAGCAGGGGAGGGGCTGGAGCAGAGTGTGTGGGGAGAGGGAGAGGAGAGGAGTCCGGAGTTGTAGCTCCCGGGCTGCTACAGAAACGTGCTCCAAAAGGGCCGGGACAGGCTGTTAGTGAGGAAGGGACTTGAGGTGACCAGGGCAGGGTAGTGGCCCGCCGGTATCGAAAGAGATCCCGGATCACTGCAGGGGAGTGGACTCCCCATTCCCGGCCCAGGAGGAAAGAAAGAGAAAGAGTGGAGAAAGAGGCACCTGACTGCAGGGAAAGAACAGGGGTCTGCTGCACCGTGTGTGGGACTTAAACACCCTCCGTACCGAAGGCTGCAGACTCCGGCAGTTTCTAGTTTACCAGTGAATCTGTGTGGTTCAATTGTGAGTACAACAGTGCCATCAGGCACCGCACCGCAGCACTGCGCCCTGCAGCACGCTCCCTCCTACCGGGCCCCGGGACACCAGCCCCTACCCACGGAGGGGCCAACACCTCAGCTGCTCCCCGCCATCGCTTCCAGGAACCCCCGTCACCAGCAGCGGTGGTGCCCACCATCACCACAACCCGGTAGGTGGCATCACAACTTACATCCCACCACCAAACCTCCCCCTTTTCACTCATGGGCGAGGAGGCGCTGCTCGAACCCCTGGTCTGTCCCCGTGCTCGAGCCACTGAGGAGCAGAAGCACTGGACCCGAGCGCCAGAGATTCCCCTGGTGAGCGGCGTTCCCCAAAAAACCCTCTCCGCCCGCGACAAGAACACTTCAGGGGAGGGTGGGCAGAGTTTTAAAAAAAAAACTGAAAAAAAAATTGTGTGCACACACTACATCTGATCACGCTCCTCTTTCTCCCAATGTGAGCCATTCAAACACTGCACGCGGCTCGCACAAGGCAGAGCATCACTCATATCCAAGAACAGTGCTGCTCTCTTGAGTGGTTTGCACTCGTAACTCACTTGAACTTTGAACCCAAACTTTGTTTTTCGTCAAGCCAGTCGGTTTCTGAACCTTAACCTCGAACCTCAGGTTCACTCATCTCTACCCATCATACTGTGTATAGGGGAGCTGTGGGACTATCATACCTTGTATAAAGGAGATGTGGGGGTATCATACTGTGTATGTGACAGCTGTGAGCTCATCATGCTATGTATTCGGGAGCTCTGGACGCATCATGCTGGGTATAGAAAAGATTTGGGCACATCATACTGTGTACAGGGGAACTTGTAAATGGGTGACTCAGGGGACATTATTAATTAAGAACCATTATAGTTATAGGTGAACTCAGGGTATTATGACCGTCAAAGCTGCTCATGGGGAATTATTGCCTTCTAGGTGCAAAATGTGGACACTGTTTTCTATGGCACTTTTACAGGGCATTAATATTTTCAATAGGAATATTTTAACATCTAGAGGGCACAAATTATATTGTGCACCATAAATTGTAAGATGCACAATGAGGAGCATTAGTATGTGGAGCAGTAAGAGGAGTCTTGTTATTGTTCCACACGGCAGATGTGTGACGCCCTGGACTAGCCAGGTAGTCACAGTTAGGCCCCCGCACAACACCCTTCCCCTAAAAAGGGTACCAGCAGCCAACCTAAAACCCTGAGTCACCCCTCTCAGGTTCTGACATACACAGCAGGTGGGCGGAGCCAGACGGTTGGCCACGCCCACCGAGGAGTTTGGATGGCCTAAGGCAGGAAAACACAGAGAGTTCAGAAAGGACAGTGAAAGGGAGAGGAAGGAGAGGAGTAGGGAGAGTAACAGAATAGGATGAGGAGTTTGTTTAGATTGGGAATAGATGAGGTCGGAGATGGAAATGTGAGAAGTCAAATTAGTCTTTGTTGCAATCTGTGCAGATGAGTTGTGGCTGGTGAAGTTGTCATGTTGGTCTGGGCCAGATGGAAAAGATCGCAAAAGTGAACAATTACATAATAAAAATGTTACCCATAAGTCTCTATCTATAACTGTATTGTGATATATTATATGCTCTGCATTACTTGTATCTACCATTCTATGTTCACATATTGGAGGTAATATCAGTGTGGCGCCTCTGAGGCTTCTGTCGCCACAGAGACATTGCACCTCAGCCAGAGGTGTGATATCCCATCCTGGGTAAGGAAAGGAGTAAACGCCGGTCCACAGGCAAATTCACACTACACCCATTGTTAGGCATATTTTGGGACCGGGGATAGTGGCAGCTACCCTCCCATGCTGCATGCTGGGGGGGCCGTAAGACCCATCCCTTCTCCCATAGGGTGGGGCCTAGCAACTGGGTGGGTGGGAGGAGCCAAGAGCCAGATAGAGCAGTGACAGGAAGGTCAAGTTTAGTCTGTGAGGAGAGTTAGTGGAGAAGGAAGAGGAGTGAGGAGTGAAACAGAGAGAGATTGAAACCTCAAGAAAGCAAGAGAAAGTGACGCTTCCTGGTGGAGAGCCTGGGGCCCAGCTAGGCCCAGGTGACACCACAGCAGAGAACTTCAGAAAGGATTCCAGGGCCACTGCAAGGCTTTCAAGCTTGTGGCCTGTTCCACTAAGTCATCAGGTGGAGGGATCAGGCTGCATACAGGGAACGGTCTCTAGAAACTGGAGGAAGAGAAGTCATTTCCAAAGGTGAACACCGAGGCCCAGGGTGGTTGCAAGCGCCCAGGGCTACATCCCACTGTAGAACCCCTGGGAAGAGGGCAAAGTTCCATCCAGGCAAGCCTTCTTGTCCAGAATCTATAGTGGAGGCCAAGACAGGTTTATCCAAAAAAAGTCTAGGCTCTGAAGACAGCCGAGGGAAGAGACACAACAGCAGGGTGCACCGGCTTTTACTCCCCAAATTACCCGGGATCGGCGGAGGTCCCTGACAGTGGATCCCAGCAATCCAAAGGCACCAGTGTGCTGCAGCCCTGGAACTGTGAGTAAACATCTTGAAACTGCACCCCCTGGTGTTGCCTCCATTATTTTGCCTGCACTGCACCAACTACCACACTACCATAGACTTTAATAGGCACCAACAGTTGCCCCAGGGTACCGCTCCACCTGTGGGGAGCAGAACCATCCTAGCTGCTAGTCCATCAGCTCCGGAGGTCCCATTCAGCAGCGGCGGCTCCATAGCCACAATCCACAGGTGGCGTCACAAATATTCCACAAACTTTATTATTAATTACCACCCACACTGAAGCCATATTAGTTGACCCCGCCAGGGTCACGGAGTCGGGCCCCGCCACCACTGATTACCCCCGAACTAGTCCGGCCTGGCACCGGGTGTCCCAAAGCCCTGGGGTGGGCGAGTCATCAGCGTTGTTTTTTATGTAGAGATTTATTTTCAGTAACAGCGTGGTCATCTGCTGAGGTTCCCCTATACCCATTATCAGGGTGTGCCACCATAGTTGTAATCAGGGTTACCGGTTATGGTCCCACTCAGATGTCTCTCCCCCCAAAGCTGAACATCTAGGTACACATCTGCCGCAGTTCAATGCTTAGGTTGTGTTCACACTGCAGTCACACGTTCCATTTTTTTCCCTTACACAGTGAGCCTTTACTCCTCTGCTAATTCTCATACATGTCTCACAGTTACTAATAAATTGGGAAAAAAGGGCCCAGAAAGTGAAATTAAATTAATTTCTATTTTCACTATTGACATTTTTAACAAGTATTTGAACTTTGTGTAAATCCCATGGGTCATGGACTGAAGTGAAACCCTACTGGCAGCTTTCCCACTGTGTCATATTCTTTATTCCCCTACTGGCATGCATAGAAACATCATACACCAAGTCATTAGAATAAATCATTAAGCATGTGACTGCATATAGTGGCGTATATAGAAATCTCTCAAGAGTTCATGTCATCATCCCTAGTCAAGATCACAATTGCACCATTGATATTAGATGGGGAAGGACGTGACCTCCCTGGTGCACTGGGCCCCACTATAGAATGCAGTTCACACATAGAAATGGCAAACACATCCATTTTCACAAATTCCAAATGCATACATGAAGATAAAAGAAAACAGCGGATTGTTTTTGTATAAAAGGATTTTTAATTATATTTTGATTTGCAAAAAATCAACTTCTAAAATACTCGGATTTGCAAATATTTTTATAACAACACCAACAACTTTTAGTATACCAGTATTGGGGAAATGCAGACAATCAATAATAAATCACCAGCAAGAAAAATATAGTCAATATAAAAATTAACTTTTATTGATTAAAAAATATTAAAAGAAACAGGATGTCTCAGGAAAACAAGCCCCCCAGAAGGGGTTAAAAATTGTATCACAACTCTCACTCCTGGAAGAAGCGCTATAAGTGCGAAACGTGCGTCGGAGAGAGTGTGGGACACTTATTTGCACTTTTGTGATACCCCGTTGGTATATGTTCTGTTACTTGCTTTGTCATCAGCTATTTGGAATTATTGCTTTTTTTATAAACACACTCGTGTTAGTATATCTATTTATTAGTATATTGTTCCAATGTTGTATACACCATTTATACAGGGTGACATTAACTATGTAAATTCTTTTTGTGTTCCCAACATAACAACAAGTTGTGATACAATTTTTAACCCCTTCTGGGGGGCTTGTTTTCCTGAGACATCCTGTTTCTATTAAAATTTTTTATTCAATAAAAGTTAATTTTTATATTGACTATATTTTTCTTGCTGGTGATTTAAATATTTATATAAGCAACAACAGGCAAAGAGATCAACTGATACGAGGGACTGCTGATGAGTCTTTGGCTTTACCCAGAAAGAAACGAGATAGGATGTTGAAACTTTACATTTATTCCACATACTCGCTAATGATGTCAACACACTTCTTACATCAGTTTTCTAAGTCCTGTAAACCTAGCAAAAAGAAGGATTTCAGTTGTGCCTCAAACCAGGAATCCGTAGCAGCCATGGCATCAGAAATGGTGTGAAATTTGGTTCCCTTGAGGTGTTTCTTCAGGTTTTGAAACAGATGATACACAGAGGGAGCTAGATCTGGTGAATAAGGTGAGTGGTCAACCAGCTGGAAGTCCAGCTCTGCCAGTTTTGCCATGGTCACTTGTGCAGTGTGAGCAGAGGCATTGTTCTTGCAGGAACAAGATTCCTTTGGACAGCTTGCCGTACCTTTTGGCCTTCAGAGCTGCCTTCAGTTGGTCCAAAAGTTCAATGTAATACCTTGCATTGATGGTGGAACACTTTTAAAAGGTAGTCCACTAGCAGCACACCCTCCTTTTCCCAGAACACAGATGCCATCACCTTAGTGGCAGATTTTTGCACCCTGAACATCTTTGGACGAAGAGAACAACTGTGCCTCCACTCTTTTGACTATTCCTTGCTTTCAGGATCATACAAATAAATCCAGGTCTCATCCATAGTGACCAGTCGATCCAGGAAGTTCTTATCAGTCTGGAAACACTGACAAATGGACCGGGAAGTTTTCACTCACATGTTTCTCTGATCTGTTCTCAAACATTTGGGGACCCACTTTGCAAATAGCTTCCTCATGTCCAAATGTTCATGGATAATGACACAAACACGTTCATGGGAAATCCCCATGATGTCTGCAATTGCTTCAGCGGAAATTTGTGGATTCTCCAGTATGAGGTTGTGGACAGCATCGACAACAACCACTATCGCTTGTCCAGGACGTTCCTCATCATTGGTGCTGAAGTGGCCCGTTTTAAATTTGGCAACTCCGTTCTAAACTGTGGAATATGAAGGGCGTTGATCCCCCAATGTCTGTGACATATCACCATGAATATCCTTTGCGGAATTTCCTTGGAGAAAGAAGAATTTTATCACTCCTCTGCTCTCAGTTTCTGTGAATATCACATTAGACTTCGCCATTTGGTTTTTCTGTGTTGCCATAAGCAACAAACACAAAATTTTGAAAACATATATCAGATACATAAGGCTTTCATGTGATGTAACATTCGTTACCATAGAAACAAAAAAATCACAAAGCCAAAGACTTATCAGCAGCTCCTCGTAGAGGTCTGCCATTGTTTGGTGCTTGACATTGGTGTAAATGTATATCACACAGTGGTGGAAGGAAAAGTAGCTAGTATGGTGTACCAAATTTAGCCAGCAATGTATACTGGTTTGATAAATTTTAATCATTTATGATAAAGTTTGATTAATCCTCCTTCTTTTAAAGGACCTTTGGCAAAGTCCGTTGCTACAAGAATCAAAGTAAAATCCAAATCCAATCAGCTCGTTGAAAAAACAAGGTCAGTCATGAAGGATGAAGAAATAGCTGAATTCTTCACTTGCATCTCAGGTTTACTCCTGCTGCTCAGTTATTTTTACACTGAAACAAACAATTTTGAGGTTCTGTTCTACATGGATGATCACCACCAATAGCGTCATGTGACAACTGATCTAGCAAAGGTTACCTTGACTGAGGTAACAGAGCACTGGGATATCATGGAACAAAAAAGTGACATCAGTCAATGGCTTCTTCTTTTGTGAGTATTCTTAATATTCTTAAGTGAGATAACCTTCTAACAAGTTATCAGGATGGAGCGTTGTGAGTTATGCTAACTTTTGCTGCAGCTATATGTTAAGTAAACTTTATATTCATGCCTAATATTCATTACTTTTATGGAATTCTTTTTTTCCACATTTTATACCTTTTTGGATATTTTTTTTTTTTAGATTTTGCATACCCGTTATTTTAATTTTACACAAAATTCATGTATTAATAAGCTACAACAGTAGACTGGATGGTATATACTATAGGTAAGGATATAATAACGTGCTCTACAATCATAAACAATAATCCCTGCAGTCACCCGTTCACACGTGGTGTTTTTAAGGATTTTTTTTCTGCAGCTAAAACCTTTCCTCTTGGCAGTAAAAACAATATGTATAAAACATAGCAATAGCTATATTTTTTGCTGTGTCTTAAAAAAGGTTTTCCCATGAACAAAGTTCATGTTAATCAATGTATCTTGGCATAAGAATAAGTTAGGCAACTGGATGGGATTATAAATAATGTTCCTGTGCTGAGATAATCTCATATAAAGTGTGTCCACCCATATCCTGTCCACTGCAATTAACTTGAGAACGGCGACAGCTATAGGCATAGAAGTGGTGTCTAGGTATAGTAAAGTAGCTATGCACTATGCAATGAAACAACCTATAGCGCCACCTTGTGGAAAACAACGGAGTTAGCATTTTTATCTCGAAAACAGAACGAGATAGAGAAAAAAAGTGAATTACAAAGTTGTAGGTCATCATCAATTCAATATGAATCGACTCCTTGCATACAGAAATGCTATGATATGAAACCCATGACCTCCAAAACATTGAATGCTGCTCACGCATATGGCACTCATTTAACTTTGATGCTAAAAGTGGCCACCGTCAGCTGCAATGCACATCTGGACTCTGGACAGCATACTGAATCTTACTGCACGTTGTGCAATATGGTAGGTGACACGTTAACACAAGCACCTGTAATACATCATCGTAGGTCCTGTAATGTTGGTGGAGGGGTCGCATACACCTGCTGTTTGATGTGACCTCACAGAAAGAAGTCCAATGGGGTCAGTTCAGGTGTGCGTGGAGGCCACTCTATGAAGCCACCATGCCCAATGACTTGTAGGAAGGTCTCCATGAGGTATCTCTTCACGTCCGCAGCCTTGTGAGTTTTACACATTCTAATCACAGCATTTCTGACTGTAAGGTGTCGATTCATATTGAATTGATGATGCCCTACAACTTTGTAATTCACTTTTTTTCTCTACCTCGTTCCGTTTTTGAGTTCTCAAGTTAATGGCGGTGGACAGGATATGGGTAGACACACTGTATGTGTCCCTGCTATGTACTGTGTAATGGCTGTGTCTGACCGTATCAGGACATGGTCTGATCATACCACAGCTCCTGGGCCAGGGATGATGCAAAAGAGTATAAAGAAATTATAGCACAGGATTAAAAATAATTCTTTATTTGAGGTAAAACATTTTTTAAAAACAGACAGGGAAATGTTTTCTGTCACAGAAAGAATTGGCTGTGATCCCGTGCGGTAATGTCTGTATAATCTCTTTTGCATCCTCCCCTGTCCAGGAGCTGTTGTATGATCAGACCATGGCCCTATATGGTCAGACATGGCCAGTCAGGTGAAAGAATTAAAAAAAATCTGAAATCTTTTAGCTTTTGCTGTTACCATAATATGTAGCTTCATTTCCGCCCTGAAAATATGCACCAAAAAAGCCACATGGGAACACATACTAAGAAAATGGCAAAAATTAACTATGTGGACCTAAGGGGTACTTTACATGTTGCGACATCGCTACCACTATATCGTCGGGGTCATGTCGTTAGTGACGCACATCCGGCGCCGGTAGCGACATCGCAACATGTAAATCCTAGGTGGAACAATGAACGAGCACAGAAGCGTACAATATCGCTGATCTATGTAGCGTCGTTCATTTCCATAATGTTGATGCAACCACAGGTACGATGTTGTTTGTCATTCCTGCAGCTCCACACACCGCTGTGTGTAAACCCGCAGGAGCGACAAACATCTCCTTACCTGCGTCCGCCGGCAATGCGGAAGGAAGGAGGTGGACGGGATGTTACGTTCCGATCATCTCCGCCCCTCCACTTCTACTGATCGGCCGATTAGTGATGTCGTGGTGACGTCGCTGTGACGCCGCTGTGACGCCGAACGCACCTCCCCCTTGAGGGAGGGATTGTTCGGCAGTCACAGCAACGTCGCCGTGCAGGTACGTGTGTGTGAAGCTGCCGTAGTGATAATGTTCTCTACGGCAGCAATCACAACATATCTCATGTGCGACGGGGGCGGGTGCTATCGTGCTGAACATCGCTAGCATCGGCTAGCGATATCGCAGCGTGTAAAGTACCCCTAACGATAGCTCTGTAAGCTAAAGTATTGCTAAAATATGTTTGCATAGTTGATTATACACACAATACACACTGTATACCTATATTCTTCTGTCCTTAGTATATAGTAGATAAATACATCATAGTTGATGGCCAAGAAAAGAATGATTATTTGAAGCTTTTATGAAACAAAATGTCCCGCTCGAAGTAGACCGTGTTCAAAAACACTGCGTGACCGCTGTGCACAGACCCACAGAAGTCTGGCGCACTACACAACACACAACAGGGATAAGGGGGACTTTTAAAATGATGTACCCTGCATCTAGGGAGAGAGGTGAGGAGACACCTCATGGACTCACCTCACGCTGTTTCCTGAACTCTCTAGCATCCCTATACGGAGTGTTTCAATCCGTTGGCGATCCAGATACCTAATCCCTCACTAGTCCTACAAACACCTGGCTAGTGTAATGGCCGGAAAGAGACACTAGTCCCACCACTGTACTAATAAACATGCAGGGAAAGGTAGACAGACAGGGGAATATGAAACAACACAAACGTGATAGCTGCAACATCACGACTCCAACAACAGGAAAGGCAGCAGAAGTCCAACAGCTCCTAGAGACGAGCAAGTCAAGGTGGTCAGGCATAGAAGATTCTATTTCCAGCGGAGGCTGAAGGATGGAGAGGCTACTTAAAGTAGATGGGAAGGGTAACTCACTGGTTGCACATAAGGTAATTAGCAAGGAGCTTCTAGCAAGAAAAAAACTGACATTAACTCCTGAAGTGCCAACAGAAAGCAAATGCATTTAATATGCTGAGCCACCCAACAATAAGTGAAGCTCAGCTCGTAGGGACATCACGCATCTCTCAACTGCGAGACACACTTGTCACACAAAACCTGTATCAGGGACCCAGGGAGCCTTAGCTATGACGTGCCATTGATAATGAAGCTTTCGTTGTCTGGTATAAGAGCCCTGAGGAAGCTACAAATTGGTGATTCCTCAAGTTATTATGTTATTTGGTTCCGAGAAGAACATTGGAAAACTAATAATTGGTTCCAAAGCCCCAAAAATGTAATCCAAATGTAATTTAACTCCTGTCTCAACAGTGGCACTCTTCCACCTCAAGCACCATTCTCATCATGTTTTGTCCTACATTTAGTGGGTGTGCCAGAGAAGCTTCATGAGTAGACTGGGCTCTACCAGAAATTGTATAATGTTAAAAAAACAAATATGGATACTATAATAATCTATGCGAATGCCTTAATATGCTTTACAATTTAATGCCTACTTCTTGGGTGTGTCAATACCTTTTTTAAGAGGTATTATAGTCTATGGAAGATAGGAACAATATATTCTCTCTTTAGTCCAAATGATAGTTTTAATTAAATAATGTACCAATAAAATATGGATCTGAAAGCTGCATCTCTAGGGATTGATTTTGATTCTACTACTACATACTGGTTCTAAGCAAAATCCGTACTTTTTGGAAATTTGAAGGTCGCCTGGACTTTGCGACCTAGTCTATTGCTTGATATTTATATGGCTATGGATTAGTGTTGAGCGGACCCGGATCGGCAAAATCCGGATCCGCACGGTTTGAGCGGCAGATCCGAGTCCGACCTGGACGCGGGATCTGGGTGCACGATCCGGATCCGTTTTTTTTTTTTTTGTTCTCTCTCACTCTCCTCTCTCCTCTCTCTCTTCTCTCTCTCTCTCTTCTCTCTCTTCTCTCTCTCTCTCTCTCTCTCTCAAGGAGGCAGTTTTAAAAAACTCTCTCTCTCTCAAGGAGGCAGTTTTAAAAAATTACTAAATTATTCTCTTCACTCAGTCCTCCGCTCACTCACTCCAGTTTTTGGATTGGTACTTGGATAAATCTTCAGATTGGACTTTGGATCCTCTAGTGCTGATTAGGCCTCAAATGGTCATGTGGGGTGTGGAACAGATCAATGTCATAAATAACACATAACCAGCTAAAGCCTAGTTAGTGCCAGAGGATTCAAAGACCAATCCAAAACTGATCTGAAACCTGAGGGTGCTAAATGAGTTAAGGATGGGGAGCTGTCTCTGTAGGACAGGTGAGGGGATGAGAGGTACAGTTAGGTCCAGAAATATTTGGACAGTGACACAATTTTCGCGAGTTGGGCTCTGCATGCCACCACATTGGATTTGAAATGAAACCTCTACAACAGAATTCAAGTGCAGATTGTAACGTTTAATTTGAAGGTTTAAACAAAAATATCTGATAGAAATTGTAGGTACACATTTCTTTACAAACACTCCACATTTTAGGAGGTCAAAAGTAATTGGACAAATAAACCAAACCCAAACAAAATATTTTTATTTTCAATATTTTGTTGCGAATCCTTTGGAGGCAATCACTGCCTTAAGTCTGGAACCCATGGACATCACCAAACGCTGGGTTTCCTCCTTCTTAATGCTTTGCCAGGCCTTTACAGCCGCAGCCTTCAGGTCTTGCTTGTTTGTGGGTCATTCCGTCTTAAGTCTGGATTTGAGCAAGTGAAATGCATGCTCAATTGGGTTAAGATCTGGTGATTGACTTGGCCATTGCAGAATGTTCCACTTTTTTGCACTCATGAACTCCTGGGTAGCTTTTGCTGTATGCTTGGGGTCATAGTCCATCTGTACTATGAAGCGCCGTCCGATCAACTTTGCGGCATTTGGCTGAATCTGGGCTGAAAGTATATCCCGGTACACTTCAGAATTCATCCGGCTACTCTTGTCTGCTGTTATGTCATCAATAAACACAAGTGACCCAGTGCCATTGAAAGCCATGCATGCCCATGCCATCATGTTGCCTCCACCATGTTTTACAGAGGATGTGGTGTGCCTTGGATCATGTGCCGTTCCCTTTCTTCTCCAAACTTTTTTCTTCCCATCATTCTGGTACAGGTTGATCTTTGTCTCATCTGTCCATAGAATACTTTTCCAGAACTGAGCTGGCTTCATGAGGTGTTTTTCAGCAAATTTAACTCTGGCCTGTCTATTTTTGGAATTGATGAATGGTTTGCATCTAGATGTGAACCCTTTGTATTTACTTTCATGGAGTCTTCTCTTTACTGTTGACTTAGAGACAGATACACCTACTTCACTGAGAGTGTTCTGGACTTCAGTTGATGTTGTGAACGGGTTTTTCTTCACCAAAGAAAGTATGCGGCGATCATCCACCACTGTTATCATCCGTGGACGCCCAGGCCTTTTTGAGTTCCCAAGCTCACCAGTCAATTCCTTTTTTCTCAGAATGTACCCGACTGTTGATTTTGCTACTCCAAGCATGTCTGCTATCTCTCTGATGGATTTTTTCTTTTTTTTCAGCCTCAGGATGTTCTGCTTCACCTCAATTGAGAGTTCCTTAGACCGCATGTTGTCTGGTCACAGCAACAGCTTCCAAATGCAAAACCACACACCTGTAATCAACCCCAGACCTTTTAACTACTTCATTGATTACAGGTTAACGAGGGAGACGCCTTCAGAGTTAATTGCAGCCCTTAGAGTCCCTTGTCCAATTACTTTTGGTCCCTTTAAAAAGAGGAGGCTATGCATTACAGAGCTATGATTCCTAAACCCTTTCTCCGATTTGGATGTGAAAACTCTCATATTGCAGCTGGGAGTGTGCACTTTCAGCCCATATTATATATATAATTGTATTTCTGAACATGTTTTTGTAAACAGCTAAAATAACAAAACTTGTGTCACTGTCCAAATATTTCTGGACCTAACTGTACAAACACTATAAAAAAGGAAAAAAAAATAGAACCAAAAATAATTATTTTCACTGCAAGTTTTGCGCCTTACATCTCACTGGTACATCTCTTCAAATTGGTTCCTTTTCTCACCAGGTCAGGCAGTTTATTTCCTGCAAGACGAAGTATGTGGTTTATGTGATTGTATGCCCCTGTGGAAGATTTTATATAGGGAAGACAATAAGGTGCATGTACATACGCTTTAGGGAGCACTATAAATCGATTTCCACAGGTAAAGGTTCTCCTAGGCTAATAGAACACATTCGCACAGCACATGAAGGTAATCCCAACATCTTGCGCTTTGCAGGACTAGTCCAGGTTTCCCTGCCTCCACAAGGGGGCGATCTCCATAAGTTATTGCTACGTAAAGAAGCAAGTATGATAATAAAATTTGGAGCGCAGGGAAACCTGGGTTTGAATGACCGTAACGACCTAGCGGTATTCTTATAATACCGGCTTGCATAAAACTGATTTTTTGCAAATTATTTTCGAGTGATGGATTCATTTTGGATCTTTTGATAAATGAGTGGTTATGTCATTAAAAAGAATAATATGAACATAATGGGTTATGTATTGATATGACATTGATAAATGCCTCTGTACCTTTCAGGTGAATTTTTTCCTTTTTTTTTTTTTCCCCTGTTTTCATGTTTGTTTTTGAAATGTGTGTCACATTGATTATATGACCATGTTTTAAATGGGATGTGTTGTCTGCACTTATGTTAATCACTATCATGTGTGCATTCCTCTGTTTTTAATGTGCGGTGATGTGGCCTGGATGCACTCCCCTTTATAAGGTGCGTGCGGCCATTCCCCGACGTGGACCCGTAGAAGTCTGGCTTACAGACGAAACGGCCGTCGTCCTTTGGAGGGACTCGCATCCTAGTCACCTCCCGCATTTTTATCTGCACCGATGAAAAGAACGCTTGAATAAAAAAGAAATTGTTTGGCATAGCAGCTGTTTGCGGTCGATTTTTCATCTTCCTGTTGTAAAATAAAACTTGTGTCACTGTCCAAATATTTCTGGCCCTGACTGTAGATATAGGCAGGTAATTACTATTTTTTTTTTTACCAGTTTCCTAGAGGGCTGCCATTCTGCTTGATGCATATCAATCCAATCCTGAAAATGTTAAATGTTTTCAAATCAGACATTTGGGAGAAATTGGTAACAAATTAAAATTGTTATGAATCGATTCACTCATCTCTAGTGAAAAATTCCAAACTCTGAAGACAAAAGATCCAAGGTAGATCTGCTCAGATGAGCTTCTCTGTATTACCACAATCACCAAAGGTTCATCTCAGGTTCACAACTATGTTGAAACATAGAAAACTACAGTAATTTTTATCAAATAGAGAATAAAATGACAAAATTCTCGAGTTGGACAAAAAGAGTCACAGGAGCCTGGTCAAAGCACTGGGAACCTTTTACTACCTGTGGCCTTCCTGGTACCTCTTCTCGGTTATAAACCCCCCATGTCTTTAGGTTGCAGCATGACACACACAAAGTTGTGAGAGCCTACAAATCAGAAAAATAAGATCAAAATCATCAAATACATCATTGTAAATTACCATGTATATGTGGAAACTCCAACCATATAGAAACTCAGAAACAACGGAGTCATATTCCAGATTTTCAAGTATAAAATATAATTTTTATTAAACATTCATAAAATCACAGAGTATGCAATTAGCAATAATAAAGGGGAAATAAAGTGCAGGAAAAAGGGCATGCAAATACCCCGGAATAGAAATAGTAATTTAGCACGGTATCCAGTATATATATTGCACATGCGCAGCAAAAGACAAATTGTAAACAATTTATACGTTTAAAAAAATGGATTTAATGCGCTACTGCCACAGATGCTGGAGGAAACCTTGTGAGGTATCTAACACACAAAAGTGTATAATTTTATATAGGTTTCAACTCCAACAGGTGCGGGCATAAGCACATAAAAGGTCATATACTAGATAGAATAATGTCAACCACTAGGGGCAGTATAAAGCAGTGACAAAAAAATAAACAAATTGTAAACAATTTATACGTTTAAGAAAGTGGATTTAATGCGCTACTGCCACAGATGTTGGAAGAAACCTTGTAAGGTATCTAGCACACAAAAGTGTATAATTTTATATAGGTTTCAATTCCAACAAATGCGGACATGAGCACATGAAAGGTCATATATTAGATAGAATAATGTCAACCACTAGGGGCAGTATACAAGCAGTAACAGAAGGATCAATCATGCTCACCTATAATAACAATTCCGGCTGGTAAATGCTGTCCATGGGCCCCGATGTGCGTTTCGCGTTGGGCTTCCTCGGGGGGCCTTGATATAAAATTATACACTTTTGTATGCTAGTTACCTTACAAGGTTTCTTCCAACATCTGTGGCAGTAGCGCATTAATTCCACTTTCTTAAGCCTGCTTTACATATTTCGATTCTGCATACGATATCATATGCGATCGTAACCGCCCCATCGTATGTGCAGCATGTTCAATTTTGTTGAATGTGCCGCACAAACGATTAACCCCCGTCACACGTACTTACCCGTCCATACGACCTTGAAGTGGACGGCGAACGTCCACTTCCTTGAGTGGGAGGAACGTTCGGCGTCACATCGACGTCACGCGGCAGCCGTCCAATAGAAGCGGAGGGTCAGAGATGAGTGGGACGTAAACATCTCACTCACCTCCTTCCTTCCGCATTGCTGGCCGGGAGCCGCAGGATGCAGATCAAATCTGTTCATCGTTCCCGGGGTGTCACACACTGCGATGTGTGCTACCCTGGGTACGATGAACAACCTGACGTTCAATTCATGAGGAATGAACGACGTGCATGTGATGAACGTTTTACCGTTCATTCGCAATCGCACGTAGCTGTTACACACTACAATGTACCTTACGATGCCGGATGTGCGTCACTTACGACGTGACCCCGCCGACACATAGTAAGATATATTGTAGTGTGTAAAGCGGGCTTTAGACGTATAAATTGTTTACAATTTGTCTTTTTTTGTCACTGCTTATATACTGCCCCTAGTGGTTGACATTATTCTATCTAGTATATGACCTTTTATGTGCTTATGCCCGCACCTATTGGAATTGAAACCTATATAAAATTATACACTTTTGTGTGTTAGATACCTCACAAGGTTTCCTCCAGCATCTGTGGCAGTAGCGCATTAAATCCATTTTCTTAAACGTATAAATTGTTTACAATTTGTCTTTTTTCTGGGCATGTGCAATATATATACTGGATCCGTGCTAAATGACTATTCCTATTCCAGGGTATTTGCGTGCCCTTTTTCCTGCACTTTATTTCCCCTTTATTATTGCTAATTGCATACTCTCTGATTTTATGAATGTTTAATAAAAATTATATTTTATACTTGAAAATCTGGAATATGACTCCGTTGTTTCTGAGTTTCTAAATCAGAAAAATAAAAGCAAAAAAGAAAAGAAAAAGTGTTGTGCGGAATGTTTTCACAAATAAGATTGGAGACATTTAGGTGTGGAATGCGTTTATCAGTAAAATCAATGCGTTTCAAAATCAGACCGATTTCGAAATGTGTTGCTTCTTTAAATAAATGCATTGTCTTTCTGTTTCTACTAATCAGAACACTGCAAGTAGTAGTGTAAAGAGTTGAATGTGCTAAAATCTCTACTCTTATCTGAATCTGAGCTATTGTTTATCTAAACTAAATGGTTTGTTGCTCTGTGATTAACATTGGTGTGACCCCTCACTGGTGCACAGCAGTCAGACATGCCCCCTGCTTTGATTGACACCTTACAGTCAATGCACAATCTCTATAGAGAGTCTGGTGTGGATGAGGACAGCTGCCAGCTCTGCTGCACTCAATTCTTAAATAAAGTCAGAACAGCTGCACACACTGATTTTAGTTAAACATGGTTAGACTCAGAATCTCTTTGCCTACAACATGCTGCTCTCAGATGAAGTAGCAAAAACCTGCTGACAGGTTCTCTTTAAATGTATCTGTTGATTGACTTGTATGGAGTCAGGCACAAGTGGGGTTCATGTGTGAATCAGGAGGAGGAAAATGAGAAGACAAGTGGGTTGCTTCTAGGTAGGACACAGCCAGTTAGAAGTCAGAGTTCATGGTTAGTGGTCCTAAGTTCCAAATATGGGCAGACTGCTGAGTTTGGGTGTGCTGTGATGAGAGACCACTATAGATACGTAGTACGATTCAAATACTGAGAAACTGGAGAAGACCGTGAGAGTGACAGAGTTAGTAAATGATAAGAGATCAATAGATTGCAAAGCCAAATAAACCACAATCTTTGCCAGGGATGACGATTGTAAGTATAGAGAGAGAGGTCCAGGGGAACTGCGAGACCTGTGTAGACAAAGAGTTGATTGGAGAAAAGGACTTGTATCAGAGGATGGTGAGTTACATTAACAACAGAGTGAAACGTATTCTAATTGGGTACGTTGAAGTGAATAATAGTCACCATAACAGGACACAAATTTCTCTATGGGGGATGGAGGATCAATCAGAGCCTGGAGCCTGTGACCCTTAGAAAATGGACTTTATATGTAATTGTGCCGCCCTGTGCTCGGCTGCAACGGCGTTGGGTGCGGACACGGGCGACGAGGAAAAAGGCGTGGCGGACGGGAGCAGGCCGGGCCCCTCGGCCGGAATGGCTGGTTCCTGGGGCACATACATAGGGGCGTGGGTCATTGCTTACCCGCTCCTCCTTCGCGCGCCCGGATGGCTGCAGCAATGCCCTTCATCTCCGACGCCCACTTTGCCAGCATGAAGTGGGCTTGGGCCTGGATACTCTGACACATCCTGCCGCGTTGGTGTCCAGGAACAGGTTTCTGCAGAGTCCTTGTGTCCCTGCACTTATCAGCCGAGGTTACATCAGCTCTTCCCACTTCTCCCCCTTGGTCTTTTCACGGCCTTCCTCTCTCCAACCGGTAAGTTTCGTTTTCTGACTTCCGGCCTTGCTTTACGGCCGTATTCCCAGGGGGCGGGGCTTCAGTTTTTGCGCTCTTTTCGCGGGGAAGTAGACTCTGGCGGGAATCTTCGCGCCAAAAGATGGCGGCAAGATGGCGGACTTCAAAACTTTTACAACGGATCACCACTGACTGTCCATACAAGGCGCACTTCACTAGGTAAGTGAATGGGTAAGTATCCTGTTCGTGACACCAGGAAATCGGTGTGTGCCGCCTCGTGATCGGCTGCAACTGAGCCTCTCGGATCCGGGCTCACTGGTGGGTGGCTCAAGCGTCTCCGGACCCGGGGGCCCCTGTGGTCACTCCGATCTAAAAGGGGGGATGGCGTTCTTGGGACGTAGGTGTATGGCCAGAGCCGTGTTTTAAGTTTGTGACGCCACCCATGGGATGTGGTGAAGGTGGACACCACTGCTGCAGTCACTGGGCACCCGAGGAAGATGGTATGCAGCAAGTTGTTATCCCCTCCATGGGCAGGGATGGTGGCCCCGGGACCCATTGGGGGTGCTTTGACGGTGCAGGGAGATGGGCGGCCGGAGGGCACTGGTGTACTCACTATTAGAATGAAACACTCGAGTCTCTGGTAAACCAAGATGATGGTGGTCGGTGCCCGCAGCCAGCTGCATTCGTGATCCCCCACCCGGTTGGTGGTCTCTGCCTTTCTCCTGCACCTTTTTGAATTGTTGGGCTGCCTGCGCTTGCAGCGTCAGGAGTCCGCTCCTCGGCTTATGGATGTCGGGAGAGCCCGTTTGCCCACAGATGCTGGCCCGTGGGATCTCTGAGCCTTGGCGGTGGCTTTCTATCCCCCTCGTTGGGCTGTTGTCTTCTATGAGGGACTTTGGGTGGGAAAAGACATAAAGTCCAGACCGCAATCAGTTAATTAACTCAGTCCAGAAGTTTCTAGACCTCGTTTCAGGGTCCGAGTACCCCCTCTTGTGCTTCGGTATCCGAGTCGGATCTCCGGGTCGGTACCGGCGGACCACTACCCTGTCCCGGGCCACTACCCTGTCCCGGTCCACCACGGTTCCACCGAACCGTCTTCCCGGCTCCTGCAGGCAGAGGCCTCGGTATGCCTCCTAGCCAAAGGCACCAGGGCTCCTACCCTGGCACCTGTCAGACAGTTGCAGACCTGACACCCAGGTCTGCTTCCACTCTACTTCACTTCTTAAACTGATCTGCACTGTGTTTCCTGCCTCAGGCGCTCTGAACTCCTCGGTGGGTGTGGCCAACCTTATGACTCTGCCCCCTGGTGTCTCCATCCAGCCCTGAGGGAGGTGACTAGGGTTTAATGTGGTTGGCTGGTGTTACCTAGTTAGGGACTGGTGTAATGCGGGGCCCTATCTGTGACTACCTGGCTAGTCCAGGACATCACAGAATAACGAGAAGTCATATCAACTCAACCTCTCTAGCGGAGGCCTCACAGGGAAAAACAGGATATATCAGAACTGTTAACGGAACTGTAGTGGGAGAAAAATTTGTGGGAGCTTTCGAAAGTAACCATTGAGCAACATAATAGAGAAGGGTTTGTGCCTACTACTAGTAAGGGAACTGTACAAGAAGAATTGTACCTACTATCTGTTCTGCATAGTTGTGACTAAGCTAAGGTTTAATTAAAATCATATCTGTGGACATTGCTCTCTCCCTTGACTGTGAACCATCTGGTCTTGTCCTGTCATATCCAGCAGTAATAAACAGTCTGAAGAGGCGTTTCACCTAGATGAGGAGAACCATGGAGACCCACATACCTAGCCAGGACCTACATTTTCATGTAGCATGGCAGGGCGTAGGCAACAAGCACCTCATCCCCGACTACTGCCCACGACCACCTTATAGTAGGACGTTCGCAGGGCTCTTGTCCAGAGGTCAAGGACTAATGATTTGGACCAAGGTTCTGCAAATCTTTTTCCTCAACTCTACTAAAAACAACTAAACCACTAGCAATGACAGGCTCAAATACAGCTTTAACAAATCAGTTTGATTCTAAAAAGTCTTCAGAGACTTTCTTAAAAATCTCTCGAAAAGACCATATTGGATTCAAACCAAAATGTATTTTAATGTACTTGTCTCTCCACAGTTGATAACTACATCAGCTCCAGCCACAAACTGCAAACATTCAGTCTCATATATTTAAGACTAATCCCAATGTTAGCCATATCTCCAACAGCCAGGGCTGCGGGATTCAATATCTGTTATCCCTATTGCATATTCCTATCAGCTATGGAAACACCTGTTCTCTGCCTGTATTTCACGATGCATTCTGTAACGGGGACGTATAAAGCAATCGTGAGATGGGTTCTAAAGGAAGACTAGATATAAAATGCAGAGAGACATGCGGGTCATACAATCCTCACAATGATAACTTGGCTTTGTCCTTTTGCACGTCATTATATCTCACATCTCTATGGATTTCAAGGATGACACACTTTTTATGACACTGAGAATATGCTGCATAAGAGATCGTGCACTTTACATTTTTCGTTTTTTTTTAGTAGACCTATTTGCAGTAAAAAGGATCATTTACCTGCTTCTATGTGATGACTTTTAAAGGGAATGTTCTTACTGACCTTCCAGCTTCTATTTTACATAATCTGAAGCAAATAAAATGAAGTCAGATAGTCTTGGATATTTTATATTACAGATTTCTCATTTTCAATGTTGGAAGTCCCTTTAGAAATCCAGTTAATATTTTGCAATTAAAGTAGAACTAGACCGAGGCCTGAAGCTGCCTATACACAATGTATTAATGTTGGCTGAATGATTAACGATCAAATCATCAATGATCTTATTAGTCTGGGGACTTCCCGATTCCCCTCACTCTCTCTTTGCATGTCAATATGTCTGATTCTTTCTTTCTTCTATTGGTAATATTAGGGAGGGACCAATAGGCAACGCTACCTTCATAGCCACCTTTACATTACATAGATCTTATACATAAAAAGGATGATTTATCAAGACTGGTATGTGTTATGCCAGCCTGAAACCCAGTATGATGCAGTAGGATTCACCAAGTTCATTTAAGGGGTTGTTTGGTACTTTAATATTGATGACCTATCCTTAAGATAGTCCAAAGTTGAAGAACGGACGAAGTAGCAAGTTTGGTGTGAAGTCAAGTCCAAGACCTGTAGAAGCGCATTTTTGAGCAAATGGGCCATCGCAAAGTTGTGACCCTCTTCTACTCACCAGCTCATTTTTATGTGGAATAAGCAATAGAGGACTTGTCTTCCCACCGGTAAGTGCCACTTTGTTTGTTCTTCAACTTTGGATTGTGCTGTGCTGCACAGTTGGAAGTTGACGTTTTGCTCCCACTGCTAAGTCTCCCACCTGCTCACAGATTAAGCTCTATGTATTGATGGTGCTGGACCCCTTTCCCTTTCTTTGATGTTTGCTATCCTTAGGATAGGTAATCAATGTCTGATTGGGCACCCTTGCCAATCAGCTATTCCAGATGCCACCACCGTTGGCCAGAGCTACTAAGTTGCGTTTTCCAGATGCCACTGCCACAGGCCAGAACTACTCAGTTTCAGCGCTGCACAGCACAAATCCATCAACTGTATAGTGGTCAAGACTTGCTACTGCATATCCACTTCTATTTGAATCAATAGAGGCTGGATGTGCAGTATCTGGCCTTGACCACTCTTCCGTTGACGGAGCTGTGCTTCTCCTCAACTGAATATTTCCGGCTGGTTGTGGCACTGTAAACAGCTGATCACCGGAGATGTCCACTCCCACCAATAAAATATTGATGACCTATCCTATCTAAGTATAGTTCATCAATGTTAAAATCCTGGACAACCCATATAATAGGAATGTGTCTCTTAATGAATTTGTTGCATTTAATATCAGGCATGTGCCAACATCAGAAATTAAGTCTGGTCATCAACTGGATTATATTTCTGTCTTAATTTATGCCACTCTCGTGGCATTGATTAGGATGAATTTGACAAACTGTATTAATCCCCCCACCTTCCTCCATAAAGCTCTTACTTGCCAAAAAGTTTGTTAGAACTGGCAAACAAAGTCACAAAATTATTGTGCAGCAACGAGTTGTGCAACAATTTTGCTACATTTCAAAAAGCTGTAATCGAGATTTCTGTCGCAAACTGATGAATTGACCTTAAAGTTCCTAGCCAAATAGTTGGCATAAGCACCATGGCGCTCTTGAGCCAAAACGCTATGTGGACCCCTTGTTAGTTGCTACTTTGAAAACTATCAATATTTATATGTAAATTAGGTAGTGAGAAGAGTGATAGAATGATACACTATGTATAAAAAAAATAAAATACCATCCAGGGAAACTGCAATAGTGAATCAAAGACTATATATGGTGAAATGGACAAATCAGCAAACTCACGAGAAAGAAGAGAAAGAAAAAAAGACAAAAAGTCCATAGTTTGTAAATTACAGTATAATGTACTCTATTGAAAGACCAATTAAAAGAAATAAACTACATGCAATAAATAAGATCACAAATCAACAAAAAAGTGAATGAAACAACAATAATAAATAGGGTAAGTACTGGAGCACCAGAGCGTGGACAACTTGGTATGATGCCTGAATTTCAATAAAAAGTGGAAAATATATTAAAAAAAAATGAAAAATAAGAACTCTGATGAAGGTACTATTCTGCCGAAACACGAGTCAAGGGAGAAGCTTTCCGACATTAGGACCACTATACAGTATGTGCAAGTACATTGCCTTATACCTCATTTCTGACATTCCCTGTGACTTGTGAGCTATTTACCATTCATCATTTCTAATGAGAGCAGATTATTGGGCCAGATTTACTAATCATATCTATCCTAACATATTAGCACTGATTCCTCAAATCTTTTCCGCCAGAAAACTGGATTAAAATGCTTTGAAAAGCCGTATGCGAGGATGCCTAAAAATATTTTGACTTTTGGCATTTTCATAGCTGTGGCGTGACATGGAAGGGACGGAGTGGTGATGCCTACTTATCTCACTCACTCACTATTTGACATTAAAAAGGTACATAATGTAATCTGTACTGTGGAAAGGTATATGTGTCATACTTGTCAATATTCTAGATTTAGGAGGACATTGCCGAATTGGAGAAATATCCCCCTGTCCTGGGAGGTCAGGACTTTGTCTGTAACTCTACTCTGAGACCTCAGGTCCAGTATTTTGTTCAGAGGCAGCACGGCAATATTTTCATGTCTCTTGGCGATACAGGCTCACTATATGTATTTTAATTTAATTTCTCCTCCAAGTCAGGCCAAGGCCTTGAATTGCTAACAAGATTTATTATTTTGCACACCCAAAAAAAGTACTTTCCCTAACAAATTAATTGAATACCATGTTGCCTAAATAAGTACACCCCATTGAAAGACTTGGGATCAAAGTTAAAGTTTAGACTTTAAGAATTCAATTTAGAATTCAGCACTAATTATTCATCACAGCAGACAGCTGACAATAAAAGACCGTTACTTAGAGAAAGCCCTTCCCTTTTCATGCTGTCAGCAGTGGCACAACATGGAAGAGAAATGTCACAGGATCTGCAGGATTTGAATGACTGACACTGGAGGTAACAGTAGCATTATCACATGTAGTGTGCTACCCCTCAAAAAACAATGAAAAAAACACTCCCTCCCTTCCCCAGAAAGGATCTGTTTATGGCTGGCTGCATGTGGGGAGAGACTTGAATTGCCCAATTAACCCTGCTGTACTGTTCGGGTCAATAAGACCCAAAATGATATTTGAGACCCTGCAGATTTTATTTAATGAGGATTTGAAACTAGTGGTTCCTTGACTTCTCCTCATTTGTGGAGCTCTACATTTTTTTTTTGTTTTTGTTTTTTTTTTTTTGTTTACTTTTTGCTACACGCTGATTGTTACACTTGTACTGTTCGGGTCAATGTGACTCGATAGCATTTTATACTGTTCTACAGGTCTCTGATTATTTCTAGAGTACTGCGGTTTGATTCTAAAACAGATAGAATGGAAAGAAGAGCTAAAGATAAACTAGCCCCTATTAGAAATGTTTGGAATCAATGGGTAGAGATTCTACCAAAATTGTATAACAGTGGTAAAAATGTAACTGTTGATGAGCAACTGGTGGCATTCCGAGGTAGGTGCCCATTCAGACAATATATACCAAGTAAGCCAGCAAAATATGGCATCAAGATCTGGACACTTTGCGACAGCAAAAGTTCATATGCTCTAAATGTTCAAGTGTATACAGGAAAAACCCTGATGAAAGACCTGAAAAAAATCAGGATATGCGTGTTGTTCTAGATGTGACTCATGGACTAAAAGGACAAAATGTCACATGTGACAACTTTTTTACATCCTATCAACTAGGCCAGATGTTGAAGAAAAAACAACTTACCATGCTGGGTACTATGAGAAAAAACAAACCTGAACTACCACAAGGTATCCTTAGCAAGAGAGAGGTGTACAGTTCTACTTTTTATTTTTCTGGAAATACAACTGTTGTTTCTTATGTTCCAAAAAAGAGAATTTTGTTTACTTACCGTAAATTCTTTTTCTTATAGTTCTGACATGGGAGACCCAAACCATGGGTGTATAGCTTCTGCCTCCGGAGGACACACAAAGTACTACACTAAAAGTGTAGCTCCTCCCTCCGAGCATATACACTCCTCGGATGACAAATCCAACCAGTTTAGTGCCAAAGCTGAAGGAGGACATCCACCCATAAGTAGAGATAGAGTAAAACCCGGAATAACCGGAACCTCTGTCTACAACAACCGCCGGTGAAAACACACGGAACAAGAAAGCTGCCAACAGGCAACAGGGAGGGTGCTGGGTCTCCCATGTCGGAACTATAAGAAAAAGAATTTACGGTAAGTAAACAAAATTCTCTTTTTCTTCATCGTTCCTTATGGGAGACCCAAACCATGGGACGTCTCAAAGCAGTCCATGGGTGGGAAATAAACAGAAACTGAGAAGTAGGCAAACCTAACTTCACAAATGGGTGACAGCCGTCCGAAGGATGCGTCTGCCCAAGCTCGCATCTGCCGAAGCATGAGCATGCACTTGGTAGTGCTTCGAAAGGGTGTGCAGACTAGACCAAATGGCAGCCTGACAGACCTGCTGAGCCGTAGCGCAAGAGGCACCGACAGCTCTGGTCAAGTGCGCCTTAATCCCCGGCGGGGGAGGCACCTGAGAACATTGGTAGGCATCGGAAATGGCCGACCTAATCCAACGAGCTAGGGTCGGTTTAGAAACCGAGAAACCCTTGCGTTGACGTGTGGTCAGCACAAAAAGAGAGGTGCACCGCCTAAAAAACAGCGGTGCGTGACACATAGATCCGGAGCGTCCGCACCAAATCTAAAGCATGCAACGCTTTCTCAAAGCGATGCACAGGGGCCGAACAAAGGGAAGACAATTGAATGTCCTGGTTAAGGTGGAAAGGAGACACCACCTTAGGGAGAAGGCCCGGAGTCGGACGGAGAACCACCTTGTCTTGGTGAAAAAAACCAAAAGGGGTGACTCCGAAGAGAGCACAGTCAAATCAGAGACTCTCCTGAGAGAAATTATGGCCACCAGAAAGACCACTTTCTGTGAAAGACGAAACAACGAAACCTCCCTAAGAGGCTCAAAGGGGGGTTTCTGTAAGGCCATGAGGACCAGATTAAGGTCTCAGGGATCCAGAGACCGCCGGAAAGGCGGAATGATGTGAGATGCGCCCTTCATGAAGGTGCGCACCTGGGCCAGCCGGACGATATGCCGCTGGAACAACGCTGACAGAGCCGAGACCTGTCCCTTGAGGGAATGAGGGACAGTCCTAGCTGCAGGCCGGACTGTAGAAAAGACAGGATGGTCGGCAAGGAGCATGGCCGGAAGAACGACACCAGGACAGGAAAATTCTCCAAGTCCTGTGGTAAATCCTGGCCGAGGAAGACTTCCGAGCCTGAATCATAGTGAAGATGACCTCAGAAGGAATGCCTGAAGCCGTAAGGATTCAGGGCTCAAGAGCCACGCCGTCAATCTGAGAGCCGCAGAATTCTGGCGGAAAACGGACCTTCTGAGAGAAGGTCTGGCCGGTCCGGGAGATGCCACAGCACCTCTACGGACAGACGGAGCAGGTCTGGGAACCAAGCTCGTCTGGGCCAGTCTGGAGCAATGATTATGACCCGATGGCCCTCCATCCTGATCTTGCGCAGGACTCTGGGCAAGAGAGCTAGAGGGGGAAACACGTAGGCCAGACGGAACTGGGACCAATCTGGAACCAGCGCGTCCGCTGCTAAGGCCTGAGGATCGTGGGAGCGAGCCACGTAAACCGGGACCTTGTAGTTGTGCCGGGATGCCATTAGATCCACTTCCGGAGTGCCCCGCCTGCTAGATTGACCGGAACACTGCCAGATGCAGGGCCCACTCGCCGCTGTCCACGGTTTGACGGCTGAGATAATCTGCCTCCCAGTTTTCTACGCCTGGGAAGTGGACTGCGGATATGGAGGACTTGGAGTCCTCCGTCCACTGAAGGATACGTTGAACTTCCAACATTGCTAGGCGGCTGCGAGTCCTAGGAGTACAGCCCTGAATACCAGCACATTGATCGAGAGGGCTGATTCGGACGGAGTCCAAGTGCCCTGTGCTCGGTGGTGGAGAAAACACTGCTCCCCATGAGAATCACCCGGGACGGAGCCAGAAAGGAGCGTCCCTGGGACAGAGAGAGGGGCCGAAGCCAATACTTAAGAGAGCTCCTGGTCTGTGGCGACAGAGCCACCAGCCTGTGCAAGGAAGAGGTCCCATGTCCCAACAGCGGAGAATGTCCAGCTGCAGGGGACGCAGATGGAACTGGTAAGGGGAACCGCTTCCATTGACGCCACCATCTGACCCAGCACCTGCATGAGGTGCCTGATGGAATGACGGCGGAGCCTCAGCAGAGAGCGAACCGCCAGATGAAGGGACTGCTGTTTGACTAAGGGCAGCTTCACAAGTGCCAGCAGAGTCTCGAATTGCATCCCTAGGTACGTAAGTCCTTGGGTCGGGGTCAGAGTGGACTTGCAAGCGTGGCGAGAGTGAGCGAGACACTCCGCTGAGAGTGAGCGAGACACTCCGCTGAGAGTGAGCGAGACACTCCGCTGACAGTCTGCACTGGAGGAAACCCTGACTAGAAGGTCGTCCAGGTAAGGAATCACTACCAACCCCTGGAGGAGCCGTGGCTAACCCAAAGGGGAGAGCCACGAATCGGAAATGTTCCTCTCCAATTACAAAACGTAGCCAACGCTGGTGTGAAACTGCGAATGGCACACGCAGATAGACATCTCTGATGTCGATGGATGCCAAGAAATTTCCTTGGGTTATTGACTGATCGCAGAGATTCCATGCAAAATTGCCGCACCTGAACATTCTTATTGAGAAGCTTGAGATCCAGGTCGGAAAGCACCGTCCTTCTTGGGGACTAGGAAGAGATTTGAGTAGAAATCTCAGAACCGTTCCCAGTCGGGAACTGGTACAATTATTCCATTGACCTGCAAGAATGCCACGGCCTGTGAGAAGGCGGCGGCCTTGGAGCAGGGGGGAGTTGACAGAAAACATCTGTTTGGCGGCTGGATAGAATTCTATTCTGTAGCCGTGGGAGATGGTAACCCACACCCACTGATCGAAGACGTGCTGAAACCACACGTCGCCCAAGAGGGAGAACCTGCCACCGACCAAGGACGTTACTGGCGCGGCCAGATAATCAAGGGGAGGCTGCCTTGGTGGCAGCAGCTCCTGCCGACGTAGGACGCAGCTTCATGCGCCAGTTGGTTTACGGACCTTGGCTGAGTTAAAGGACGAGGCCGAGGGCTTAGAGGACGACCAGTTAGAGGAAACGAAGGGAACGAAACCTCGACTGGTTCCTGCCCTGGAAAGGTTTCCTGGGTTGTGGCATGGAAGTACTCCTCCTGCCAAAAAACTTCCTTAATAATTTCATCCAGTTGTTCACCGAATAGACTGGTCCCAGCAAAAGGGAGTCCAGCAAGGAACTTCTTAAGAAGCATCTGCCTTCCACTCTCGAAGCCACAGGAACCTGCGGATAGCGAGGGAAGTAGCCGAGGCCACCGCAGTGCGGTGACAGTCTCCAGCTATAGGATCAAAAGACTGAAGCCTGGAAGTTAAGACAACCATGTCGGGCATAAAGACCCTGGTGAGGGAACGCATCTTCTCCCGAGAAGCAGAGATGGCTTTGAGAGCCCGCACTGCTGGAAAAGATGGGGAGAACGAGGCCCCTGCCGCCTCATATATAGATTTGGCCAGAAGGACAACCTGGCGGACAGTGGGATCCTTAGAGAGGAGCCGTCAGCCACTGACACAACTGTCCGGGATGAGAGTCTAGACATCGTAGGGTCCACCCTTGGTGAATGAGCCCACTCCTTGACCACCACTGGTGGAAGGGGGAAACAGTCATCAGAACTACGCTTTGGGAAGCGTCTGACAGGACAGGCTCTGGGCTTGGTCACAGTGGCCTGAAAGCTGGAGTGGATAAGGAACACACTCCTTGTTCTCTTAGGCAAGGTATACTGATGCTTTTCTGCCAAAGAGGAGTTGCTCCCCTGATACAGGCGGATTGAGGTCCAGTACAAATATAATGGACGCAATCAAATCATTAGCATCTGCGTCACTTTCGGACAGATCAAATGGAGTACATGGAAAAGCGTCCGAGCCCCCAGTAAAGGCATCCTCCTTGTCCTGCGAGTCAGCTCGTGAACCAGAGCCGCGGGGCGAGGAGGGAAAGGGGACCCTGCGTCTCCATTTTAGGAGGACGGGGTCTGAGACCAGATGAAGAATCCTCTGTGAGCTTTGCTGAGCGAGCCGTAGCAGCAGAAGCGCCCTGAAAAGGGGGCTGATGCATGCTCAGCAGTGTCCTGGACAGCTGTCCCCTGGAGAGAGGGATTCTACTCAAGCCGGGGGTTCAGCCACCGGAGCCGGAGCAGCCGGAGGGACCACTGGGGATGAGCTTCCAGGCTGCGGCACCAGTATGTTAGAACAGGCATCACAATGTGGTTATGTGCTCGGTACAGACAGTACGAGCCTACATGCGGTGCATAATAAAAACAGCCTTGCAGCCCTGCTCTGATAAGAGACATGCTGCAGAAGTGGGGGCTCTGTCCAGAAAGACCCCCAGCAGAGTATATAAACAGGGTATATAAGCAGCTGCACAACCGGAGGTTGTGGCTTGCCAGACCGTTTAACATAGGAACATCTCTGTGCCCTCCAGATCCCCCAGAAGTGGGGGCTCTGTCAAGAATGACCCCCAGCAGAGAATATAAACAGAGTATATAAGCAGCTGCACAACCGGAGGTTGTGGCTGCCAGACCGTTTAACAATCTCTGTGCCCTCCAGATCCCCCAGAAGTGGGGGCTCTGTCCCAGGCCCCCATTTGCCACAATGTGTTATGCAGCATTGAGAACGCTGAGAAAATGGCGTCCGCAGCGAGGAGAGGGGTCGGGGCCTACTCTGAGAGCAGGACGGAGGGCAAATGAGGCATACAGGGGAGGGAATCTTTCCTCAGTGAGGAGTGTCCCTTTCCTGTGCTGAATAGCCGATGGGCGGAGCCACACTGTCCCCTGCACTGACTGACATGCAGGGGTAGAGAATCGAAACTAGGCCTCAGGCGAAGCCGGGGCCTAGATTTAAACATGCGGCCAGCGTGCAGGCACCATCGGCGCGGTTCTCCAGTGAAAACTGGAGAACCGGCCGGAAATGTTAACATAGTTATAAAACACACTCTCCCCCAATAATAAAGTACAAGGGACCCCTGGAAAGACCACCGTCTGTGGTAATAACGTCTCAGTACTTAGCTTGTGAGACGCAGGTGCCAGGTCCCTGGGGGATGATCGCTCCGTCCGTCAGGGTCCTGAAAAGGGCTGCAGATGGAGACCGGTCTCCTGCAAAGCAGAGAGAACCGTGATGGCTCCCACTTCAAGCCAGAGCCCGAGGGATGGTGAAGGAGCGCGGCATGTGAAGGCTCCAGCCTTGTAATATCAACCTTAACAGCACCGCCGACACAGTGGGGTGAGAAGGGACATGCCGGGAGTCCAGATTGGACCCGCTTTTCTTCCAAATCTTTGAAATCAAAAATCAAAAATCAAAAATCAGAGGATGCATGTGTGTGTGTGACCTCCTGAACACAAAGCATTGAACTGGTTAGATTTGTCATCCGGGGAGTGTATATGCTCGGAGGGAGGAGCTACACTTTTAGTGTAGTACTTTGTGTGTCCTCCGGAGGCACAAGCTATACACCCATGGTTTGGGTCTCCCATAAGGAACGATGAAGAAAAAACCAAACAGGTAATTCTAATGAGCACAATGCACCATGACAATGCCGTAAGTGATAAAGACAGAAAGCCTGACATTATTTTGGATTATAATGCCACAAAGGGAGCAGTTGATACTTTAGACCAAGCAATATCAACATATACATGCAAACGCAAAACCAATCAGTGGCCAATGATTTTATTTTATAACATACTGGACGTTTCTGCATACAATGCATTTGTCTTATGCAGAGATATCGACCCCGATTGGAACCGGAATAAACTGCATAAAAGAAGATTATTTCTTGAGGAATTGGGAAAATCCCTGGTGAGGCCATATATTGAGAGCAGAAAAGTGACCCCCAGAAGTGATGGAGCAACAGCCATTGTAAAAAGTGTCCAGCATGCTCAAGAAAGACTCCACATCCACGGCCTCCACCAGCACAGCTACCAGCAAAAAAAGGAAGAGATGTAGCTTCTGTCCATCTTCCTGTGACAATAAGACTAATCTGACATGTGCTGGATGTTCAAAATATCTGTGTAAAGGACATGTGTCTTATTATTGTGTTCAGTATAAAAATGCATGAACATGTTCAGTTTATTTTTTCTTTCTAAAAAGGTTGAAGTTTTTATGATTTTTCATTTGTTGATTTATAAAATTTGTTTTCAAAAAGTTAAGTTTCATGTTTTAGTAATAGTAATGTAAAGCTTCTTTATTATTTGTGTGCAGAATGTGAACAATCGAAGATAATTGCAAAAAGCCTGTGTAACCTTTTTATGAAAAAAAAAAAAAATTAAGTTTGAATTTCAATTTTTTATTTGTTTATGATCAACTATGTTCACATACAGTATTTCAATGAAAAAAGTATTCAAATAAAACAATTAGAGTAGCTAAAAATCAAGAATTAATAGGTCGGGTCATATTGACCCGGGAACAGTACAAGTGTATAGCAAATGTGAACAGAACAGCAGGGTTAATGACTTCCGTTGGGATTCAGGTCGAGTCCAGGTCCCAAACTGAACTTTATCTAAAATCCTGCAGAACCCACCAAACCAAACTTCAATGGGTCAGCTCATCTCTAATTGTAAGTACACAATTCCATATAATATGTAGAGATGAGCAGATACATTGAAATTCGGTTCTGCGAGTTCAGTCGATTTGGGAACCAGATTTGACCTGAACTCCAATGGCAGTCACTAATTGGGCAATTCAGGTCTCTGCCCACATGAAGCCAGCCATAAACAGAATGCTTCTAGGAGAGGGAGAGCTGGGCATTTCCATTTTTTTTTTTTTTTGGCGGGGTTGCACACTACATCTGATAACACTGTTGTTACCCCCAATGTGTGCCATTCAAACACTGCAAGTGGCTCACACTGGACTGAGCACCGAGCGTCACCGAGCACAGTGATGCTCGCTAGAGGAGTTTGCATATGTAAAGCACCAGAAGTCCGAACTTGAACACTGATTTTTAAGTAAGGCTCGAGTTCGGTATGAACGCGGCACCTCAGGTTTGTTCATCTCTTATCATATGATGATTGCAATATATTAAGAGGATAAAAACTTTGAGGGGAGTGCTTCTTGAACATTCTAACATGGAAATTTTGTATTTTTTACCATCCCCATATTGAGGCGAGGCCTGCTGTGAAAATCAGTTTCCCATTCAATCGTGACTCAACTTTTGAATGACAAATTCTGGATTTCTAAGTAACTCACTGTACAGTGTTCTTGGGCTTTTGAAAATAAAGGCAAACTTTTTTCAATAAAAGAAAGACTGATCTTCTAATATAGTATGATTAACCGTGAGTGGTAGTATTAAATGGAGAACATTTTAGGAACCACAGCAAAGCAGCCATGAAGTGCAGACCACATAAAGTTACAGAATTGGTTCACCGAGTGCTGAAGACAAGAGGGCAGAAAAGTCACCAACGCTCTGCTGACTCCATAACTGCAGAGTCCATACCTACTCTGGCATAAAAATCAGCATGAAACTGTGCCCCGCTGGGAGTTTTCAAAGCCGAGCATGAAAGTTTTCCATTAATAAGCACAATGCCAAGTTTCGTAAGGAGTAATGTTAAGTTGTCACTGGACAGTGGAGCAGTGGAAATGTGATCTGTGGAGAGATGGATCAAACGTCTCTACCTGATATCTGATGGACGAGCCAGGGTTTGGTGAATACCAGGAAAGCGTTACATACCTGACAGCTGTAAAGTTTGGCACTGCGTGGATAATGATATGGTGTGCATTTTCAGGGGTCAACCAAAGCCCCTCAGTTCGAGTAAAGAGAAATCTTAAAGAGGTTTTCCACTACTAGTACAACCCTTTCTGATTTCCCCCAGGAAAAATAAAAAAGCCTATAGTCACCTCAACAGTCGAAATGATTCCAGCAGTGACAGAGCTCGCGTTGCCGGTGCTCACATGACATTGTGACACCATGTGAGCCCCACATCCAATTAGCTCTGGCTTGTGTCTACTCTCTTTCAGACAAACAAGTTAATCAACAAGAAGTGAGCGCTGTGGCTGCCGCTCACTTCCTGTTGATTGCTCCTGTGTCAAAAGGTGGGGAGAGAGAAGCCATCACTGATTGTAAGCGGGGCTCACGTGACGTCACGTGAGCCCCGGGAATTTGTGCTGAGACACTACTGGAACCACACCCGCTATGGAACTGAGTATAGGCTTTTTATTTTACCTGGAGGACACATGTGGATCCAGAAGAGGTTGTCCTAGTAGTGGAAGACTTTGTGGGGACAAATTGAAGAAGGACCTTTTCTTCTCCCCTAATCTAAGTGTATGCTGTCTATTTTCTTGATCCATCGTGATGGGCGTTATTCACAGCATTTCTTTGAAGGCCTTTTAATTAATCAAACTCATCTTAAAAGAGCTTTAATGCAATGCACCTTAAAAGACACAGCTACACTATGGTGGAGATCAAAATTATATCAAAAAGGGGAAAGCAGTTTCTTGAAACAGAAAGCATTGATACAATGAAATGGGCAGTTCAGAATTCTGATCTAGAACCAATAGAAAACCTCCTTGGTGACAAAGTTATGGCCAAGAAACCCACAATAGTTGAAGAACTGTGGAAGAGACTGGAGGAAGAGTGGACCAAAACCACTCCAGAGCAGTGTGAAAGTCTAGTGATGTCCTGTGGCTGCAGATGTGCTGAAGTCATTCAAAGCAAAGGCCTGTACACGTCCTACTGATTGGTGGCTGTTGTTACTTTCAGAACATGTAGTTATAATCTTTCTCTGTGCTACAGTCATTGTTGTTCTCTAATTATGATCATCACCTTTTGGGCAAAATAAAGGTTTAATGTTGATAAACTTTGGATATGTTGTAAAACCCTGTTCTAGTGGCATGGTGCACCCCTTACAAAAACCTTCAAATGTTGATCAATGTAAATTACATCATTTCTGAAAAAAGCAAGTGATCAAACATTGTCCTCTAATTTTGATCTACAGTGTATATATAGATAAGCACATAAAATGGCCACTGAATGCTTCATCCGGAACTGTGGTTTTCTATTGCTATTATTATCATTATTATTCAATCATGGGAAAAATAATTCAGCAACCATTAAAAAACAATTATTTTCATTCTAATGAGATCTCAAATGAATCTGTCAATAGTATGTAAACTTTGAATGAATCATACCTAATATCTTGCTAATTAATTCTTGCGTAACAGGGAATTCTGTTATATTTTCCAAACTTACAGATGTAGCAGAGCTGAAGGGTGAGGTAGTTTATGGAGAACTGAGCTTGTAATTTGGCACAACTCGACTTGATATCGTAATGATTTCCTTATGACCCTATGTAAATTATCTGAGCTTTCACAGGTTTTGTACCGTGTTAGCCAGTTGAAAAATGATTGCAGAAGAGAAGCAGTTAAATGATTCGGCTCTGCTACATCAGCACGCTTTGGTTATTGACCAATTAAACCACCACCGCTGTGGACCTTGCTAAAAATACAGTATATGCGGTTTCCTTATTTACACTCCACGGCTTTATCGCCTATCAAAGACGGTTATTGCGATGAATAATTTAGTGAATTCAGTTGAGTTTCGTCTTTAAATGATTAAAGTTGGTGTTAGCCTGTACAAAGTGCTGGGAAGTATACAGCTCCGAGTGTTAGCAATGTAATGAAAAACAAGCGCCGGCACTGGGAATTCATGTATTCTAACTTAAAGAAGCTCTTCACACTTCACTGATAAAATGTGTAGGTTCTGTCCTAAATAGACGACAGGTCACGGAAATAACCTCCCGTTGGGTGTGATTGCAGCGGGCTGTCCCTAGGTGGAGCTGTTGAGTTAGATTCTTCTCCTCGCTCTTGCAGCTTTCTGCAGATTTCCGCTCTCTCTCTGAATCATCCTTAGTATTGAGCGTTGAGCCTCTTGTTTAAATGAGTGTTAATGTAGTATCCATTTTCTGAGAAGGAGACTACACAGGAGAGTCATTTACCTCTCTATATTTATTAGGAGGCCAGGCACTGAATTGCTTTATATATTGATGCTAAAATATGAAGGCAAGAACACCCGAGCATGTACACGTTCAGATAGACAAATGCAGAAAGAGGAAATGAATTATTTCATAATAAATTACTTACAGCAAAGATGGGCTGCAGTGTGTACATCGCCCAGGCCAAAAACTAATACTCTACCAGGATACAGCTAAACCCCCACTAAGTGGAGGCATCACAGGTGCAGGAGGAGCAAATCAGCCACACACTTCCATGCAATGGAGGGGAAGATTGCTGGATGAGAAAACTGCACACTGATGGCTTGCATAAAGCGCTGTTCACACTTGCAGACTCACAAACCCGCAGCCTATTAAGTGATGCCCATACTATTAGATCAGGCGGGCTGCCAATCCATACCCCACCTGTGTACCAAGCAGGGACAGAATCTCTAAAATGCAAGGCCTAGCAGAAAAACGCCTGGCTGTATCCTGTACAAAAAAATATGAGGTTTTAGTTGGTATTATGGCCATAAAACAGAAGCCTACAATCTTCGTCACGGAAACCCCATGCTTGTAAGTCCCTACACTAAATAAAAAATAGCAACAAAAAAAGGAATAGGAATTAGGCCTTGCATTTTAGAGTTTCTGTCCCTGCATGATACACAGGTGGGGTACGGCTTGGCAGCCCACCTGATCTAATAGTATGGGCGTCACTTAATAGGCTGCGGGCTTGTGACTGTATCGGCATGTGTGAACAGCGCTCTATGCAAGCCATCAGTGTGCAGTTTTATCATCCAGCAATCACTCCCTCCATTCTTTGGAAGTGTGTGTGTGTGTGTGTGTGTGTGTGTGTGTGTGTGTGTGTGTGTGTGTGTGATTTGCTCCTCCTGCACCTGTGATGCCTCCACTTAGTGGGGGTTTAGCTGTATCCTTGTAGAGTATTAGTTTTTGGCTTGGGCGACGTACACACTGCAGCCCATCTTTGCTATAAGTAATACTTAATTTTTTGAGGATACTTATTCCTCTTTTTGTTGCTATTTTTATATTTCAGAATAAAAATCACATCTAAATAATCCCTTCAGTTGTCACAAAACTTTCCCGAGGTCATAAATATGAGATCGGCGGTACGAGATCTGCTCCGATCACTTCATGCTCTCTTTCCTTGTAGCAGCAGATCAAACAAAGTGCTGGATGCATGATGACTTAGAATTTTTCTTTTATTGCCTCCATCTTTTCCTTTTCTGGTAAATATGAAAAATCTGCAACAATGCCCCCAATGTGAATGTGACACTATCAGTATTTATTTTTCTTACTTGTATTCATTTCCACAATGTTTTACAGACATCACCGATAGACAACTTGTAAAAGTAAAGAAAGCTTTGGACATACATTGAAGGCTAATTTCACATCTGCTTTGGGCTTTTCTTTTTTGTCATAGGATCAGAAAACTATAATTCAAGACAGATCCTTTGTGCTTTCAACAAGATTCCCTTCAAATTACTGGATAATTCCTTATTTATCCTGTGGGGGCGCTGCAGGGTGATTTAACTCTTACTACAGAGTTTAATTTAGCTTTATAGCTGATTGCTGGAAGTTTCAGTAGAGGAAGATGCAATAAACTTATTGTCATGGGACCCTTTGTCTGTCCAGTGCCTTAAAGAGGACCTGTGACTTGCCATAAATTTGCTATTTTTATGTACTGGTGTAAATGCTGCTGTTCTCCTGTGTTTCGGCTTACCTGATGAGGAGGATTCTCTAAGCCCAAGGTCTGAGTGGGCATATGAGCTATGGGTGTTGGTGCAGCAGGCAGATTAGGCACGTAGAAAATGGTGTAGAAGACCGTGAAGCTGCAAGTAGACGAGAGATCAGAAAGCAGGTTACTACTACACAATAGTGCTTCTACTGAAGCACTAGAGACTGTAGGCAGACAGGAGACTGGGAAACAAGTAGTAGAAGCACTAGAGACTGCAGGCAGACAGGAGTCCAGAAAGCAGGTAGTTGAAGTACTGGAGACTGCAGGCAGACAGGAGACCAGGAGTCAGGTATGAGAAGCACTGGAGGCTGCAGGCAGACAGGAGACCAGGAGTCAGGTATTAGAAGTACTGGAGGCTGCAGGCAGACAGGAGACCAGGAGTCAGGTATGAGAAGCACTGGAGGCTGCAGGCAGACAGGAGATCAGGAGTCAGGTATGAGAAGCACTGGAGGCTGCAGGCAGACAGGAGACCAGGAGTCAGGTATTAGAAGCACTGGAGGCTGCAGGCAGACAGGAGATCAGGAGTCAGGTATGAGAAACACTGGAGGCTGCAGGCAGACAGGAGATCGGGAAGCAGGTATTAAAAGCACTGGTGACTTCAGATAGACAGGAGACAGGTAAACAGTTAGTAGAAGCACAGGAGGCTGCTGGCAGAGAAGAGACTGGACAGGAGACCAGGAAGTAGGTTGTCAGATGTTTTGGAGGCCTCAGGCAGGTTGGAGACCAGGAAGCAGATAGTAGAAGCACTGGAGGCCACAGTTGAAGGGCTTTATATATTCCTATTTAGACAATCATATGGGTGCACACTGCATCATCTGCAAAGCCTGACATGGGGCACAACTGAGTTCAGCTGACCTGGGTGAGTGGAGCAAAGAACATATCCAGGACAGGTGTGTAACATCCTGAATCTGGTCTTGTTTTTCTTTTGTTCATACTCCACTCCATTCCTGAGCTATACCTCCCTCTTTCTATATGTAAATCTACTATTTTTTTTACCACGATGTAATCCTAAAGAAGACGTCCATAGAGAAGAGTTAAAGGCCACATCCACATAGCTAACAAGCCTAGTTTCATAAACAGGCAAGTGTGGGCCATATCTAAGGAATTGGGACACGCAAGTAGCGTTGGACTGCCCCACCGGGACACCAGACAATGCTTCAGTGGGACCTCGGTGCCTGGTTGGCTCGAGCCAAAAGTAAAAGGGGCTCACCGGTAAATGTTCTGCAAGTGTTAAAATGGACTTTGGCAGACTAAGCACATTGCACAAGGCTTTGATGTTACTGCCATGTGCCAGAGCTCCTGTTTATTTCACAGATGATCACTGTATTATCGGTACACTATACACTATATACAGAGCTCCTCTGCATAATGTAAAGGTGATCACTGTATTACCTGTGCATTATACACTATATAAAGAGCTCCTGGCTATAATGGTGGTAATATTAGTGTTATTAGTATTGTGGTTTCTATTTATGATCAGTGTTGTATTAGTAAGTCACTAAATGGTGATATGTTATGGTCATGGTGTGGCAATATTTGTCTCTTGTATGTGATATTATTTGGTACTATATGATGGTATTATGTGTCAGGTCATAGTTTTGCGTTTTTTCTCTCTTCTATGTGGTGTTATTTGGTCCCTATATGGTGGTAATAAGCGGTCTGGTCATGGTATGGCAGTATTTGTTCCTTATATGTGGTATTATTGGTCTTGATATAGTAGATTGTGTTGTGAATGGCAGTCATGAGTTGTCTCTTATATTAATTAGGAGCAGATTATTTATTCACATTGGAGATTAAATGCTTGGAAGTTTAACCCCTCCCTGTCCTGTGAAATTCTGCTGCACAAAAGCAAAGATGCTAATCCCTTCTCCACAGGATTAGTAATAGCTTATTGATTGATGGGTGTCCGAATACTGGGACCTGCTTGGATCAGCATCATGGGGAACTCCTCATGAGGGTACGGTTCCACTTGTATATAGTTTCCAAGAGCATTGAAAGCGATATGCTAATGATCCTTTGCTGCAAGCGTCAGTCGAGAGTCATGCAAATTTGGTCTGATCTTGTGATCGGATCACAGCTGTGGAGAAGAAGGAGCACTTTCTCCCCATCTCTTCCCCGGCCTGTCTCTACGTATATTGCACTGCACTCGGATTACGTGCAAGTGCAGTGCGATGTTTCACATGCATCCATAAAGTTGTATGGGTGCGTGTGAGCCAAGACTCGCTGCCAAACGCAGCATGCTGCGATTCATTTCTCATGCCGATATGGCATGATAAATCAATAGCAGATTTCTACTGCCCCATAGTTTTGCACTAGAGTGAGAGCAATACGATGTTTTATTGGATTGCACTCATCCGTGCAAAACGCAAGTGGAACCGAGTCCTTAGAATGGTTTTCATGTTCCCCCCGACCACTGATCCATTCATTTCCTCAATTACTGCACTTGGCTTTTTCTGGAAGTTCCAAAGAGGATGAATGGAGCTGTGATCTGTCAGGGATAAAGTTCCTCATTATTCCGATTAATGCTGTTTCCAATGGTTGGATTCCAAAGATTAATGAGTTATCAATCCTGTGGATTCCATGGATTGGTGATAACTTGTTTTCACCAAAGAACCCCTTTAATGCAAACTACCATAATTGTACATCCCAGTTATGATGTGCGCACAGTAGATGTGCAGGACTCTCCCCTATTTTACAGTCAATGCTCCACTATAACAGAGATAATGCTGAACAGGTACTTGCAGATAACTTTAGCATTGGCCCCTAGAGTCAATGCACCCTGCAGGCCCCAGACAAACAGTCCAACCCTGTTTTTATATTCAAGAGAAAAGTAGCATTTGCAAAAGTGACATGTCCATGGCACTTCGCAAATCCTCTTTAAAAAGAACTTGTCACAAATCATGACATTATGTTATAGAGCAGGGGAAGCTGAGTAGATTTATATGTGGTTTTGTGTGAAAAGTTTCAGTATAATCTGTCTTTAAATCATTAAAACCTCTGTTCTTTGTATATTTTCAGTGGGCGGTGTCCTATCAGTGACTGACAGCTTCCTTTGTGTAGTTGTGCACAGAGAGATAGCTGTCAGTCATTGATAGACTGCCCACTGCATCGAAAAACCCAGAAAGCTGAGGATTAAATGATGAAAAACATAGGTTATGCTGAATCTTTTCTTCTTATTATTATTTATTATTATAGCACTATTTATTCCATGGCACTTTACATGTGAAAAAGGGGTAAACATGGTCAAGTGCAATCATCATGAACAATACAAGGCACTGAATGGTTCAGAAGGAGAGAGGACCCTGCCCGCAAGGGCTCACAGTCTACAGGGAAGGGTAAGGATACAGTTGGTGATGGTAGAACTGGTCAAGCAGCGGTATAGTAGACTGAGGGTTACTGCAGGTTGTAGGCTTGTCAGAAGAGGTGGGTCTTCCGATTCCTTGTGAAGGTTTCCACGATAGGCGAGAGTCTGATATGCTGTGGTAAAGAGTTCCAGAGTATGGGGAAGGCACGGGAGAAATCTTGTATGCAATTGTGGTAAGAGGAGATAAGGGAGCAGGAGAGAAGGAGATCTTGTGAGGATCAGAGGTTGTGTGCAGGTACGTACCGGGAGACTAGGTCACAGATGTATGGAGGAGACAGGTTGTGGGTGGCTTTGTATGTCATGGTTAGTGTTTTGAACTGGAGTCTTTGAGCAATGGGAAGCCAGTGAAGAAACTGGCAGAGTAGCGAGGCCGGGGAATAGCGGGGGCACAGGTGGATTAGTGGGGGGAGTGTGGGATAGATTGGAGGGGTGCGAGAGTGTTTGAATGGAGGCAAGAGAGCAGGAGGTTGCAGTAGTCGAGCAGATTCTTGGTCAAGGAATGTAAATGTGATGCCCTGGACTAGCCAGGTAGTCACAGGTAGGCCCTTACACAAACACCTTTCCCCCCCTAATAAGGTGACAGCAGCCAACCTACAAAACCCTTGTCACCTCTCTCAGTGTTCAATGGTCACACCAGGGGGGCAGATCCAGGCGGTTGGCCACACCCACCTATGAGTCCAGAGATCCTGAGACAGGAAACAAACAGTCAGTTTTAAGTTCAGTTGGTTCAGGGAGTTGTGAGTGGAGTGGAGTCAAGTTCAAGTGCAGCAGACCTGAGGCGTCAGGTCTGCAGCGACAACACTGACTGGTGTCGGGGTCATAGCCCTGCTATCGTGACAAGGAAGCAGACGGTGGTGGCTGCCTGCAAGAGCTGGGATTACAGCCGTTAGAACCGGGACCGGGTAGTGGCCCACCAGTACCGAACCGGGGAACCGATTGGAAACCGGAGCACCAGGAGAGGTACTCAGACCCAGTACGAGGCCCAGAAACCACTGGACTGAGTCAAATCCACTGATTGAGGACTGGACTTTAGGTCCTTTCCCACCTAAGACCCGACTGAAGACAACAGCCCAATCATAGGGGTAGAAAGCCACCGCCCAGGCATCGAGATCCCATGGGCTAGTGTCTGCAGGCAAACGGGCTCTACCGGCACACACAAGGCTGGGGAGCTGACTACCACTGCTCAGGCATAGGAGTCATCATTTCTACCAAAAGTGAGGTGCAGTAGAAAGGCGGACACCACCAACCTGAAAAGGGGAAAAGCGCAGCCGGCTGCGGGCACCGTCCACCATCTTGTTTGGTTTACCAGAGACTCCAGTGTGTTTGTAATAGTGAGTACAACAGTGCCCTCGAGCCTTGCACCGACACGCCAGCACGCATCCATCCCCCAGCCTCATCACCTCCCTCGGGCCCCTGGGACCATCACCCCCTACCCACAGAGGGGTCAACACCAAGTTGCGCAACACCGTCCCCAGGAGCCTAGTCAACGGCAGCGGTGGTGTCCATCCATTCACAACCCACGGGTGGCATCACGACCTTAATCCCCAAACAACCGCGGCCCCGGCCGTGGACCTCCCCACCAAACACCACACCTCACGTAGCGCCAGCATCACCTTCAGAGTGACGTGACCCCCCTGGGTCCGGGAGGAGCTCGAGCCACCCACCAGAAACGAGCCCGGATCCGAGCGGCTCGGCTGCGGCTGTGCGCGGGGCGGCACATACAGATCCGGGAATTATTTTTGATTTGGAGTCAGCAGGAGGTGGAAAGAGCTTGGAAGTGTGGCTTGAAGGAGAGCAGAGTCAAGGGTTGGGCTGGGGCTAAAATTCAGCCCTGGCATTTGGGGGTACACAGGCCCACTTTTCGCGTGTTGAATGTGCATATCTTTGTGCACTTGTAGATTCTGTAACACGACCATATAACATGTAGTCACGGCTACATCCAGTATTACAGCTCAGGCCTATTTATTGCTCTTAGTTGCAGGACCTGGTAAAGCTGCTATTTTCTCTACAGAGCTGGGTCTCATAGATAATGAAGAGGATGCTGCTCTCCATATAATGCTGCGGTCACACAGCTGATGGGCAGAGATACAAAATCAGATCCCCCTGAACTAATATTGATGACCTATTCTACAGATAGGTGATCAGGGAAGCTGTTGTTGTCACTGGTGATAATTTTGACAAATACTACTTAGGAAATGTGCAATGACATTTTTTGGGGGCAGATCCCACCATGGAAACTACTATGAAAAATACTCAAATGACCATATGCATCTACTCGCTGTGCACAGGTTCAGGATTTTGAGCATCTCTTACCTACGTACTTCTTATTTCGAAAACCACCAAGTGATTAAAAGAAGTCACTCCTCCATTCTTCTGGTGTTTTCCACTCGGAAAACGCTTTGTATCTTACAATGCAGATCAATGGGAAGGCTCGGAAGATGCCAGAATGTACACCTACCAGCTTGTCCTTAACAATGGTAAAGAGATGCTGGGAGTTGTTGTTATCAGACTGTGGACCATACAGGAACCACATTACTGATAAGACGCAGGCAATATCGCAAATAATCATTTACATCCGGGTACCTTTATAGGTGACATCTTCTGAGTCATTCCCATCCTTTTTGTCTCCACGCAGTATAGACAACCAGATTAGGTTTCATGCCCACTGCACGTCTCTGAAGACCTCCCTCTTTATTCTTCAGCAGCACTTCCTGACACAGGGCCTTTAAAAATAAAACTATCATTATACTGTCCCATAAATATAAATACTCTGCCCTACGCTGTGCCCCTGAATAAATAATTGCTGTGCTTCCTTCACAAAATATCCACCCACACTGCCCTTATCCAAAATACCTTCCACATTGCCACTCTCCTTAATATACCCCCACGTTGCCTCCTTCCATGATGTCCCCATACACAGCTTCTCTCCATAATGTCCCCCCCATATTGACCCTCTTTTTTATTATTATTATTTATTTATATATTACCCCCAAAATGCTCTTTTGTAAACCCCCCCCACACACACACAATACAATGCACCCTCCATTACCCCTCCCCCCCACACACACACAATACAATGCACCCCCATTACCCCTACACACACACACACAATGCAATGCACCCTCCAATACCCCTCCCCCCACACACACAATACAATGCACCCCCCAGTAGCCCTACACACACACACACACACATTGCATCCTCCAATACCCTTCCCCCCACACACACGCACAATACAATGCAACCTCCATTACCCCTACACACACACACACACACAATTCAATGCACCCTCCATTACCCCTCCGCCCTCCCCCCCACACACACAATACAATGCACCCCAATTATCCTACACACACACACCCACACACAATAGAATGCACCCTCCATTACCCCTCCCCCCACACACACACACTACAATTCACCCTCCATTATCCCTTCCCACACACAATACAATGCATCCCCCATCACCCCATACACATACACACACACACACACACAAATATAATGCACCCCTCATTACCCCTCCCCCACACACAATACAATTCACCCTCCATTACACCCTCCCCAGAGATAATAGAATGCACCCAGCATCATCCCCTACACACAAAAATTACACTACCCCATCACTACACACTCCTGCCTCTCCCCCTCCCTCGGAATACAGTACTCCCCCTCTGCCTGTCACAAAGCTGTGTTCATTCACAAATGTTCCCTGTTATGTGTCCTCAGCCCCTCCCCACTCATCCCCATTAATTAAACCTGTCTCTTTGGCTCCTCTAATGGAGCGCTTTCCGCTGCCTGATGTATCCTGTGTGGCACCCGCAGCACTGTGATGACGTCAGCAAGGTGCTGAACTCATCACGTTGCTGCGCGTCAGGGGCGGGGTCCAGTCCCAGCATTACATTGTTCAAATGTATTTACGTCTGAAAAACGCAAATACATTTGAATAGGAAGGAGGAAGTTGCGGTCACCGGCACCGGCACCGCCGCGCTCCTCAGCAGTGTGTGCATGCCGGGCACACTATCACACAGCAGGGCTGGCACAGCGCACTGCCTCCTGGTCCTGCTGCAGCTAGTTTGCCCGGCATGCGCACACTGCTGAGGAGCGCGGCGGTGACTGCAGATACAGCGGCCCACTACAGGCATCGGCCCACTACAGGGACTGGCCCATCTGGCATTTGCCAGAATTGTTCTATGATCAGTCTGGGCCTGCCCCCAGGCAGCGAGCATACGGGACTAGGGAGAGTGAACAGCCATTGACTTTGATGGATAGGGCAGGTGGGGTGGTACTATATACCATTCTGCTCAGCTCCCTCTCCTTTATAACATAGAGACTACCCATTGGACTGCATTGTCATCTGGACAGCTTCCTTTTAAGATGACCTGACACATCTAATATTCTCACCTAAAGCCTGCTTTACACGTTGCAATTTCGCATACGATATCGTATGCGATTTGCAACGCCCCCATCGTATGTGCAGCACGTTCAACAAATTGAATGTTTAACAAACTATTAACCCCCGTCACACGTACTTACCTTCCATACGACCTTGATGTGGGCGGCGAACGTCAACTTCCTGAAGTGGGAGGGAGATTCGGCGTCACAACGACGTCACGCGGCAGCCGGCCAACAGAAGCGAAGCTGAGCGGGACATAAACATCCCGCCCACCTCCTTCCTTCCGCATTGTGGGCCGGGAGCTGCAGGACGCTGGTAAGATCTGTTCATCGTTCCCGGGGTCTCACACATTGCAATGTGTGCTACCCCGGGCACGATGAACAATCTGACGTGCAATTCTAGAGAAAGGTATGATGTGTATGCGATGAACGTTTTACCGTTCAATCGCAATCGCACGTACCTGTCACACACTGCAATGTACCTTACGATGTCGGATGTGCGTCACTTACGACGTGACCCCGCCGACACATTGTAAGATACATTGCAGCGTGTAAAGCGGGCTTAATTCAGGCATTCTATTGAGGTGCAAAAACCTTGATCTGATGCCTCCCATGAAGAAAAAGGATTGGAAAAGTTGCTGTTTACCTGTTCAAACATGTTTTTGGCACATCCCACGTCTGATACCTGCTTATCCGCCTTCTATTGAAATCAGTAACCAATTTGAGCATACATGTTCATGGTAGAGTCGGGAATCGTACTTGTTGGCTGAATGACCACGTATCCAGCTTTAACCTTTGTTTTCTATGTGGATTTATAAGTGCATAGATATCTTCTGTACGGAGATGAATTACTGTGAAGGATCCTTTACAAACATTCTGCATTTACGTCCAATAACAGTATGAATCAGATGAATCAGACAGCCCCTATAAGCTCCAGAAGCCATTGTTAGGATGGAACATCTTGCTTTTGTGTATGTAGAGACGGAGGCAGAGAAGAGATCTGCATCTCTAACAAACCAGCAACACAAACTGCCCGGACAAAGTGCAGGTCAATGAGTGCAAATCCAGCGCTGCCAATGCATGAATATTTCATCCCCAGCTGGATATGCGTGCTGGTTCTTATTCAAAACGGGCTTTTTACAAGGAATTCATGAACTCAATTCCTTTACTTAGGGGATTCTGCACCAGAAACTGGAATGCACATGTAAAACAAGGGTTTTTTTTTCTTTCTCCCTGTTGTGAGCATTTCATACATAAAGAACGCAGATATCTTATATCTACGAGCAGCTCCATCACTTCATAAGACAGAAAATTAAAAAGAATCAATAATATGATGTATTTCATATGACATGCAGTCTATTTCCTGAATAAAATGAATGTTTCTCCAGCAACGTGAATCTGAAAACTGATGTTGGAAACACTCATTCTGAATAATGAATGACTTTCAAAGGGAAATTCCGGCTAATAAGAAATGGCTGCTGTAAGCTATATCAGCATGTATTCTTCTGCAGGAGACCTGCATATTTTATGCCATTAAATGGACTTCCAATATTAATCTTGGTTCAATGGCTACCATTACATTGTGCTAGAGAAGGACAGAAGTGCAAGGTGGCATTAAAGGTTATGTACTAGATTATGAAGGGTGTACAATAGCTCGGACTGGAGTTGACACCAGCACCCGGTGAAACAAGCAAGTACCTGGGCCCATAATGCCTTGGGGCCCACGATGCCTGCTGGACCCACAATGCCTGGGGGGCCATAAATCCTCCTGAGTCCATATAACTGCTGGGCCCACGATGCCTGGGGCCCCACAATGCCTGCTGGGCCCAAAATGCCTGCTGGGCCCACGATGCCTGGGGGACCCATTATGCCTGCTGAGCCCATAATGCTTGGGGGGCCCACGATGCCTGCTGGATCCATGATGCCTGGGGGGCCCACAATGCCTGCTGGACCCACAATGCTTGGGAGGTCCATAAATCCTCCTGGGTCCATAATGACTGCTGGGCCAATGATGCCTGGGGGCTCACAATGCCTGCTGGGCCCAAAATGCCTGCTAGGCCCACGATGCTTGGGGGGTCCACGATACCTGCTGGGCCCACGATGTCTGGGGGGACCACAATGCCTACTGGGCCCACGATGCCTGGGGGACCCATTATGCCTGCTGAGCCCAAAATGCTTGGGGAGGCCACGATGCCTGCTGGACCAATGATGCTTTGGGGCCCCACGATGCCTGCTGGACCCACGATGCCTGCTGGACCCACGATGCCTGGAGGGCCCACGATGCCTGCTGGGCACATAATGCCTGGGAGCCCATAATGCCTGAGGGCAAACGATACCTGGGGGGGACCCACTCTGCCTAGTTTTCAATTTACAAATATCAAAAAACTAACCAGCACCTCCAAGATTAAGACAAGTGTGAACAGGTACAAGTTGAGACTACTAGTCAACATAATAAAAAATATACAGTTGCACTGTGAAATGCTATAGTAGGTAAATATTGAATATATGAAATTGGAATTGCATTACTGCTATAGAAATTATGTTAAAAAATGAGGTTCTTAGCTCAACAGCCAGTGACAAGGCGTACCCTTTATGAGATCCTAACCTTATATACCTCTACCTGAGCTGAATGCCTACAATTTTAAGGGTAGGCAGGATCCAGCTCTAATTAAAAACGCCCTTGGCTGATGGGTGGAGTGCTCAATCTGGAGGGAGTGTACAGCTCCATACTGCGCAGGTGAAGGCTGTGTTATACAGTCAGCACTTGAATATTGCTACTTCATGCAGAGCAGTTTAATACCTTCCAAGACATCAATAATCATAACTGCAGCATTTAAAGGGAATCTGTCAGTATGATTTTGCTAATTTGCTACTCCACCTGAGAGCTATATGATGGAGTCTCTGATTTCAGTGATGTATCACTTACTGAGCTACTTTCTGTACTTTTTTTTATGAAATCACAGTTTTACCTGTTACAAATCTACCAGTTCTCTGAATTCTAAGCTGATTGACATATTTTTGTGTATACTGTGCGAGTGGTGGGTATCAATAGGTATATTAAAGTCACCCATGATGATGGAAGGAATTTCAGAAAAGAGAAAGTGCAGAAGCCAGGTGGAGAAATGGTTGATAAAGAAGGTGGTATTGCCTATAGGTCAGTATATGATGGGCACTTGGAGATTGGTGAAAGAGTGGATATGTACAGATTGCACTTTAATAGCAAGGAGGGTAGTGGTGGGATTCGGTTGAATGCAGAAGGATGAAGACCAACTCATTCACCATGTTTATTGCCAGTGCAAGGTGTGTGGGAGAAGTGAAGGTCACTATAACACAGCACAGCAGCAATAGCCATGTCAGAGGGTGTAAGCCATGTTTCTGTGAGGCAGAGAACGGATAAATTACAAAAAGTGAAGAAGTCGTTATGGACATGGAACTTATTTCAAATGGAACCGGCATTCCATAGTGCTCCAGTGAGAGGGAGCAATGGAGCAGGAGTCAAGTGGATGGGTTTTAGGTTGGAGAGATTGGGATAGTTTCTGGTATCTGTGGAGTGATGAGAAGGAGAAATAATAAAGGGTCCTAGCTGTGGAAGTCTGGGATTGGGAGATATGTAATCAGCAGTGAGAAAGAGCAGAGAGAGGGTAGGGAATTGGAGGAAGGAGAATGCACTGTTTGTTTTGGCTGTTAAAATTAAAAATTGCATATCTAATATTGCTGCAAACATGACTATCCCAACATATTATGATATTTATCCCATACAGTGAACACCAACATGAAAAAATGGCGTAATTGCTTTTTTGTTAGAAATGGTGGTCCATTATCCTGTTGGCCCTAAAAGTGCACACCTTCCACCCCGGTTACCAGGAAGGGGTCTGTTTTCATTGAGAGCACAATGCACATAACCTGTTTGGAGCTGCACATAGTGGAGTGTTGGGTTGTGTGGGGACGCGGGACACTATGTCTTCCATGGGTTTCACTGGCCAAGGAACATGAGAAGGCATCAAGGGGACTTATCTGTTGAACAGAGAATATTGGTGTTTGTCCTTGGGTAAAGATGTTGAAGCCTATGTTGAGGCATGCAAGACCTGCACCTGGAACAAGGTGACTCAGGGAATCTTTTTCATTTTCCAATTCCTGTATGTCTTTGGTGCCACATATCCATGGACTTAATTACAGATCTCCCTAACTTCAAGGGTATGACTACGGTGTGGGTTATTGTGGACCAATTTTCCAAACAATGCCATTGGGTTCCTCTGGCTCAATTGTTCAGTGTGCAGGATTTGGTAGACTTGTTCCTGGTTCAAATGGTTCAATTACACGGAATCCCAATATTGTCTCCAAACGAGGGTCCCAGTTAATCTTCAGATTGTAGAGGGCCTTCTGTAAACGTCTCAGATCAGAACTCTCTATTTTATCTGTGTAACATCCTCAAACTAATGGGCAGAGTGAACCAACAAGTGTCTGGAGGCCATCTAAGATGGTTTTGCTCCCATACTCAGCATAATTGGGAACATACTTAGCCCTGGCAGTTTGGCCTTAATAAAAGACACAGACACAACGATGTCTTGGGATTTTCCCTCTTCTTCAATAATCTTGAGTCTACTTCTTCTACTAAGAATCTCAAGATTAAGGTACCATCTCTAGCTGACCCAGGTTTATACAGCAATTCCCCATTATTGAGGTTATCAAAAAGGTGGCTCTTCAGGTAGTTTTACTGTCTTCCATGCGGGTTCCCAAAGTTTTTCACAAGGCTTTACTAGAAAAGGTAGTCACTCTTCTTGTGACTCTGATCCTCCTCCCCCTATTCTGGTAGACAAGAAAGAAGAGTATGAGATAAAGAGTATTGAGGATTCTCATAGGGCTCGGGACTTCATTTAGTATTTGGTTCATTGGAAGGGGTATGGTATGGAGGAGAGGTCCTGGATCCCAAGAGTTAATGTATACCAAATGTCTCATCGCTGAGTGCCACAAAAGTGTACTGCACAAAGTGGGCGGTGAGAACCCGGAGGTTGCTTATAGGGAGTCGGGTACTGTTAGAAATGGTGGATAACTGATTCCATCCGCAAGTGAATCTAGTCTAGTACTGCACTATTCTGGTCATAAGCACTGCCATTATCCTGTTGGCCCCAAAAGGGTACACAATCAGCCCCTCTGGTTACCAGGAAAGGGATCTGTTCGCATTGGAAGCAAAGCTTCCACAAGGGCAGGTAACTGATGATTTCTCTAGTGTCTGGGATCAACCCAGGCAGACTTGGGCGTCAACCTGTTCTATGCTGATTCATAGGCAGGCTAGCAAGAGTTAATTTCTTCTGGTCTGCTTGCTTCTTTAAATCACATGTTGTGGGGAGACCGATCACATTTGCTCCCCTCCTATTTATACTATTGGAATCCTTCTTCCTATGCCAGCTATAGTGTATTCTGTGTTGGTCTATGAGATATGGTGTCCGAGACTCTCACTTGTGAAAGTGGTGTTTATTGGTGCTTTGTGCGGATAAGTAGTGTACCCCTATTGTTTTGTACTTCCTTCCTGCTGTTGTTTTCCTCCTGAATCTCTTATTTTTTTATCCTGTGTGAGCGTGTTGTGTGACAGGGTTTTTCTTTTACAGAGTTTACAGAGTTTTACTATTACAATGCAGTGGCTAGCCAGCTACTACATTGTAATAGTCAGCAGAGATGCAAAGTCCCCGAAGGGTATTTTAGAGTATATCATACTTGACTGCAATCATGCAAAAAGTGTCTGATTTGCGCTGCCAGTGGTTAAGGGAATCATGAGTCTGATGACAGTGTTCCTTTAAGACCCGCAACACACATCCGTTTAATTTGTACGTGTGCGGTACGTATTTGCACGTACCGGAGACACGTACACACGGAGACCCATGTTACTCAATGGTAGATGGCACACACACGTAAAATCACACGGAACGTGTAACCGTGTGGTAAGTATGTGTGTGCGCTTTTCTACACGGACATGTCCGTTTTTGGCCGGCAGCACGCAGGCACGGACCCGCTTTAGTCTATGGGTCCGTGCCTTCACGTACCGCACACGGAGTATGTCCGTGTTCAGCACGTTTCGTGCGTGTGCGTTTTTACACTACCGATCTTATTTTTTTGTTTTTTTTAAATTAAAGTCAGTATACTTACCTTTTTTTCTGCTGTTCTCAATCATACTTACATTGGCGCTCGGTTTTTTTCTTCCCCCTGCTCATACCGCTCCCCGATCACCAGCGCGGCGAGGAACAGCTGTGCAGAGAATACGCAGCAACAATTACTTTGAATATGCCGGCCGCTCATTAATCAATCTCATATTCCCTGCTTTCCCCACCCACAGACGCCTGTGATTGGTTGCAGTCAGACACACCCCCCACGCTGAGTGACAGCTGTCTCACTGCACCCAATCACAGCAGCCGGTGGGCGTGTCTATACTGTGCAGGAAAATAAATAAATAATTTAAAAAAACGGCGTTCGGTCCCCCCAAATTTTAATACCAGCCAGATAAAGCCATACGGCTGAAGGCTGGTATTCTCAGGATGGGGAGCCCCACGTTATGGGGAGCCCCCGAGCCTAACAATATCAGTCAGCAGCCGCCCAGAATTGCCGCATACATTATATGCGACAGTTCTGGGACTGTACCCGGCTCTTCCCGATTTACCCTAGTGCGTTGGCAAATCGGGGTAATAAGGAGTTTTGGCAGCCCATAGCTGCTAATAAGTCCTAGATTAATCATGTCAGGCGTCTGCCCGAGATACCTTCCATGATTAATCTGTAAATTACAGTAAATAAACACACACATCCGAACAATCCTTTATTAGAAAAAAAAACACTAACAAATTGCCTTGTTCACCAATTTAATAAGCCCGAAAAAGCCCTCCATCTCCGGCGTACTCCAGGATGGTCCAGCGTCGCTTCCAGCTGTGCTGCATGAAGGTGACCGGAGCTGCAGAAGACACCGCCGCTCCTGTCAGCTCCACGCAGCTAATGAAGACAGCCGCGCGATCAGCTGAGCTGTCACTGAGGTTACTCGCGGCCAACGCTGAATACAGCTGATCGCGCTATTCCCTTCATTAGCTGCGTGGAGCTGACAGGAGCGGCGGTGTCTTCTGCAGCTCCGGTCACCTTCATGCAGCATAGCTGGAAGTGACGCTGGACCATCCTGGAGTACGCCGGACATGGAGGGCTTTTTCGGGCTTATTAAATTGGTGAACAAGGCAATTTGTTAGTGTTTTTTCTTCTAATAAAGGATTGTTCGGGTGTGTGTGTTTATTTACTGTAATTTACAGATTAATCATGGAAGGTATCTCGGGGAGACGCCTGACATGATTAATCTAGGACTTATTGGCAGCTATGGGCTGCCAAAAACTCCTTATTACCCCGATTTGCCAACGCACCAGGGCAAATCGGGAAGAGCCGGGTACAGTCCCAGAACTGTCGCATATAATGTATGCGGAAATTCTGGGCGGCTGCTGACTGATATTGTTAGGCTGTGGGGCTCCCCATAACGTGGGGCTCCCCATCCTAAGAATACCAGCCTTCAGCCGTATGGCTTTATCTGGCTGGTATTAAAATTGGGGGGGACCGCACGCCGTTTTTTTAAATTATTTATTTATTTATTTTCCTGCACAGTATAGACACGCCCATCGGCTGCTGTGATTGGGTGCAGTGAGACAGCTGTCACTCAGCATGGGGGGCGTGTCTGACTGCAACCAATCACAGGCGTCTGTGGGTGGGGAAAGCAGGGAATACGAGATTGAATAATGAGCGGCCAGCATATTCAAAGTAATTGTTGCTGCATATTCTCTACACAGCTGTTCCTCGCCGCGCTGGTGATCGGGGAGCGGTAAGTATGAGAGAGGGCTGCTCACTTCTGTCACTCAGGGGAGTAGCGGTCACTGGTGAATCCTTCACAGGTGACCGCTAATCAGTACGCGGCACACAGACAGAGCCGCGGCATGACAATGAAGTCGGGTGAAGTTCACCCGAGTTCATTCTCATCGCGCAACTCTGTCTGCTGTCAGCCGACATGTATCAACGACATTGTGCAACACACAAACGGACATTCCAGATGGACATTCCACGTACACATACACAGGCATTTTACACACAAACACGGACGTTTTACACGTACACACGCCTCACATACGCCATCACACGGATGCCATACGTACCGGAGAAACGCACCAAAAAAACGGAACATGGACCCAAAAAACGGACCGTGTGACACGGACGTTTTTTTTGGGGGAAGTGTGTTTTAAGCCTAAGGCTAAGTTCAGACTGAGTTTGAGGGAGAGTTTTCCTATTTTTTCATTTTGAAACTGTCAAATACATTTTCTACAGCTTTGTTTTCTAAAGCATTTTGTGCAGCTTTTTGATTTTATGTTTCAAATTGAAAGCAGATTATTGGAAGAATCCATCTCAAAGAAGGGACATGCACTTTTTTTAACTAAAAAGTTTTTCAAAACCAAAAGTGAAAAAAATGCTCAAAAAACTGGACATACAGTCATGGCTGAAAGTGTTGGCAACTTTGAAAATTTTAGAGAAAATTAAGTATTTCTTCCAGAAAATTATTGCCATTATTACCCATGTTTTATTATGCACATGTTTGCTTCCTTTGTGCGTATTGGAAGAATACAAAAAAACCCAGAGAAAATGGTAAGTTTGACATAATTTCACAAAAAAAACAAAATGGGGTTTACAACATTGTGGGAACCTTTCCAAAATTATGGGTAAAAAACTTTGTTTCAAGCATATGATCCTCATAGAAACTCCCTGTAGCAATAACAGATATGGGCAATAGGAAAATCACATATGAAAACAAATAGAAAAGAGAGAAGTTGACTCAGTCTTTGCATTGTGTGTCTGTGTGCCACACTAAACAAGGGAGAACAGAAAGAGGAGAAGAGAACTGCCTGACCACTTGAGAACCAAAATTGTTAAAAAAAATCAACAATCTCAAGGTTTACAAGTCCATCTCCAAAAATCTTGATGTTCCTTTGTCCATAGTGCGCAACATAAGCAAGAAGTTTACAATCCATGGCATTGTAGATAATCTCCCTGGACGTGGATGGCAAAGAAAAATGGATGAAAGGTTGCCATACAGGATGAGCTGGATAGTGGATAAGCAGCTCCAATCAAGTTGCAAAGAAATGAAAGCTGTCCTGCAGGCTCAGGGTGCATTAGTGTCAGCACAAACTATCCATCGACATTTGAAAGAAATGAAATGCTATGGTGGGAGACCCAGAAGGACCCCACTGCTGACACAGAGGCATAAAAAAGCTATACTGCAGTTTGCCAAAATGTACATGAGTAAGCCAAAATCCTTCTGGGAAAGATGAGGCCAGATGAGACCAAGATAGAGCTTTTTGGTAACGAATATCATTCTACTGTTTACAGAAAATGGAATGAGGCCTACAAAGAAAAGAACATAGCACATAGAGTCACATATTGTGGAGGATCAAAATAAAAGATTTTTTAGGTTGTTTTACTGACTCTGCTGCCTTGACTGTGTGCAAGGCATCAGGAAATCTGAAGATTATCAAAGGATTTTCGGTTGCAATGGCGTGCCCAGCATCAGAAAGTTGGGTTTGCATCCTAGGTCATGGGTCCTCCAACAGGACAATGACCCCAAACATACTTCAAGAAGCCCCCAGAAATGGATGGAAACAAAATGCTGGAGAGTTCTGAAGTGGCAGCAATGAGTCCGGATCTAAATACCATTGAGCATCTGTGGAGAGATCTTATAATTGCTGTTGGGAGATGGTGCCTTCCTTCATATATGAGAGATCTTGAGCAGTTCGCAAAACAAGAGTCCAAAATTCCAGTTGAGAGGTGTAAGAAGCTTGTGGATGGTTATAGGAAGCAAATAATTACAGTTACTTATTCCAAAGTGTGTGCAACTAAATATTACGTTGAGGGTGCCAGCAATTTTGTTGGTTCATTTTTGGATTTTTTTTTTTATTAAATTATGTACAATTTACCTTTTTTCTTAGTTTTATTGCTTGTTCCAATACACACAAAGGAAATAAATGAGTATGACAAAACATGTGTGATTGTAATAACTTCCTGGGAGGAATAATTCATTTTCTGGAACAGTTTCAAGCATGCCAACACTTTTGGCCAAGACTGTATGACCTGTCAAGTGGATTAACACTGTAACAAATTAGAGGCGTCTTCCAAGAGATTTTGTAACTTTTCAGGCGGATTTTGGAGCTTAACTCCATAACTTCCAGAGCACATACAGTACAGACCAAAAGTTTGGACACACCTTCTCATCGCTAGAACAACTATTAATAGGAGACTTTGTGCAGCAGGCCTTCATGGTAAAATAGCTGCTAGGAAACCATTGCTAAAGACAGGCAACAAGCAGAAGAGACTTATTTGGGCTAAAGAATACAAGGAATGGACATTAGACCAGTGGAAATCTGTGCTTTGGTCTGATGAATCCAAATTTGAGCTCTTTGGATCCAACCACCGTGTCTTTTGTAGAAAAAGTGAACGGATGGACTCTACATGGCTGGTTCCCACCGTGAAGCATGGAGGAGGAGATGTGATGGTGTGGGGGGGGGGGCTTTGCTGGTGACACTGTTGGGGATTTATTCAAAATTGAAGGCATACTAAACCAGCATGGCTACCACAGCATCTTGCAGCGGCATACTATTCCATCCGGTTTGTGTTTAGTTGGACCATCATTTATTTTTCAACAGGACAATGACCCCAAATACACCTCCAGGCTGTGTAAGGGCTATTTGACTTAGAAGGAGAGTGATGGGGTGCTACGCCAGATGACCTGGCCTCCACAGTCACCAGACCTGAACCCAATCGAGATGATTTGGGGTGAGCTGGACCGCAGAGTGAAGGCAAAAGGGCCAACAAGTGCTAAGCATCTCTTAACTGCTTCAAGACTGTTGGAAGACCATTTCCGGTGACTATTTCTTGAAGCTCATCAAGAGAATGCCAAGAGTGTGCAAAGTAGTAATGAAAGCAAAAGGTGGCTACTTTGAAGAACCTAGAATATAAGACATATTTTCAGTTGTTTAACACTTTTTTAAGTATTTCATTCCACACGTGTTAATTCATAGTTTTGATGCCTTCAATGGGAATCTACAATTTTTAGAGTCATGGAAATAAAGAAAACTCTTTGAATGAGAAAGTGTGTCCAAACTTTTGGTCTGTACTGTAAGTTAGAGAGAAAAGTGATTATTATGTGTTATGCTTTTCCAATTATCCTTTTAGGGTAAGTTCACACAGTGCATTTTTCGCGGCGTTTTTGCGCGTTTTTCGGGTGCGCTTTTGCTCAGAAAACTGCATGACTTTGCTTCCCCAGCAAAGTCTATGAGTTTTCATTTTTGCTGTCTGCACACAGCGTTTTTTTTCAGTTGCGTTTTTGTGGTGCCACAAAAACGCAGCATGTCAATTATTCCCGCGTTTTTCACTGCGCTTTTCATCCATTGAGTGCAATGGGATGTTGAAAGACGCAATGAGAAACGCAAATTGCAAATATAGCTGCGTTTTGGTGCATTTTGGTGTGTTTCTAAGACCAAAAACGCAGCTATAAACGCAGGAGGTGGGTAGTAAAGTAACGTGCACAGGAAGAGGATTCCTCCTGTCAGTAAACACAGAAGCGTGAATCCTCCCGGTACCGTCACCGCCGCTTCCACCTCCGGTCCTGTGCATGTATGCTGCTGTGCGGCGCCATGTCTGGGCGGGAGGTGGAAGCGGCAATCAAAAGTGAACAGTAGAAAAAAAAAAAAGTTATACTCACCTGTCTGCAGGGTCCCGGTGCCATGTCCGCTCCCAGATTCTGTCACGGTATCGCCGCTCCGGCAGTGTGCAGTCTCCCCGGGTACGTATGCCTGCAGGATGCAGGACCTGTCGATGGATCACCTTATGCAGTCACCTGACGCATCAGCTGATCGTAAGTCTCGGGCTGACGCCAGCGGCCGGCCGGTTTACCTATCAGCGGATGCGTCAGGAGACTTCATCCCTGATTACCGGCAGCTGCTGCAGCGATCGGACGGGATCAGGCTGCGCTGCAGGAGCTGCCGGTAATCAGCACATAAGTGAGTATTTTTTTATTTTTTTTTGCACCGATGCATCAGCTGATTGTATAATCGGCTTTTATACAATCAGCTGATGTGTGATGTGCTTCAGCCCCTAGAACCTGACACATCATCAGATCGCTTTGCCTTCCAGCAAACCGATCAGATGATATTAGATCCGGATTGGACGGCGCGGGACCCTTGACCCAGGATTACTGCGGAGGGGGCTTCTTTATTTCAATAAAGATGGAGTCACTAATTGTGTTGTGTTTTATTTCTGATAAAAATATTTTTCTGTGTGTTGTGTTTTTTTTTTATCTTTACTAGAAATTCATGGTGGCCATGTCTAATATTGGCGTGACACCATGAATTTCGGGCTTGGGGCCAGCTATACAGCTAGCCCTAACCCCATTATTACCCAGCGAGCCACCCGGCATCAGGGCAGCTGGAAGAGTTGAATACAGCACCAGAAGATTGCGCTTCTATGAAAGCGCCATTTTCTGGGGTGGCTGCGGGACTGCAATTCACAGCGGGGGTGCCCAGAAAGCATGGGCACCCTGCACTGTGGATTCCAATCCCCAGCTGCCTAGTTGTACCCGGCTGGACACAAAAATTAGGTGAAGCTCACGTCATTCTGAGCCTTGTAGTTCGACAGCTGCTGTCTGCTCTCCTGCATACACTATTGGATGGAGGATGCTGAGCCTTGTAGTTCGACAGCTGCTGTCTGCTCTCCTGCATACACTATTGGATGGAGGATGCTAAGCCTTGTAGGTCTGCTCCCCCTGACTCTCCCTCCAGCATACAGTCCTGGATGGAGCATGCTGAGCCTTGTAGTTCTGCAGCTGCTGTCTGCTCTCCTGCATGCACTATTGGATGGAGTATGCTGAGCCTTGTAGTTCTGCAGCTGTCTGCTCCCCTGCACACATTAGTGGAGAATGAAGAACATATTGAAGAAGGAAATGACATCAGACCTTTTTTTTTTGTTCACTGATAAAAACGCATAAAGACGCAGTGAGCAAAAACGCAGCAAAACGCAGCAAAAAACGCACCAAATCGCAGCAAAATGCGCGTGTTTTTTGCCGCGGGTGCGTTTTTGTGCGGTTTTTGCCGCAAAAAAACGCAGTATGTGAACCTAGCCTTACCTGTAAATCTATACCCAGGGTAGCAGGTAGGGGGCAATGTTTATTTATAATTAACTGATAGCTAGGATTGCTCTGATCACTAAATTCATGCCCAGACATGCGCACAGTAGGGCAGTTTTATGGACATGGATCATGTGAGCTCTCATTCTCTGCCTCTATAAAAATGCCTTTAAAATCTTCTTTATATGACACCATTAGTGTCTAAGGTGTAGTGGCCCTTTAAAACAATAAGATCCCCTCCTCATACATCAGATGCTGCTATGACATTTCGCCAGAAGCCTTCTAATCTCTGTAGCATTATCATTGATCGGGTGAAATGTGTGTATTTTTTCATTGGTGAGCTGATATAAATCAGGTATACAGCACTCTATATGGAGCATTGGGTGTTTTGCTGCACAAGGATTTTCCGAGTTGACTATACAGCTCAGTGAGCAGAATTCTCAGAATTGTCACGTACGACATAATCCAATAAATTAATTTTTGAGTAGGTGATTTTTCACTGTTAAATTTCTCATGCCTATGCATTTTTACCACTCAAGTTAGAGTACTATTACATTTGCATTGCATAAATGCGGCAGATAATCCTACAGACATTGGAATCAGTGAGAAGTATCTGGGTTTATTGGATGAGATTATCAATTGAACCTTATGGAATCACGCTAAAGGGTCAGAGAGAAACTCCGCTTAAGCCTAGTGCGAAGCTAAAACTCTATCCAAACACCCGTCGATCACATCTGCGTATAAAATAATGGTCCCATTCTGATCCAGAAACATGGGACAAGTGAAAACCATTTGATATTCTATGTGTCATGCGACTATGTGATTTTTTTTTCCCCGCCTAGCATCTGTATGCAAGGCATTCTTTTTTTTCCAAAGCTATTAATCAACAATCATTTACGTGACCATTTACATTGTTCTATGCTACAGAATGGTGATGTATCTGTTTTTTTTTCTCTCAGGCTGGAGTCACACTTAGATATGACTCACATGAGTGCAATGTGAGAAAATCTTGCATTGCACTCGGCCCCATGTTAGACAATAATGCAGCTCAGATCTGCATGTTTTTCCTCAGCCCTAAACGGGATAATGGCCCTGTCACACACAGAGATAAATCTTTGGCAGATCTGTGGTTGCAGTGAAATCATGGACATATTGTTCCATTTGTACACAGCCACAAACCTGGCACTGATTGTCCACAATTTCACTGCAACCACAGATCTGCCACAGATCTGCCACAGATCTGCCACAGAACTGCCACAGATCTGCCACAGATCTGCCACAGATCTGCCACAGATTTATCTCTGTGTGTGACAGGGCCTTAAGGAAAAAATTGCAGCATGCTGCGATTGTCTGCGAGAGCTGTGTCAATCGCACCCATACAAGTCAATGGGTGCGAAAGAAACATCGGACTGCACTTGGATGTTATCCCAGTGCAGTTCGATGTACACACAGGCTTACAATGGAGGAGATGGGGGATTAACCCCTCCTTCTCCTCCGCAGCACTGGCAAGATTGGATCATAGTCGCCTGACACTCAGCTCACATTCGCAGCAGAGCCTGTTCCGAGGGTCATTAGCATATCACATCCATTGCTTTCGCATCGGATGCCATACGCTAATGTGACTCCAGCCTCACTCTTAATCTTTTATTGGAGAGTCTAAGCTGTTTTACGCGACCATATGCACATATGCAGCTGTGACGCCCTGGACTAGTCAGGTCGTCACAGGGTTCTGCACAATCTTTCTCTTCCCGTGCAGGATTCAACACCCCATGGTTCTGGGAACCTAACCTGCAGTACTGCCTCCACCAGCATTCACAAATCCTAGTGTACCCTGCACCACACTTGCCAGGCACACCAGTGGGCTGCTTAAGCGGAATAGGGTCGCCCACCTAGGGGTCAGGCAGGGAGGTGGGAGATGACAGAGTAGTGGAGTGCTGACCCTCGAGCTGTGAGGAGCTCTGAGGGAGCTGGGAGTTGGAGCTCCCAGAGGAGAGGAATCCTAGGTTGCAGACAGTGGTTTGGACCTAAAGTGGTTGGACCCCGTCTCAGGGGATTGAGACTAGGTGCCCGGGACCGGTCTTGGTGGACGGTCAACAGCCTTGACCTAATCACCGGTGTAGGACCAAAGGCACGGCGGGGTACACGGACCCTAGGTCGGGGAGAAGCTGCATGCAACCCGGCAATTAACCTGCGGAGGACAGGACCTCTATGGACTGTTCCCACCAGCTCAAAGATCAGGGCACTGGTGCAATGAGGGGGATAGGGCTTTTCAAATAAGCAGCCCACTAAAATCCCAAGCAAGAGCTCCTGAGAGCAAGCTCCTTCACTTAGCCACAGTGGGGAGCGGGGCCGGAAAGCTCCAGGCTGACGGGCCACAAGATAACATCTAAATTTTGGTGCCAGGAGAGAGGCCATAGACCATTAGGCAGTGGACGGAAACCGGACGAGCTCCCCCCAGGAGACAGCGGCAGTCAGAGACTGACTTGGCTCATCCTGCTGTCAGTGTCTGCTTTATTGCTGAGTGAATTGATCCCTGCAACCAGTGAGCCTGCTCTTTCCCTGCACCCCGCAGCACCATCCTGAGTCCCGGGATCATCCCCTACCCGTGGAGGGCCACATCCCCTAGCTGCCCCCTTCCATCACCCCGGGTACTCCCAACGGCAGTGGCGGTATTCCCAGTTACTGTACACCACGGGTGGTGTCACGAACTATATATACCTCCCCTGTAAATACCCCCCGTCTTCATTTGGAGAGTGGCCCCTAGCCCCTGGGTCTGGAGACCCTCGAGCCACGAGCAATCACCCCCGGATCCGAGCGGTTCGACCACTGTAGGGGCGGCACACAGCATGCTGTCATTTTTACCTCAGGCTAAAAACTGCTGAGGAAAAATAATTGCAGATCAGCACTGCCTTATTGTTTAACTTTGGGGCGAGTGCAATAGGATTTTCTTTTCTCGAATTAGACTCAGTGTCTTTATACGCAGGTATGAGAGATCACTATGCGTTTTGAACTGCAGCGTTTTCATGCCAAAAGGAATGCGATTTGATTTACAAGCAAAGTCTATGGGAAATGGGAATTTCTTGTGTGCACTTTGCAGTTCAAAATGCTGCGTTTAATTTGCATAATTTTGGGCAAAAACTAAGCGTTCAAAGAAGCAGCATGTCAATTGTTTTTGCCATTTGGGCTGCGTTTTGCTAACATTGAAGTCAATGAGAAGTTGCAAAAAGCAAGCAACATCAAAATTCCAGCGTTTTACCTGCTTTTTAGGTGCAGAAAACATGCGCTTTGGATTACATCAACGTATGCATTTATGACATCAAAATAATGGAATGATATGTCCCTTTACACACACATAGTCCAACAATTATAATAATAAAAAATATTAATTTATTGTTATTTTAGCCATAAATAGTATAAAACTGCTATAATTATATTAAATATAACTATTTTCTTTATGATGTAAATAATTATTTTTGGTTCCATTTTTTTTTCCTTTTTTATAGTGTTTGTATGTCAAAACTTTATTTAGTAGTGTCTTTGTAATCAAAACTTATCTGACTTTAAGCAATGGAAACGCAGGTAAAAAGCGCTAAAAATGCGGCTAAAATGCACGCGTATTTATCTCGTTTTTGTGGCCAAAAGCAACTTTGGCAAAAACCATTTCTGTCAAAGGATGCGTTTCAAACTGCAACTACCTCGACGCAAAGTGCGCACAGAGCCTTAGTCACATTTACAACGGAACGGAAGGATATCACTCTAAGGGCTCTTTTCCACTTGCAATTTTCTGGTGCGAGTGTGATCCGATAATACATCGGATTGCAGTCGCACCAGTGTTAATCAATGAGCCAGTGTCCTCTTTCCTTTTATTTCTCCACACGAATCGTGCTCTCGGTGTAATCACAGCATGCTGTGTTTTGCAGCGTGTCTCAGCTCATGCACCCCCATACAAGTCTCTGGGAGTGTGTGAAACATCGCACTGCACTCGCATGTTATGCGACTGCAGTGCGATATACGCAGAGACAGACAGCAGAGGAGATGGGGAGAAAGTTCTCCCTCCCTCTTCTCCGAGGCTCTGATACGATTGCAAGATCACATCACAGTCACATGACCTTCGGCTGACGCACACAGCAGAGGGTCTTTAGCATATCGCTCCTGATGCTCTCACATCGGAAGCTATGCGCAAGTGGAAAAGAACCCTAAGCCTAATATACTGTAGGTGCTGTGCATTGATTATGCAAATGTAAGAGTGCAGTGGAATATGATGGCGATATCTAAGGACACATAATAAATACATTATTATAGTATCTGACATGGGGTACTCTTAGGTTGCCATCAAACTCTGGTATGAAACTGCAGATGGGATCTGTAAGGCCATGTTCCCACAATGAGCTTTTGGTGAGTTTTTGATGTTGCAGAATTTCTGCACCTATTAGTCCATGTTCACATGTTAAGAATTTGGGGAGATTTTTACCTCAGCATTTGTAGCCCGAACCAGAAGTGGGTGATATATACAGAAGTGGCGCCCATTTTTCTATTCTATGTTTCCTTTGCTTGTTCCACTCCTGGTTTTGGCTACAAATACTGAGGTAAAAAAATCACTAAATACTCAATTTTTTTGATATCGTGAAGAAAGAAGGGTAAGAAAACTCATCGTGGGCACACAGCCCAAGGTCCCTTCACACATGTGTATAAAACACGTAAGTGAAAATATGTTACTGGTGTCATCAGTGTTTTCCATCAGTGTGTCATCAGTGTGTCATCCCTGTACCCTGACGGCACACGAATGACACACTGATGCCGTCCGTGTGCTGTATGTATTCTTCACGGATCCATAGACTCGTATTGGCCCCTGTCATCCCTGACAAATGTGAAAACACCACAGGTTATAATGTGTACATGTGAAATCTGTGAAAAAAATGCATGCCACAAATACAGGGAATACGCACATGTGAAGGCGGACTATGGCTATATTCACACTGCAAAATTATCAAAAAAATGGACCTTTTAATTGAAAATGACTTGCTGTTCATCGATTCAGGCTTTTCAATGTCGCTTGAATGCTCACAAGTGTTTAATGTTCAGTATTTGCTGAGTTTTCGGCATCATTTCTGCACTTATTAAGTAATTTGCTACTAGCATTTTGGGTTTTTTTCATTACATTTATTTACATGCATTTTTATTGAGTTTTTGATGGTATGGTTCTTGTCTGTTGTTGTTATGTCATGTTTTAAATAAAGCTGCTTTGCTTTTGACTCTTCCTGGTATTTGGTTTTGACTAAACTTTATTTAGACAGTCACGCACAGATTACATATATTGTTTTCCGTCCAGATTTTCCGCATCTAATGCAATTCAATGGCGAAAATCCGCACATTAAACTCTGCGTACCGGCATGAGAAATTGATGTTGCGGAATGCAAAAATGCACCACAGGTCAGTCTACGCAGTATAAAAAACAAATTGTAAAGCACAGTGGGCATTTTTGTAACTCTCATCCACTTTGCTGGAACTCTTAAATAATGCATTTTAATGTGCAAGGAAAATGCGCAGCATCAAAAACCCATTATGGCAACTGACATGTACAGTCTTCTGTATTTTTCTGCTAGCAAGACCCTTAAGGCCCCGTCACACGCAGCGATATCACTAGCGAGCTTACCCGCCCCCGTCGTTTGTGCGTCACGGGCAAATCGCTGCCCGTGGCGCACAATATCGTTCGGAGCCGTCACACGGACTTACCTGCCCAGTGACGTTGCTGTGGCCGGTGAACAGCCTCCTTTCTAAGGGGGCGGTTCGTGCGGCGTAACAGCGGCGTCACTAAGCGACCACCCAATAGAAGCGGGGGGGCAGAGATGAGCGGGACGTAACATCCCGCCCACCTCCTTCCTTCCTCATTGCCGGTGGCCGCAGGTAAGCTGTTGGTCGTCGTTCCCATGGTGTCACACGTAGCGATGTGTGCTGCATCGGGAATGATGAACAACCTGCGTCCTCAACAATTAACGATATTTTGAAAATGAACGACGTGTCAACGATGGACGATTTGGTGAGTATTTACCATTGTTAATGGTCGCTCGTTGGTGTCATACGCAACGACATCGCTAACGATGCCGGATGTGGGTCACGGAATCCGTGACCCTGGCGATATATCGTTAGATACGTCGTTGCGTGTGACGGGGCTTTTAGTATGAGCTCCATAACATGCGCTCATGCTATATACATGAGCGTATAAATCGGAAAAGTACAATGCAGCTCAGATCTGCAAATTTTTCCTCAGTCTTAGGGGCACTTTGCACGCTGCGACATCGCAGGCCGATGCTGCGTTGCCGAGCGCGATAGTGCCCGCCCCCCGTCGCAACTGCAATATCCTTGTGATAGCTGCCGTAGCGAACATTATCGCTACGGCAGCTTCACATGGACTCACCTGTCCTGCGACCGCCGCTCTGGCCGGCGACCCGCCTCCTTATTAAGGGGGCAGGTCGTGCAGCGTCACTGCGACATCACACGGCAGGCGGCCAATAGGAGCGGAGGGGCGGAGATGAGCGGGACGTAAACATCCCGCCCACCTCCTTCCTTCCGCATACCCTACGGAAGCCGCAGTGACGCCGGTAGGAGATGTTCCTCGCTCCTGCGGCTTCACACACAGCGATGTGTGCTGCCGCAGGAGCAAGGAACAACATCGGACCGTCGCGTCAGCGTAATCATGAACCTCTCCTTACCTGCCTCCCGGCCGCTATGAGGAAGGAAGGAGGTGGGCGGGATGTTCAGGCCACTCATCTCCGCCCCTCCGCTTCTATTGGGTGGCCGCTCAGTGACGTCGCTGTGACGCCGCACGGACCGCCCCTTTAGAAAGGAGGCGGTTCGCTGGTCACAGCGACGTCGCCGGGCAGGTAAGTATGTGTGATGGGTCTGCGCGATGTTGTGCGGCGCGGGCAGCGTTTTGCCTGTGTCGCACAACAGATGGGGGCGGGTACCCACGATAGCGATATCGGGACCGATATTGCAGCGTGTAAAGTAGCCTTTAATCAGACTGAGGAAAAAAAATCGATGCAAGTCTCGGATCACTCGCACCCATACAAGTCTATGGGTGCGAATGAAACATCGGATGGCATTCGGATTAGTGATGTGTCAGTCACAAAGGATCTGACAGAAAGAGTCAGCTCTCTGCGGTGAATGACGGGAGCTGGCACAATAGTGAGAAACTCTAAATTCTCTTAATGGTTCTCATTGGGCATAAAATTCCAGTGACCGATGCACAAACTCCGCCCGCCCGATCAAACCCCGTCTATTCTACATTTTAATTGGTCCGTTATAGGTGGGCTGTGATTTGTCAGTCGGTGGTTTGTCAGAGTTTCAATCTTGATAAAATCGCCTTAAATTTGTGTTCAATATATATTTAATAGGGATCCATTTTGGATCCCAAACAGCTGGCTCTTTTTGATGAACGGAGTTATGTGAGCCGGATCACCAAAAAGACCCAGCCTATCACTAACTCAGATGACATCCAAGTGCACATGCGTTATACACACAAGCTGACAATGGAGGAGATGGAGAGAGTAATCCCTCCATCTCATCCACAGCTGTGATCCGATCGCACAATCAGATCACAGTTGCATGACACTTAGCTCATACTTGCAGCAGAGCGGGAGCTGAGGGTTATTAGCATATCACATCTGATGCCATCTCCTCCATTGTCAGCCTGTGCGTATATCGCACTGCACTGGGATAACATCCGAGTGCAGTCCGATGTTTCTCCAGTACCCATTCACTTAAATGGGTGCGAGGGATACGGCTCTAGCAGAAAATCGCAGCATGCTACTTTTCTTGCATCCAGATTCTGGATGTAAGATAAGCTGACCAACTGCTCTCCCTAAAGGCCCTGTCACACACAGAGATAAATCTTTGGCAGATCTGTGGTTGCAGTGAAATCATGGACATATTGTTCCATTTGTACACAGCCACAAACCTGGCACTGATTGTCCACACTTTCACTGCAACCACAGATCTGCCGCAGATTTACCTCTGTGTGTGACAGGGACTTTATTGACTAACATTGGTCAGAGCGCAAGGCGAGATTTCCTCCAGATTTTTGCTAAGCTGAAGTCATCAGTCTGCAAGGGTTAACACAGAGAATTTAGGGCTGCCTGTCTTGTCACAGTCCAATCTGTTGTTTGCTTGCTATGTTTGTTTAAACAACAGGACAATTATCAGTGCTCAGACTTTAATGTAACATGCAAGGCAGTCCGACACATCCCTAAGGGGTACTTTGCACACTACGACATCGCAAGCCGATTGTAGCGATGCCGAGCACGATAGTCCCCACCCCCTTCGCAGATGCGATCTCTTGTGATAGCTGCCGTAGTGCCCATTATCGCTGCGGCAGCTTCACATGCACTTTCCTGCCCTGCGACGTCGCTCTGGCCGGTGAACCGCCTCCTTCCTAAGGGGGCGGGTCGTGCAGCATCACAGCGACATCACACGGCAGGTGGCCAATAGAAGCAGAGGGGCGGAGATGAGCGGGACGGAAACATCCTGCCCACCTCCTTCCTTCCACATTGCAGCCGGGACGCAGGTAAGGTGATGTTCCTCGTTCCTGTGGCTTCATACACAGCGATGTGTGCTGCCGCAGGAACGAGGAACAACATCGTACCTGTCGCTGCAGTGACATTATGGAAATGCCCGACGCTACACCGATCATACAATTTCGACACTTTTGCGCTCGTTAATCGTATTAAAAACGATTCACATACTCCGATGTCGACAACGACGCCGGTTGTGCGTCACTTTTGATTTGACCCCACCGACATCGCAGCTGGGATGTTGTATTGTGCAAAGTACTCCTAAATCTTATTGACATCTCACTGGCAATGTACAATCTCTATAGAGAGCATGTTGTGGGCGGGACAGTTCTCTCAGCTCTGCTAGATGGCTTAATCTACAAACTCTGATTACCTTGGTGAACCTGTTTCTAGCACAATCAAAATGATACATTATTAGATTCAGGATCTCTTTGCCTACATCATGCTACCATCAGATAATGTAGCAATATCCTGCTGACGGATTCCCTTTAACACTTTTCAATAGATGTACATGGTAAGGCTAACATGATGCCCAGGGATCTATTCGAGCATTTCTTCCATATTTCTGCTTCAAAAAATAGTGGTGCTTTACATATATATATATATATATATATATATATATATATATATATATATATATATATATATATATATATATATTTATATATTTAAAAATATGTCTGTATAATACAAGTAAAAAGACGTACAAAGGCTAAAAAAAACAAAACATTAAAAATAAGTGCTCAGCAAGCAACAACAAAGAAAACTTTACAAAAGATGTTTCATGTTCACAAAACTCTAGAGGAAAATATTCCTGAAGTGTTTCTGCTTTAAAAAAAAGTTTTTAACCTCCAGAAAAAGAAACAGTGTAAACATACCCTAATCCAGATAGGAAGACGGTCACATGGTGGTCACCAATAAACTTTGATCACTTTCTCTAAAGGATAATACTCATGCACTCAGCCATATCATGGTTTTAGACAACCTCTGATACACAGCCATAATACGGCATTCATACACGTGTGTTAACTAAGATAGAAACAAAGAAACCAATTAGCCTGTTTACACCTCAGTGGTCTAAAGCTGGTGTCACACATAATGACGACGACAACGACGTCGCTGCTACGTCACCATTTTCTGTGACGTTGCAGCGACGTCCCGTCGCTGTCGCTGTGTGTGACATCCAGCAACGACCTGGCCCCTGCTGTGAGGTCGCCGGTCGTTGCTGAATGTCCAGCTTCATTTTTTGGTCGTCACTCTCCCGCTGTGACACACACATCGCTGTGTGTGACAGCGAGAGAGCGATGAAATGAAGCGATCAGGAGCCGGCACTGGCAGCTGCGGTAAGCTGTAACCAGCGTAAACATCGGGTAACCAAGGGAAGACCTTTCCCTGGTTACCCGATGTTTACGCTGGTTACCAGCCTCCGCTCTTGCTGCCAGCGCCGGCTCCTGCACTGTGACATGTGGCTGCAGTATGCATCGGGTAATTAACCCGATGCATACTGTAGCAAGGAGAGCAAGGAGCCAGCGCTAAGCGCGGCTCCCTGCTCTCTGCACTGTGACATGTAGCTGCAGCACACATCGGGTTAATTAACCCGATGTGTGCTGCAGGAGAGCAAGGAGCCAGCGCTAAGCGCGGCTCCCTGCTCTCTGAACTGTGACATGTAGCTGCAGCACACATCGGGTTAATTAACCCGATGTGTGCTGCAGGAGAGCAAGGAGCCAGCGCTAAGCGCGGCTCCCTGCTCTCTGAACATGTAGCACAGCGACCTTATGATCGCTGCTTCTGCTGTGTTTGACAGCTAAGCAGCGATCATAACAGCGACTTACAAGGTCGCTGTTACGTCACCGAAAATGGTGACGTAACAGCGACGTCGTTGTCGCTGTCGTTTAGTGTGACACCAGCTTTAATGAAGTAATGGAGATTGTGTTCTGATCTGTTAACACTGTGAGTAATAAAACCCTCAGAAACATGAACAATCCATTATTGTCGCCCCTGCAACATCGCGCATATAACAGTGTATTATTTTATCTATATATATATATAATTGCCTTATTCTGTCTGTCTGTCTGTCTGTCTTGCTCTAAAATGATGTTGTTACAGTGACAACCGCCTCGGCTTCGCCCCCACGCATGGATTGGCTGCTTGGCCAGGCTCCGCCCCCCGCACGGATTGGCTGCTTGCCCCAGCCCCCTGCACGCATTGGACGCTCGCCCTGGCCCCGCCCCCCACAAGCATTCCCTGAACCCACACGGAGCCCCGACTCCCAGGTGACTTACCTTTTCTACACTTTGTCGGATCGGCTGCGCTCCCGTGCACTGTGTACACTACAGTGGCCATGCGACCAGCTCCGATCACGTGTTGTCATGTGACCGGTGCATGTGACCAGGAAGTTGCGGCGCGGCCACTGTACTGTACACAGTGTATGGCTGCTTTCAGACGTCCGTGTTTAATCAGGTACCAGTCACACGCATGGTTATGGTCATACGTGTGACATCCGTGCTTGCATGCGTGTGACAGGGACCGGAGAAAACACGTGTCTGTGAAATAAAAATATTTTTCATATTTACCTGCTTTCTCCGGCTCTGCTGCCTCCCGCTCCTGACCGCCTATCAACACACACACACACACACACACACTGAGCACATACACACATAGCAAACACACATAGATACACCGTGCGCATACACACATAGCGCACATGCATGTATACACACATAGCGCACATGCATGTACACACACTGAGCGCACACACACTGAGCACATACACACATAGCAGACACACATGGATACACCAAGCGCATACACACATAGCACATATGCATGTATACACACATAGCGCACATGCATGTACACACACACACACACACTGAGCACACACACACTGAGCTCACACACACATATATGTGTTTTACACTGATCACATCAGTGTGCGATCCGTGTGAAATCTGTGCTGCCGGAGATGCCTGCGTGTGTGCGTGCGGGGTCATGAAAAGTCCCACGGTTCATGTGCAAACACGGACGTGTGAGGCACATCATAGAATAACATGGGTACGTGTGACACCCGTGTTAAAAACGGATGTCACACGTACCTAAAACATGTACGTCTGTAACCAGCCTACGGCAGCGCGCCGGATCCGACAAAGTGAAGGAAAGCCGGATGTGTGAAACCACTAGCTTACCCCGGCTCCCGCCACACGTGTGCCGGAGCCGGCGTAGGCTGGTAACCATGGTACACATCGGGTAACTATAGAAACCGCTTTGCTTAGTTACTGTCATGATTGACTCCTGGCTCAGCTGGAGCTGAGCCTTTTTTTTTAGTTTCACTTCTGATGCAGGTCACGTTAGGGGTTAATCCTTTCTGCCTCGTTCTCGAGGTCAGGCTGCTTTATTAGGGCACTGTTTCTCTTGGACTTTGCCAGTGATACTTCTGGCTCTGCTGTGTTCTGCTCTTGAGTGACTTGTTGTCTGCCCTGCCCCCTCCTGACCTCCGTGTTCACCTGACCTGTTAACCTCCTCTGTTGTCTGTTTCCATCAGTGTCTCTCCCGCTGTCTCCCTGTTCGTTCCTTATCTGTTTACCTTAATTCTCTCTTGTCTTCCCACTCCCCCTCTCTTCTAGGCTCTAATTTCCTGGCTACTGACTATTTGCTTCCCTCTGACTACGTTTAGACTTTGCCCTTGTGTACTTACAAGACCTCATGTTGTGACACGGCTTTCTGATGATTCTACTGCCATCTGGTGGGCTTGACTAGTATTACCTCTGCTAGGGAATTCCCTGCTCATACGTTTCCTCCACTTTTACACCCCCTAGTGGTTTACCTGCTAACTACCTTCTCAGATAGTTTCAGGAATCCTCTCAGTCCCACATTACTGCGCTGTACTGCTATTGTACATCTTAGAGTACAGCGTGACAGTTACCCAATGTGTAACATGGTTACTAGCTTACCCCGGCTCTCAGCACACATGTGCCAGAGCCGGCGTATGCTGTTAACCAGCGTACACATCGGGTAACTATGGAAACCACTTTGCATAGTTACCCGATGTGTACCATGGTTACTAGCTTACCCCAACTCCCTGCCCATTCAGATCGTTGGTCTCCCACTGTCAAACACGCCGATGCGTGCTGCACAGCAGGAGACCAATGAGCAAAAAATGAACCATCATTATTCAAGACTTACTGATTATATTATTATTCAATCTGCTAACCTACATACACATTCTAGACTACCCGATACGTTAGAATCGGGCCACCTTCTAGTTCCATATAAAAAGGTTATTCAGAGCTTGATTTGTCTGTTATTGTCACTTGCAGTCTCGGACTGGCCCACAGGTAAGCCGGAGAATACCCTGGTGGGCCCTTATGCAGGAGTAAGCCACTTATCTCTTAACATTAGGAGGAGTTGCCCCAATGCATTTCATTTCCTATATACAGACAAAGCAGCAGCTCATCCTTCATCCACTAAAATACCTAATTTATTATTATCTAAAAGAAAGGTAAATTTATTAATGAGGGTAATGTAATATTTGCAGGTAGCTGAACAGTGGGTTCCCTGAGCCATTGTTAACAGTCAGGCCTTTGCCACCACAGCTTGACACTAGTCACTTGTGTGCCATTATAGTGGTTTATTAATGTTTTTATTACAATCATTTTTTTAATTTACATTTATACTATCATTACTATATCATCCATAAATTTGTACATAATGCCGCTACTATTCACTGTTTTCACCCTGTGCTCCGCACTCCCTTGCACTACCCATGTTAGTGCAATTAGAGCTAATTATGTTTGTTGCCGATATCTCCATGGTTACCAGTCCAGAATCACAATTTTACCTTCTGTCTCTCCATTTTCCTCCCACCCAGGATTATGTTTTAGCTTTATAAAACAATATGCTTATGCACATTTTTTACTAACATCCTATGGATTATCCTCATATACTGGACATTGTTTTTAGCCACATTTATTATTTATTATACTTATGTTTTCTTTTGCACGAACTATAACTTGAACCCTGTGATGTCATCATTAATATCATTCCCTCCTTTTTTGCCTATTTAAGCCTAGCCTATAAAAATCTATATATATAATTGCCTTATTCTGTCTGTCTGTCTGTCTGTCTGTCTGTTTGCTCCAAAATTGTGTCCTTACGGTGACACAAAGCTGATTGGCTGCTGAGCTCGCCATGGCCTCGCCCCCCCGCACGGATTGGCCGCTTGCCTCGCCTCGGCTCCTCCCCCCCACACGGAATGGCTTCTCGCCCCGAGGTGAGCGCATCAAGGTCCTGCAGCGGCGGAACAGACACTCACACTCAGACTCACACTCAGACTCACACTCAGACTCACACGCACACGCACACTCAGACTCACATGCACACTCAGACTCACACGCACACTCAGACTCACACTCACACTCACTCAGACTCACACTCACACGCACACTCACACTCACATCAGCTCGCATCCACGTCCTGCAGTGGCGGAACACACACACCTCACACACACATCAGATCGCATCCACGTCCTGCAGCGGCGGAACACACACACCTCACACACACATAAGAACAGACACACACACACACATCAGATCACACTCACTCTCACACACACCTCACACACACATCAGATCGCATCCACATACTCACAACATCCCGTGATATCGCTTGCTTCTCGGCGGCGATACTGTGCAGTGATCTTCCAGGACCTGCCGGAGGATCACATGGCCGGAAGCATGTGGTATCTCCGGATGTTGTGAGTGTGTCAGCGCGTATGTGCGATATCGTCAGTGTGTGTGTGTATGCGATCGGATGTGTGTGAGTGTGTGTGTGTGAGTGTATGTGATCGGATGTGTGTGAGTGTGTGTGAGTGTATGCGATCGGATGTGTGTGAGTGTGTGTGTGTGTGTGTGTGTGTATGCGATCGGATCTGTGAGTGTCGGCAGAGGAGCATGGCGTGCAGCACAGCTGCTGGGACCACCCACCGGTGGGCACAGGGAGAAGTGGGGTGTGTGTGTGAGTGTATGCGATCAGATGTGTGCGTGTTTACTGTCTGATGTGTGACTGTGGAGCACGATGGGGGGTGCACAGCATGGGGGATGGAGCACGATGGGGGGTGCACAGCATGGGGGATGGAGCACGATGGGAAGTGCGCAGCATGGGGGATGGAGCACGATGGGGTGTACGCAGCATGGGGGATGGAGCACGATGGGGGGTGCGCAGCATGGGGGATGGAGCACGATGGGGAGTGCGCAGCATGGGGGATGGAGCACGATGGGGAGTGCGAAGCAAGGGGGATGGAGCACGATGGGGAGTGCGCAGCATGGGGGATGGAGCACGATGGGGAATGCGCAGCATGGGGGATGGAGCACGATGGGGAATGCGCAGCATGGAGGATGGAGCACAATGGGGAGTGGGGATGGAGCACGATGGGGGCTGCGCAGCATGGGGGATGGAGCACGATGGGGGGTGCGCAGCATGGGGGATGGAGCACGATGGGGGATGGACCACGATGGGGGGTGCACACCTCCCCGCAAAACACACACACACACTGCCACACACGCACTGCACAACACACCACACACACTGGGAACCACAAACACCGCCCTACACAGACACCCACACACAGACAACGCCGCAGACACACAACACCCAACACACAAACACCACGCACACACAAATATACGCACATACCGCACAACACACACATTGCACAAAACATACCTCCCCCCAAAACACACAGACACACCCACACAAATCGCGCAACACACATACACAACGATACAGACACACAGCGCTCCACAAATAACGACACACAACGCAACACACAAACAACACCGCTCTCACCCCCCGCCACACCCAGACAACACCCAGAACATGTACAGCCCCTACACAAACACTTGATAACTACACACAACAACCTCTATATATATATATATATATAACAAAAATCATACATTAACTACACAATACGTAAATTCTAGAATACCCGATGCGTAGAATCGGGCCACCTTCTAGTATATATATATTCTTAAAGGGGTTGTCCACTACTAGGACAACCCCTTCTAATTGCACTTGTTTCCTGTTTTCCCCAGTTAAAATAAATTACCCTGTACTCACCTCCAATTCTAGCATTGTTCCAGCTTTGTATATAATCGTGGTTCGGTGCTCACATGACATTTTGACATCACCTGAGCGTCCAATCACCACCAACTTCTCTCTCCCCACCTTTGGACTAAATGAGTTAATCAACAGGAAGTGATGCTGTGACTGTCCCTCACTTCCTGTTGAGTGCTTATTTGGTCAGAACGTGGAGAGAAAATTCGGCAGTGATTGGATACGGTGCTCGTGTGATGTCACAATGTCATGTGAGCACTGAACAGACAATGCTTGAACTATGCTAGAATGGGAGGTGAGTACTGGGTCTTTTATTTTAACTCGGAGAAACATGTGGAATCAGAAGGGATTGTCCTAGTAGTGGAAAACCCCTTTAATGAAGGGGTATACCTCTATATATACATGATACATGTAAGATTGTTGGAGATCTGACCACTGAATTCCCCATTGCTCTGTAGATGGTGACTTGAAGACGTTTACATGAAGCAGTAATCAAGCAGTAGTTTACCACTCCATTCAGAATCTAAAGGCCCTCAATACACAATAAAGTTGCCCAAACCCAATTACATTGATTGATTTAGACAACGGTCTGATGTCTATGGAAGTGTGACGCCCCTGGACTAGTCAGGTCGTCACAGGGTACTGCACAATCTTTCTCTCCCAGTTCAGGACTAAACCCACCCATGGTTCTGGGTCCCCATTTTGCAGTACTGCCTCCACCAGCATCTACAAATCCTAGTGACACCTCGCACCACACCCTGTCAGGCACACCAGTGGGCTGGTAAGCTGGAATAAGGCCACCCACTTAGGGGACAGGCAGGGAGGTGGGAGGTGACAAGTCAGTTCAGTGGTAGCCCTCAAGCTGTTAGGAGCTCAAGGAAGCTGGGAGTTGGAGCTCCCAGGGGAGAAACAGACTAGGTCGCAGACGGTGGTCTGGACCCGGAGGAGTCAGATACCCGGTTGCGGGAGATTGGGAATGGATGCTTGGCTAGTCTTGGAGGATAGCCAGCAGCCGCAGTTCAATAGCCGGGCTGGGACAGAAGGCACGTTGGGGTACATGGACTCTAGGTCTGGGAGAAGCTTCAAGCAACCCAGCAATTAATCTGCGGAGGAAAGGGCCTATATGGCCTATTCCCATGAAGTTCAGAGATCAGGGGCACTAGCGCAATGTGGGGGATAAGGCTTTCCAAGCAAAGCAGCCCACTGGAATCCCAAGCGTGAGCTCCTGAGAGCAAGCTCCTCTGCTACTTTTAGCAGGGAGTGGGGCCCGGAAAGATTCAAGCTGATGGGACACTTGAACACTCTAAAATTACTGTGCCAGGAGTCAGGCCACAGACCACCAGACAATGCTGCAGGGGACGGACCCCCGGACAAGCAGCGGCACCAAGAGACTTGATTTAACTACGTTGTCAGCGTCTGCTTTCTTGATGAGTGAATACCTGATTAGCCCCTGCTACCAGCAAGCCTGCACTCCCCCTGCACTACATTCCACCATCCGGGGTCCCGGGGCCTTTCCATACCCATGTAGGGTAAAGTCATCTAGCTGCCCCACTCCATCACCCCGGGTACACCCAACGGCAGCGGCAGTACTCCCTATTACCACACACCATGGGTGGCATCACGAACTATATATCTCCCTTGTAAATAGCTCCCTTCTTCATTTGGTTGTGACCCTTAGCCCCCGGGTCGGAAGACTCTTGAGCTACGAGCAGTGACATCCAGATCCGAATGGTTCGACCGCTGCTGGGAGGTACAGAAGCATCTGACAGATGATTGCCAGAAACCAAGATAAGGGTCCAGTATGTATGATTTCAGACTTCCAATCCTTCTGTTCTCTAGAGATAAGCTACCACCAGAGATGTCTTGCAATAGTTCTCCCATGGAATACACCGGAGTGCCTGGCCGATCAAACACTTCTGTGTATGGGAGAGTTGGACGAAATAACTGCTGGCTAAACAATTAGCTGAACCATCAATTGGTCAACAGCTATCTAAAATGTAGGTTAAGAAAATGGCAAAATCAAAGCAATGCATGAGACTGCTGCAGGTCCCAGCAGACAAATTCACACCAATTTAGCATTTACTGCATTTTTAGGAGAGAAAAGCTAAATGCTTTAGGTTGGAATATCACTCTCAGAAATTGGGCGGAAATCCTGAAGAGAAAATATGTTCTTAATAAAAGAACAAAATTCACCAGTGACCACAATATTATCTGAACCTTGAAAATGTCAAAATAAAAAACTTCTGATCTGATCAATTTCTCTACAATTACCTTTATATTGGATAAATTCTAAAAGGACTTAAAAAGATTCCCAATGTTTTTCCAAACGTCTTTAAGGGTATTTAGACCACTATGAATCCCTAGTGCCAGGAATACTAAGGACGATAGTGATAACTGGTTTACAATAGTGCCTAGTAGTAAGCTGGTCACCTGTAGACATTGATAAGAGGAGTATTCATTCTGGGAGGAACAATTTAAAAATCTTTTAAAAAGGCCTTAATAAGAATTTGTCTATTGTTAGAATTGCCAAGGAATAGTAAGGCTATGTGCCCACGGGGACAGTGTCCTGCAGTTATATCCGCAGGACATTCCGCAGGTGCTCCCAGAATTCCGCAGCACAACTTCTGTCTGTTTCCATGCTGCGGATGTACAGCGGAATGTCCTGCGGATATGCTGCGGGCATTCTGCATTGATGATACAGTACCATGGCTTCGTCACTGCATTTTCAATGCAGAACAAGTGCTGCAGTGACAGGGAGTTCATACTCACCTCCATCACGCAGCACCTCGCTTTCCGGCGGCCGGGTCACTTTGTCAGCGTCTGCAGGAGAAGGTGGGCGGGCCTGAACTAGCTCCGGCTGTCACATGACCAGAGCTCGCGCAGGCCCCACCCACCTCTTCCTTCCTGTACCTGGATCCACCGCGCTGCTGTACACCAGACGGAGAAAGTGATTCGGGTGTCTGCTATGGCAGGTAAGTATATGGGACCCTGTGGAGAAATCTGCAGGAATAATTGACATGCTGCTGATTTTTCCGCAGGGAAATCCGCATTATTTCCGCTGCGGAAAAATCCGCAGCATGGGCACAGCAGTTCCCAAATGCAATAGAAATGGCTGGGGAGTAGCTGTGCTGCAGATTTTTGAAAAATCTGCGGAATTTCCGCGAAAAATCCGCAGCAAATTCCGCGCATTTTCCACAGCGTGGGCACATAGCCTAAGTGTGTCTTGAATAATCCCCTGAATGCCTTAGATTCAAGCAGCTCTCCTGAAATGTAATAAAATGGTCTAAATCATGGAACTCCAGTTGCAGCTCACCCTAATCTATATAAATGTGACTTAAATATGAGTGTCTGAAAAAAGGGTCTGAATACTTATGACCATGTGATATTTCAGTTTTTCTTGTTTAATAAATTTGCAAAACTTTCTACATTTCTGTTTTTTCTGTTAAAATGGGGTGCAGAGTGTACATTAATGAGAAGAAAAATTAAGTTTTTTGAATTTACCAAATGGCTGCAATGAAACAAAGAATGAAAATTTTAAAGGGGTCTGAATACTTTCCATACACACTGTAGATATACAAGTGCATCTCAATAAATTAGAATATCATCAAAAAGTTTTATTTCAGTAATTCAATTCAAAAAGAAAATCACATATATTATACAGACAGACAGAGGGATCTATTCCTATATATTATACAGAGTCATGACACACAGAGTGATCTATTTCAAGTGTTTATTTCTGTTAATGTTGATGATTATGGCTTACAGCCAATGAAAACCCAAAAGTCATTATCTCAGAAAATTAGAATATTATATAAAACCAACTGAAAAAATGATTTTAAACTGTTGGCGCCTACTGAAATTCTGTACAGTAAATGCCTCAATACTTGGTCGGGGCTCCTTTTGCATGAATTATTGCATCAATGTGGCGTGGCATGGAGGCGATCAGCCTGTGGCACTGCTGATGTATTATGGAAGCCCAGGTTACTTTGATAGCAGCCTTCAGCTCATCTGCATTGTTGGGTCTGGTGTCTCTCATCTTCCTCTTGACATTACCCCATAGATTCTCTATGGGGTTTAGGTGAGGTGAGTTTGCTGGCCAATTAAGCACAGTGATACTGTGGTTATTAAACCAGATATTGGTACTTTTGTCAGTGTGGACAGGTGCCAAGTCCTGCTGGAAAATTAAATTTCCATCTCCAAACAGCCTGTCAGCAGAGGGAAACATGAAGTGCTGTAAAATTTCCTGGTAGACGTCTGCGCTGACTTTGGTCTTGATAAAACACAGTGGAGCTACACCAGCAGATGACATGGCTCCCCAAACTATCACTGTGGAAACTTCACACTAGACCTCAAGCAGCTTGGATTGTGGCCTCTCCACTCTTCCTTCAGACTCTGGGACCGCAATTTCCAAATTAAATGCAAAATTTACTTTCATCAGAAAACAACACCTTTTACCACTGAGCAACAGTCCAGTTCTTTTTCTCCTTGGCCCAGGTAAGACGCTTCTGGCGTTGTCTATTGGGCATGAGTGGCTTGACATAAGGAATGTGACAGTTGTAGCCCAAGTCCTGGATACGTCTGTGTGGTGGCTCTTGAAGCACTGACTCCAGCAGCAGTCCACTCTTTGTAAATCTCTCCCAAATTTTTAAATCACCTTTTCTTAACAATCCTATCAAGGCTGTGGTTATCCTGTTTGCTTGTGCACCTTTTGCTACCACACTTTTTCCTTCCACTCAACTTTTCATTAATATTCTTGGATATAGCACTCTGTGAACATCCAGCTTCTTTAGGAATGACCTTTTGTAGGTTACCCTCCTTATGGAGTGTGTCTTCTGGACATCTGTCAAGTCAGCAGTCTTTCCCATGATTGTGTAGCCTAGTGAACCAGACTAAAGGACCATTTGAAACACTTAAAAAGGCTTTACAGGTGTTTTGTGGTAATTCTAATTTTCTGAGATATTGCCTTTGGGTTTTCATTGGCTATAAGCCATATTCATCAACATTAACAGAAATAAACACTTGAAATAGATAACTCTGTGTGTAATTGCTCTATATAATATGTGTTTCACTTTTTGTATTGAATTACTGAAATTAACTTTTTGATGATATTCAAATTTATTGAGATGCGCGTGTGTGTGTGTGTCTGTGTGTGTGTTTGTGTGTGTGTATTTCTTTAGACTTCAGACGGTACTGATACGTGACTAGTGTATTCGAATTTTATGAAAGTGGCCATTTTATTACAGTCTTGGAAACCCCTTTAAAGAGGCATTTAAAATTGAAACTAATCCTTAAGATAAGGATTACTTACTAATCGATGGTGTCCAACTGCTAAGACCCCATTGATCCATTGAATAGAGCTCATGCTAGACTCTTGCTAAATAATGGTCTATGGTACTACAGGAGAGTACAGAATTCAACACAATGAATGGAGCTGAGGTCAAATATGTGCACCTCAACTCCACTCAAGATGGGGCTTTAAAATGTGATGTTCTTGAGAGTGAGAGTCCTGGTCTAGGGATTCTTTAAGGTCTAGGAGGTCAGACACCCAGCAATGATTAAGTAATATGTGATACCTTTCAATTCTTGGAATATTTCTTTAATTTTGGCCAAAGCTGATGGTCTACTGTATATGGGGGCTTTCTGACTCCACAAATATTGTTGTAGGCAAAAAGTATCAGACAGGTCGAAGTTTAACATTTGATCCTTGTGTTAAATTTGTGGCAGATGATCACTCCCTTATCCCTATGAAAAATTAATGCACGCTTGGCTGATTGTACGAGCGCATGGTGGGTTCTTGAGAAATGGTAACTGAGTGACAGCGATCCAAATTGTATGGACACTTGACTGTGTGATAGATGGAGCCATAGAGCATCCATAGAGGTATATGGGGTCCTACTGTACTGCTGTATGCCGTAGACTGTAGGAATATGGCCGAAAGGCACAAGAATACAAGGAGCTCCGCTTAGTAAATGGACTCATTGTCTGCTTTCTACTACACTGCTTGGCAAATGAATTAATTGTGTATCTTGTATTATGAGTGCACCAGGGGATTTTATGCTCGAGACTTATGGGTCTCCACAGATGAAAGGATTACAAATAAATATAGATCTATGTGGTAAATCTATAATGTAAATATAAAGGTGCATTAATAAAACACAAATTAATAGCACAAAAACACATTTAATTATGTGTCTTGATATGTTCTAGTGTGTGCGCCTGCATTAGTTGAACGGCTGCTTGTTCCTCCATAGGACACGCAAGTAAAGCGCGGGATGATAAAATCAGACATACAGAGAAGACAGCCAGTAGCTAATTATTGATTCTGCCAGGTATGTTAGAAATTCAGTGTAGGATTTATTGCCATTTGCGCTCATTGGTGGTCAGCGGAGAGCCACATGCTCAGAGCTGTTGTGTAAATCATCCAAGATGGTTCACAGAATCAAGAATCAATACATTCCCAGCCATGGTGTAGGTATCTGCTGGTCATTTAGACTTCACAGCAGGGGTAAAGCAATCATATACATGCAAGAGGGATCAGGTTGTTCTTGATCAGTAGGGAACCAATTGCTTCTCTTTGTTTGTTAATGTGATTGTAATGATCCAGACCACCATAGCTGCCAGCTCCATGTCACTCAGAGAGCCTAATCCCATGAGTGACACTGCTGGCTCAGGTCTGCGATTATAGACTGCCAGTCATTGCTCTCTCACTGGTACAACTTCAAGTGGAGAACGCAATTGACTATTTAGCTACTGAGAAAGATCTACAGCAGCTGAGGATATATATATACAGTCATGCTTGAAAGAGTTGGCACCCTTGAAATTGTTCCAGAAAATTAAATATTTCTCCCCAAAAACTATTGCAATTACATGGTTTGTAATACACGTTTATTTCCTTTGCGTGTACTGGAACAACACAAACAAACAAACAAATAAATAAATAAATAAATAAATAAATGGAAAATTGGACATAATTTCACAAAAAAACTCCAAAAACGAGCTGAAATAAATAACTGCAATGAATCGCTTCCTATAACCATCATCGAGTTTCTTATACCTCTCAATGGAAATTTAGGACCATTCCTCTTTTGCAAACTGATACAGGTCTATCAGATGTGAAGGCGTCTTCTCCCAACAGCAATGTAAAGATCTCTCCATTGGTGTTCAACGGAATTGCTGACCACTTCAGAACTCTCCAGTGCTATGTTTTCATCCATATCTGGGGGCTTCCTAAAGTATGTTTGGGGTCATTGTCCCACTGAAAGACCCATGACCTAAACTACAAACCCAGTTTCAGACACAGAGCACTACATTACAATCCAAAATCTTTTGGTCTTCAAATTTCATGATGCCTTGCACACAGTCAAGGCAAACAGTGCCAGAGGCAGCAAAACAACCCTAAAACATTTTTCAATCTCCACCATATTTGACTGTAGGTACTGTATTCTTTTCTTTGTAGGTCTCATTCCATTTTCAATAAAGAGCAGAATGATGTGCTTTACAAAAAAAGCTCTACCTTCATTGGAGCACAAGACATTTTCCCAGAAGGATTTTGGCTTAGGCCCCTTTCACGTTGCGTTTTTCCCTACATCCAGTGGTCCCGTTGGGGCATCAGTCCGAACCGCCCCTCCCCCACCCCGCAAAACGTATTTCGGATGCATGTGCCGACAGGGCCATTGACTATAATGGAGCAGACTTCGTTAGCGTGTGCTCTGTCTTGCACCCTTTTCGCACATATACATTTTCTGCAGGCGTACACCTGAATGTAGTCGACTACGTAGTCTCTCTGATAAATGTGTTGCCTCAGATGTGAGAGAAAGCAGGCTCTATGGTGGAAGGGGACAGCCCCCTGAAAGGAAATCTGAAAGAAAAAATGGAGTGAGTGACAGGTCACTAGCCAAAGATGGTCATTGGAAAATGTGCAGTCGGAGAGACAACTGAAGATGCCCAAGAGGGAGAGGCCAAAGGAGAAATGCAAAACAAGAAAGCTGGGGATCCAGCTATGTCAAATCTTCTGTCAGCTTGATGCTGAAGTAGCCTTGTTAGTATATTAGATAGCTCAGAGTCAGGCCAGACAATAGATTTGACTGTAAAGGCCCCGTCACACACAGAGATACATCTTTGGCAGATCTGTGGTTGCAGTGAAATCATGGACATATTGTTTCATTTGTACACAGCCACAAACCTGGCACTGATTGTCCACAATTTCACTGCAACCACAGATCTGCCGCAGATTTATCTCTGTGTGTGACAGGGCCTTTAGTGATTCTCTCTACCACATTTTCTGTAGGAGGCAGTCATGGAGAGAGAAGTCTGACAAAAAGGCATATCTAAGAGGTGCGTTGACTAAAAAGGGTTGGGTTTGGTCAGGATTGGGGAGACTCGCCCGATCATTTTGTAAAAATAGGGATCGGGATTGAAGTAACACGATCTTGCGTCCGATCACCGAACTCGAGCTTTGCAGTTATGGGATGGGGCAGTGGGGGCTGTAAAATAAAGAATATAGTTAATAATAAACATTGTTATTATTGTGGCGCCCTGGACAAGCCAGGGGCCACAGAGCACAACACCCACACACCCCACACTCCCAGCAGGCACACCAAAGCCAGAACACAAAACCCTTGTTGCCTTCCTCCAGGGGCTGATGTCCACACCAGGGGGTGGGCCAGGCGGTTGGTCCCGCCCACCGAGGAGTTCACAGTCCTGGAGGCAGGAAACTGTGGTCAGTTTAGCTCAGGCAAAGCTTGAGTGCAGAGCAGAGTCTAGTTTGGACAGCAAAAGTGGAAGGAGGAAAAGTGTTGAGAGAGGAGAAAAGTGACAGCTAAGCAGCCTGAAGTTGGTCCGGGTGTGTGGCCCGGACAGATCAGCAAGGTTGGCAGACGGTGGTGACCGTCTGCAGGAGTGGCTGATTGGAGTCTACCGTAAGGACCGTTGACGGGCGGTGGCCCGGCGGTACCGGACCGGTACACAAAGAGAAGCCAGCACCATCTGACAGGGGCTTTTCGGACCCCGGCAAGGCTAGGAGTCGCCGTGAATTTGCCGAATCCGTTAGTGAAGGGGACTTCCTGGGTTTCCAAACAGTCAAGTCCCAACAGAAGGCAACAGTCCAACCAACAGAGGGAGACACCGCCACCGCCAGGGCAACCGTTTCTCAGGGCCAGCGCCTGCGGGCAAAAGGGGCTCCTCCGGCCAATATCCCAGCCGGGGAGCGGGTTACCGGTGGGAACCCATTGGAACCATACAGACATCTTAGGTGCAGGGAAAGGCAGTTGCCACCAACCTTCTGGGAGCAGCAACACCGCAGCCGTCTGTGGGACCCGTACATCCAGCCGTTTGTTTCATCAGAGACTCCGTGTGTGTTACTGGCTGAGTGAGTACCACCGTGCCGTGTGGCACAGCGCTGCCCCCGTGACCCTGCACCTCACCAGGCCCCGTAACCCGCCTGCAATCCATCCCTACCCCAACACCGGGCCCCGGGACAACCAATCCCCCTACCTACAGAGGGGAGAACTAACATCCAGGCTGCTCCCTGTCATCGCTCCCGGGATCCCCGTCCAGAGCAGCGGTGGGGTCACCAATATCACCACAACCGTGGGTGGTGTCACGGACAATAACCAAATCCCCACAATCCAATCCCCACCTTTTTCACTCACTGGCGAGGAGCGCCGCTCGAGTCCCCGGAATCCGGCCCATCGCTCGAGCCACCACCGAGCAGCCGCAGCAGCCGTGGCCGAACCCGAGCAGTGGGAGAGCGCAGCGTCCCCTCCTCCGCTCGCGACATTATACTTACCAGTCCCGCAACACGTCCTGTAGACTGTCTCCCAACGCTTCTGCTTCCGGGTCCAATCATCGCTGTGCCTTCCCAGTAACCACCGCTGATGATAGGACCTTCCGTGACGTCATAGCCATGTGACCAGTGATGTGTGAATGTTGTATTATCTCATTGGCTACAGACTGCTCACATGATGTCATGCAAGGTCCTGTGGATAGGGATGGACGAGCATGCTTGTCGGTACTCGGTGCTTGCGCGAGCATCTCAGTACTTGGGATATATATAATGTCCACAATATATAGTTGTATAAAAATAAAGAAATCATTTGAAAAAATTACGTAGCGCTCTGCGGTATTTTTGATTCTCAGCGCAGATAAAGCGGACGGCTATGGGGTTCCACCCCCACCCCCACCTGCCTCGCATTAACTTGACTCGTGATCAAAATACAGGGAAGCCCATTGATTTTTTTTTATTTAAAAAAATAATAAAAAAAAAAATGCCTGAGCTCCTGTATTTTGATTGCCAGTCAGGTAAAGCCAGGCAGGTGGGGGCTGGGATTCTCTGCAGTCTGCAGCTGCCTCTGGAAATGGCACATTGTTTCTTAGTGCCATTTCTAGATGCTATACCCGGCTCGTCAAGGGGCTCTGGTGGCTCTGGCACGCTGGGTAATAAAGGGGTTAATACTAGCTTTATATTCTCAGATGGTACAAAGCCCGAAATTCATGATGTCACGCCAAATTAGACATGGCCACCATGAATTTCTAGTAAATAGTAAAAAAAAACAGAACACAGAGAAAAAATTGTTTTATTAGAAATAAAACAAAAAAAACATTTAGTGACTCCATCTTTATTATAAAAAAAATTCTTAGTCCAACGTAATCCACAGGGACAGCAATGTCAGTTTCATCACTCTGTACAGACAGTCTATACACAGTGAGAAACAGAGAGCATTGTCAGCTCTGCTACATCGCTCTTTACAGAGCGATGTAGCAGGCTGACAGTGAGGGTATGTATAATTGCACTTGCGTCTCGCATTGCATCACCCCGCACCTGACGCTCTCACGACAGGAGCACTTCAGCTGCATGGAAATACGTGCAGATGACCCGCTGCTGTCAGGAGATTGTGCGCCGTGATGCGACACTCGCACAGTGACAATGAATGTTCAGTTACCAGGACCTTAGATGACATCATAGTCATGTGACCAGTCTGTAAGCCAATGAACATTCACACCAGGCTGGTCACATGCTATGACGTCATTGAAGGTCTTGTAAGTCGGTGCTGGTTACAGGTGGCAAAGCAATGATTGGACTCGGAAGCAGGAGCGGCCGGGAGTCTGCAGGATGCGTCGCAGGATCTGTAAGTATAATGACAATGGTTTTTAATAATGTTCTTTTTTTTTAACAGCCCTTAGACCCGATCTGTAACACGAGCTTCCCAGGAAAGCTCATGATCGGGATCGTGTACACGATCACTATGTGATCTGTACGATCCCCAATTTTACAGATCGGGATCGCCCATCACTAGTTAAAGCCTCTCAGAAGTGAATCCCTGGCAGAAGAGAGGGTCCGCTTCATCTGACCGAGGTCAGTGTATAGAGGGGCTGCGATACCCTGGAAAGAAACCTTTGGAGAAGGTAATGGTCTTTAAAGCCAAATATGAATACTGCCCAGGGTCGGTGGGATACTTGAGAAGACTATCTGAACCTGTGCAGACCTACCACAAGGTTAAAGAAAGGAAATCTGTGGGTTAATACTGGTAGGAGTCAGTGGGATACTTGAGAAGTGTATCTTAACATGTGCTGGCATACCATGAGTTACTGGATGTGAAATCCATATGTGAATACTAGCCAAGGTCAGTGGGATACTAATGTGAAGGCCTGTATCCAAACCTATGCAGGCGATCCGCGGATATTACAGACTTGAAATCTGGGATTAATGTTATGTTCCATGAAAGCGATATATGTCTGTTTTAATAAATCAGTAGAACGCTTCAATGGTCTGTACTACCTGTAAGACGCAGTCAAGTGAGTGACCCCCCAGACCCCTATCACGTGAGTAAGCGAAATCTCATAATATACAGTATATAGCAAAAGTGAGTACACCCCTCACATTTTGGTAAATATTTTATTATATCTTTTCATGGGACAACACTGAATATATAACACTTTTATACAATGTAATGTAGTCAGTGTACAGCTTGACTAACAGTGCAAATTTGGTGTGCCCTCTAAATAACTCAATACATAAAACTGAGTACACCCCCTAATGGAAAATTGCCAAAGTATGCCCAATTACCAGTTTTCTCTCCTCGGTGTCAAGTAACTCATTAGTATTACAGGGTTTCAGGTGTGAATGGGGAGCAGGTGTGTAAAATGTCCTGGTATTGCTGACATGCTCTCTAATACTGCTCACAGGAAGTTAAACATAGCATCTCATGGCAATGAAATTGTTGAGGATGTGAGCAAAAGATTTGTTGCTCCATATAAAGATGGCCTAAGCTATAGAAAAATTGCCAACACACTGAAACTGAGCTGCAGCATGGTGGCCAAGATATACATCGGTTTAACAAGTCAGGTTCCACTCAAAACAAGTCTCGCCATGGTTGACCAAGGAAGTTAAGTTCATGTGCTCAGCATGATATCCAGAGGTTGTTTTTTCATAGGAGGAGTGCTGTCAGCATTGCTGCAGAGATTACAGGGGTGGGGGGTCAGCCTGTCAGTGCTCAGACCATACACTCACTGCACATTGCACACTGCATCAAATTGGTCTACGTGGCTGCCATCCAAGAAGGAAACCACTTCGAAAGATGATGTACAAAAAAGCTCGCAAACAGTTAGGGGTACTTCTCACATAGTGAGATCGCTAGCGAGATCGCTGCTGAGTCACGTCTTTTGTGACGCCCCAGTGACCTCATTAGCGATCTCGCTGTGTGTGACACTGAGCAGCGATCTGGCCCCTGCTGTGAAATCGCTGCTCGTTACACACAGTGCTGGTTCATTTTTTGGACGTTACTCTCCCGCTGTGAAGCACACATCGCTGTGTTTGACAGCGAGAGAGCAACGATCTGAATGTGCAGGGAGCCGGCTTCTGGCAGCCTGCGGTAAGCTATAACCAAGGTAAATATCGAATAACCAAGCAAAGTGCTTTGCTTGGTTACCCGATATTTACCTTGGTTACTAGCGTCTGCCGCTCTCAAGCTGCCAGTGCCGGCTCCCTGCTCCCCACACATGTAGCCGGAGTACACATCGGGTAAATAAGCAAAGCGGTTTGCTTATTAACCCGATGTGTACTCTGGCTAGGAGTGCAGGGAGCCAGCACTAAGCGGTGTGCGCTGGTAACCAAGGTAAATATCGGGTAACCAAGCGCTTGGTTACCCGATATTTACCTTAGTTACCAAGCGCAGCATCGTTTCCATGCATCGCTGGTGGCTGGGGGCTGGTCACTGGTCGCTGGTGAGATCTGCCTGATTGACAGCTCACCAGCGACCATGTAGCGACGCACCAGCGATCCTGACCAGGTCAGATCGCTGGTGGGATCGCTGGAGCGTTGCTAAAGTGTGACGGTACCCTTAGCTGAAGACAAACAGATTAAGGGTACCTTCACACTTTAGCGATGCAGCAGCGATCCGACCAGCGATCTGACCTGGTCAGGATCGCTGCTGCATCGCTACATGGTCGCTGGTGAGCTGTCAAACAGGCAGATCTCACCAGCGACCAGTGACCAGCCCCCAGCCAACAGCGACGTGCAAGCGACGCTGCGCTTGCACGGAGCCGGCGTCTGGAAGCTGCGGACACTGGTAACTAAGGTAAACATCGGGTATGGTTACCCAATGTTTACCTTAGTTACCAGCTCACACCGCTTAACTTAGCGTGAGCAGGGAGCAGGAGCCGGCACTGGCAGCGTGAGAGCTGCGGAGGCTGGTAACGAAGGTAAATATCGGGTAACCACCTTGGTTACCCGATGTTTACCTTGGTTACAGCTTACCGCAGGCTGTCAGACGCCGCCTCCTGCTCCCTTCACATTCAGGATTGTTGCTCTCTCACTGTCACACACAGCGATGTGTGCTTATCAGCAGGAGAGCAACAATAAAAAAACGAACCAGCACTGTGTGTAACGAGCAGCGATCTCACAGCAGGGGCCAGATCTCTGCTCAGTGTCACACACAGCGAGATCGCTAATGAGGTCACAAAAAACGTGACTCAGCAGCGATCTCGCTGTGTGTGAAGTACCCCTTAGGACATGGATTACTGGAACCATATCTTGTGGTCTGATAAGACTAGATAAACTTATTTGCTTTAGATGGTGTCAAGGGTATGTGGTGGCAGTTAAAAGACGAATACAAAGACAAGTGTGTCCTGCCTACACTCATTTACCTTTTTTTAATCCCTAAACAACAATCCAGGTCCGAAGTAATCCACACGACACTGTCAGCTCTGCTACATGAAGATGACAGGGAGCGATCTGTGTCCTCTCCACGTAGCACCTGAAGTGAGCCGCGCTGTCACCAGACTTCACTCTGCAATGTAGACGTGAAGATTACCAAATCTGCCTATGTTTCTCATTAGAGCCAGTGGCTCAATGGTTAGAGCTCCTGTCTAAGAAGCATTAGTTCATGAGTTCAAGTCCCGGCCGTCCAGGTGAAGAATTTAATTTATTTTTAATTTTAAATTATACCGTAAATATTATTTATTTATAATTATAATTTAATTTAATTATGCACTGGGGGAGGAGCCGGACATCAGCTGTGAGCCGCGGGACACACCTCTAAAATCGGAGCAGTTCACGGAATGAGGCTGCATTGCTCTCTCTCTCTCTCTCTTTCTCTCTTTCTCTCTATCTCTTTCTCTCTCTCTTTCTCTCTCTTTCTCTCTCTCTCTTTTTCCCTCTCTCTTTTTCTCTCTCTCTTTCTCTTTCTCTCTCTCTTGCTCTCTCTTTCTTTCTCTCTCTCTTTTTCTCTATCTTTCTTTTTCTCAGTCTCTTTTTACCTCTCTCTCCTCTCTCTCTTTCTCTCTCTCTTTCTCTCTTTCTCTCCTCTCTTTCTCTCTCTCTCTCTCCCTTTCTCTCTCCCTCTCTCTCTTTTTCTCTCTTTCTTTCTCTTTCTCTCTTTTTATCTCTCTCTCTGTCTCTCTCCCTCTCTCTCCTGTCTCTTTTTTTCTCTCTCTTTTTCTCTCTCTCTCTTTTTCTCTCTCTCTGTTTTTCTCAGTCTCTCTTTTTCTCTCTCTTTTTCTCTCTCTTTTTCTCTTTCTCTCTCTCTTTCTCTCAGTCTCTCTTTTTCTCTCTCTTTTTCTCTTTCTCTCTCTCTTTCTCTCTTTTTCTCTCTCTCTTTTTCTCAGTCTCTCTTTTTCTCTTTCTCACTTCTCTTCTCTCTCTTTCTTTTTCTCTCCCCTCTCTTTCTCTCTTTCTTTTTTTCTCTCTCTTTCTCTCTCTTTCACTCTCTCTTTCTCTCTCTTTTTCTCTCTTTTTCTCAGTCTCTCTTTTTCTCTTTTTCCCTTTCTCTCTTCTCTCTCTCTTTCTTTCTCTCTCTCTTTCTCTCTCTCTCTTTCTCTCTCTCCTCTCTCTCTTTTTCTCTCTCTCTCTCTTTTTTTCTTTTTCTCAGTCTCTTTTTCCCTCTCTCTCTATTCTCTCTCTCCCTCTCTCTCTCTCTTTTTCTCTCTCTCTCTTTTTCTCAGTCTCTCTTTTTCTCTTTTCCCCTCTCTCTCTTTCTCTCTCCTCTCTCTCTTCTCTCTCTTCTCTCTCTCCTCTTCCTCTTCTCTCTCTCTTCTCTCTCTTCTCTCTCTCTCTTCTCTTTTCTCTCTCATTTTTCTATCTCTTTTCTCTCTTCTCTCTCTCTTCTCTCTCTCTCTTTTTGTTCTCGCTCTCTCTCTCATACCTGGCAATGATCAGCTGATGCGGTCACCTGACGGCATCAGCTGACACTATAAGTCGAGCGGTGAGGCCAGCTTTTTACCGCCCGGCCAGCTAAACTATCAGCTGATGCTGTCGGACAGGAGTCTGCACAGAAGTGTCTAGTTTTTTTTGGGGGGGGGGTTTGCACTGATGCATCAGCTGATTGTATAAAAGCCGTTTATACAATCAACTGCTGTGTCATGTGATTCAGGCCCTTGAACCTGACACATCATCTGATCGGTTTGCCTTCCAGCAAACCGATCAGATGATATTGGATCCGGATTGGACGGTGCGGGACCCTTGACCCAGGATTACTGCGGAGGGGAGTTCTTTATTTCTATAAAGATGGAGTCACTAACTGTGTTGTGTTTTATTTCTAATAAAAATATTTTTCTGTGTGTTGTGTTTTTTATTATCTGTACTAGAAAATCATGGTGGCCATGACTAATATTGGCGTGACACCATGAATTTCGGGCTTTGGGCCAGTTGATAATATACAGCTAGCCCTAACCCCATTATTACCCAGCGAGCCACCCGTCACCAGGGCAGCTGGAAGAGTTGGATACAGTGCCAGAAGATGGCGCTTCTATGAAAGCGCCATTTTCTGGGGCAGCTGCGGACTGCAATTCGCAGCAGGGGTGCCCAGAAAGCTTAGGCAGCCTGAGCTGCGGATTCCAATCCCCAGCTGCCTAGTTGTACCTGGCTGGACACAAAAATTGGGCGAAGCCAACGTCATTTTTTATAATTATTTCATAAAATTCATGAAATAATTAAAAAAAAAAAGGCTTCCCTATATTTTTGGTTCCCAGCCAGGTACAAATAGGCAGCTGGGGGTTGGGGGCTGCCCGTAGCTACCTGCTGTACCTGACTAGCATACAAAAACATGGCGAAGCCCACATAATTTTTTGGGGGGGGGGGAAACTCCTGCATACAGTCCTGGATGGAGTATGCTAAGCCTTGTAGTTCTGCAGCTGCTGTCTGTCTGTATGGAAGAGAGCAGACAGCAGCTGCAGAACTACAAGGCTCAGAATGCTCCATTCACTAGTGTATGCAGGAGAGCAGACAGCAGCTGCAGAACTATAAGGCTCAACATACTCTATCCAGGACTGTATGCAGGAGTTTTTGCCCCCCCCCAAAAAAATGACATGGGCTTCGCCATATTTTTGTATGCTAGCCAGGTACAGCAGGCAGGTACGGCTGCCCCCAACCCCCAGCTGCCTATTTGTACCAGGCTGGGAACTAAAAAAATAGGGAAGCCCTTTTTTTAATTATTTCATGAATTTCATGAAATAATTAAAAAAAAAATCGACATAGACTTTGCCCCATTTTTGTGTCCAGCCAGGTACAACTAGGCAGCTGGGGATTAGATCCGCAGCACAGGTTGGCCCGAGCTTTCTGGGCGCCTCTGCTGCGAATTGCAGTTTGCAGCCGCCCCAGAAAATGGCGCTTTCATAGAAGTGCCATCATCTGGCCCTGTATCCTACTCTTCCAGCAGCCCTGAAGCCGGGTGGCTTGCTGGTTAATAATGAGTTAATACTAGCTTTGTTTTACTAGCTAGTATTAAGCCAGAGATTATTAACGTCAGGCAAGTTTGACCTGGCCATTAAGAATCTCCAATAAAGGGTTAAAAAAAAGACACCACACAGAGAAAAAATACTTTAATAGAAATAAATACACAGACACACTTAGAGACTCCATGTTTATTACTCCCTCTCACCCCTCCACGATCCTGGTCTTCTGTCTTCTTTCTCCTTCAACCCATGCAGCTCTAGTACATCAGACAGCACAACATGGGAGGAAGACGATGCTGCTCCCCGTGCAATCTAATCACTCAGTGAGTCAGCAGAGGCTGCGGGCTGTAAGCAGTAACCTCACCGCTGACAGGCGGGTTACCATAGCAACGGTGCTCTGATCACGTGATTCCCGGTGCCGCAATTCACCGGCTGTGGCATCTAGTCCCTGAATGTGGGCTGACTCTGTAAAGAGCGCCCACATGCAGGAACGGGGAAGCTGACCAGAGCATTTAGTCGGTACACGGAGATGCTGGAACGATCACCGCGTACCGGAGAGATGCACTGACAGGACCTACCATGACGTCTAGCCAATGAGATAATAGACACGTGACTGGTCACATGCTTTTTTTGACATCACGGAATGTCCTATCATCAGTGCTGGTTATCGGGAGGACACAGCGATTATCGGAAGGAAAAGCGGCGGGAGACAGAGTGCAGGACGCGTTGCGGGGACCTGTAAGTGTTATGGCAATGTTTAATAACTTATGTGTACATGTATAATGTGTTTTTATGTGTTTGTGTTTGCCTCCCAATGTTTTCAATGGGGCTCGAATGGTTCGTCAAACGGTTCATCGAATGTTCGTTGAACGGAGCCTCCGTTAGACGAACCAAACCGAACTCAAACGCTAGGGGGGTGGCTCATCTCTAGTCTTCAGACCTTAACCCTATTGAGCATCACTGGGGTATCTTCAAACATTCAATTATTTATATCTCCCAAATGCCATAATAATGAGAGAGAGAATGTTTTAAGGCATTTTTATTACTTTCTGCAAAATAAGATTAGATACACTGAGTACTAAGCCTTTAAACAATAAGGGAAAGCCTATATGATGATGTCAGGTCATTGGAAGCTTTTGATAGGTTTATTGGCAATATCTGACTTAATTAGAGACACACCTGTGGATGTATTTTAATGCACACCTGAAATACAATGCTTATTTGTGCAGCATCATGGGAAAGTCAAAAGAAATCAGCCAAGATCTCAGGAAGAGAATTGTGGACTTACACAAGTCTGGTTCATCCTTGGAAGCAATTTGCAGATACCTAAAGGTGTCTCGTTCTTCTGTACAAACAATTATACACAAATACAAACAAAATGGGAATGTCCATCATATCGCCAAGGAAGGAGACGGGTTCTGTGTACCAGAGATGAATGTGCTTTGGTCAGACATGCATAGTTACCTATAAAAAGGTGTCTCATTACCAAGGTGCCACACAAGTAACATCTCATAATAGGTAAAACCACTGAGCAGTCTCAACTCTTTTTTAACCTTCTTGTTGCAAAATATACTGATGGCATTGGTTACAGAAGAATTTCTAAACTACTGAAGGTCCCAGTTACTGTTGGGGCCATATAAAAAGTGGAAAGAATATCCTGTCATCATAAACTGGCTATGACCAAGATTTTAGACAGAGGAGTAAAAAGAATTATCAGAACAGTTGTCTAAGTTGTGTAAGAGCCAACTGTGGAGAGCTACAGAAAGACCTGGAAACAGCAGGAACAATTTTTTCAAAGAAAACAATAAGTAATGCACTCAACCCCCGTGCTCACCATGCAAGCTTTCATTGATGCACAAAAAGCATGTTCAAGTGTGTTTATAAAGTGTGTTTATACTTTGCGCAACAACATATAGACAAGACTGTTGTCACAAACCACCGGTGGGGTCACTCAGAAATCCCCCGCGCTGGCTACCAGTACGTCACAATCGGGGGGTAACAAGTGGGGGTCACCCCTCCTTTATACCTCCCGACCGACAGACAGAGCACGTGACGCGCTCTCTAGCGCCCCTCTTATAGTCAGGCCAATTATGGAATTGCCCGACAATAAGCAAGGAGGCCGCTATACTACTTATGCCGATTATTGAAGGGTCCCCGGTGAGAGTAGGGTATATATTCCCCCGACCTCCACGGGCGGAATATATAAAATCTCCCCGAATCTCACTGGCCTCCCCACAATAATCCTTGGCACAACTCGCTGCCACCAACCGCTTCACGGTAACTATTAGCCGAACACACAGACGTGGGATTCAAGATCGAGATAACAGAACAGCCCAAGATTAATTATATAATTTAATCAGCCTAAAGCACACTAGAAACTACAATATATACAATAGGGAATCTACAGAATATACATATGTCAGAGTACAGTTACAGATAAAGCATGGTTTACAGACAGGTATGCAATTCAATCAGTTACCTTGTGCGTCTGGCCACAGGGGGGCGCTGTAGACCAGGTTTCCAGGAACTCCCACAGATGTTTCCTACACGTGACCCCCAGCGAAAGAACACTGGAAAATGGCCGAAGTAGGGTTATCAACCTGGGCAAATCCAGGTCCCCTCCTACCTTCGTGACCTCAGAGGGAGCACTGCTCCACCCCTGGCTGGAGTTATGGACAAAATCCACAACATGGAATATGGCCATAAGTTGGCCTGGGAGCGTCGTAGGCGGACGCCAATGCTCTCATTGTGACAGTTATGAATTTAGCTACAGAATGAGAGGTTTCATGACTTGTCTACTAGTTCCACATTGGCTGATATCACGCCTGGGGTATTTCCCAAGCTCCCGCTCCCATAAAAAAGGTGTGCCAGCATCGTCCGCATGCGAAAACACCATTTTTATGGTTGCCGTATTTATCGGAAATATGGCTTGCGAGATATGAACCATTTTTTACTGGAGTCGTTCTGTCTGGCTAGTTCCAGAGCCTTATAATGAGATACAACTCTTGTTACAGGGTGACGGCAGGGAGTCATCCTGTGTCCTTTGTTCCCACATCATCTCATCTCCATATCACAGGAGATGGCCATGGAGGTGTAACACCTTCACAGATGCTGGACATTTAGGACAAGAAGGGAGGGGGGCACTGCCAGGGAGTGATGAGCGATTATGACTGGAAGTCATAATTCATCTTCATATCCCGGGATTTGCCTCACACCTCCCCCCTTTTGAGGGCGCTAGGGGGCAGCACACTCCGGTGTTCCCCCGTGCGCCCGTCCGCGACCTCTCCTTGTCGGGACAGCCCGTCTGCGTTACCGTGGTCACGGCCCCTTTTGTGGCGAATGGTGAAGTTGTATTGCTGGAGCGCAAGGCTCCATCGCAACAATCGCCCATTCGTCCCAGAGACGGTGTGCAACCAGCTGAGGGGATTGTGGTCCGTCTCCACGATGAAGTGGCGCCCGTATAGATAGGGTTGCAGACGCTGCAGGGCCCACACTATGGCCAGGCACTCCTTCTCCATTGTGGAATAGGCCACTTCCCTCGGTAACAGCTTCCTGCTCAGGTACAAGACTGGGTGCTCTTGGCTCGCAGAGTCCACCTGGCTGAGCACCGCACCGAGGCCGAAGTCACTGGCGTCGGTCTGTACTACAAACGGCCGCGTGAAGTCGGCTGCCTGTAGCACGGGCGGGCTGGACAGGGCGTCCTTTAGGGCCCGGAAGGCTGTCTCGCAGTCCATTGTCCAATCGACTGCAGAGGGCAGCTTCTTCTTGGTGAGGTCCGTCAGGGGCTTTGCCAGGCTACTATAGCATGGAACAAACCTCCTATAGTACCCAGCGGTCCCCAAGAAGGACATCACCTGCTTCTTGGTCCTGGGGGTGGGCCAGGATGCGATGGCCTCCACTTTCTCAGGCTCGGGCTTCAGTGTTCCCCCGCCTACCCGGTGACCGAGGTACTGGACCTCGCTCATGGCCAGCTGACACTTGCCCGGCTTGATGGTCAAACCTGCCCGGTGGACCCGCCTGAGCACCTGTGCTAGATGCTCTAGGTGATCTTCCCAGGTGGGACTGAAGACGGCAATGTCATCCAGGTACGCGGCCGCGTACCCTTCAAGTCCCTTGAGCAGGGTGTTGACCATCCGCTGGAAAGTGGCAGGGGCATTCCTCATCCCGAATGGCATCACCGTGGACTCGTACAGTCCAAATGGGGTAATAAAGGCAGAGCGTTCCCTGGCCTTGCGAGTCAGGGGGATCTGCCAATATCCCCGGCTCAGATCCATGATGGTCAGGTACTGAGCCCCGGCCAACTGATCGAGCAGGTCATCGATGCGTGGCATTGGGTACGCATCGGCGACCGTGACAGCATTGAGCCCCCTGTAGTCCACGCAGAACCGAGTGGTTCGGTCCTTCTTAGGGACAAGGACTACAGGCGAGGCCCAAGCGCTGTTGGATGCCTGGATCACCCCCAGCTTCAGCATCTCGTCAATCTCCTGGCGCATGTGTTGCTGCACCTCCAGGGAGACCCGATATGCTGAACGCCGGATCGGGGGATGATCCCCAGTGTCCACGTGATGGACAGCCAAGTCAGTCCTTCCGGGCTGGTTGGTAAACAACCCCCGGAAGGGGTGTAGGGTGGCCCACAGCTGGGACCGTTGGTCCTCCAAGAGCTGGTGGCCAACCTCCACATCCTCAATGGATCCGCCTGCCCTAACCTGGGCTAGCATATCCAAGAGGGTTTCCGCTTCTCCCTCCTCGGGCAGGTTGCACACGGGGAGCGCACATGCCTCCCGCTCATGATGTGCCTTCATCATGTTCGCATGGAAGGGCTTCCGCCTTCCACGGGCAGGGTCCAGGGTGACCAGGTACGTTACAGGGTTGAGCTGCTGGTACACGAGGTATGGGCCTTCCCAGGCTGCCTGAAGCTTGTCCTGTGGTACGGGGACCAGTACCCACACCTTTTGACCCACTTGGTAGGTCCTCTCACAAGCGTTCTGGTCGTACCAACGCTTCTGATCGGCCTGGGCTTGAGCCATATTGTCGTGTACCAGTTGCGTCAAGGCCTGCATTTTGTCCCGGAAGCGCATGACATACTCGATAACCGACACTCCAGGGGTGGCCAAATCCCCTTCCCAAGCCTCTTTCACCAGAGCCAGGGGGCCCCGCACACGTCGCCCGTACAGGAGCTCAAACGGTGAGAATCCTGTTGAGGCCTGTGGAACCTCCCGGTAAGCAAATAACAGGTGTGGGAGATACCGCTCCCAGTCACGCCCATGGGAGTCGACCAACATCTTAAGCATCTGCTTTAAGGTGCCATTGAACCGCTCGCACAGGCCATTAGTCTGTGGATGGTACGGGCTGGCCACCAGATGTCGCACCTGGACTTGCTTACAGAGGGCCTCCATCAGCTGGGACATGAATTGGGTCCCCCGGTCAGTGAGCATTTCCTGGGGAAAACCCACTCGGGAGAAAATCTCCAGCAATGCGGTGGCCACCTTGTCAGCCCGAATGGACGACAAGGCCACTGCTTCTGGGTACCGGGTGGCATAGTCCACTACCGTCAGTATGAAGCGTTTCCCGGAGCTGCTGGGGATGGCCAGCGGGCCGACCAGATCCACAGCCACCCTCCTGAAAGGCTCATCGATGATTGGCAGAGATACTAGTGGGGCTTTGGGGTGTGGCCCCGCCTTCCCCACTCTCTGACAGGTTTCACACGAACGGCAGTAGGCAGCCACATCGGCCCCCATTTTTGGCCAGTAGAAATGCTGGTTTAACCTGGCCTTGGTCTTAGCGATCCCTAGGTGTCCGGCCATCGGAATCTCATGTGCGATCCGCAACAACTCCGTCCGGAACGGATAGGGTACCACCAACTGTCGGTCCCTGGGCCACGCCTCCGGTGAACCCTGCTGGACCGTGGCCCGGTACAGCCGTCCTTGGTCCCAGACCACTCGCTCCGGGTCCGAGTCCGAGGGAGGCTGTGCCGCCTGCTCCTTAAGAGCTTTCAGGCTGTCGTCAGCTTCTAACGCTGCCTGAAACCCCTGACTAGATGTGGCCAGAATCGACGAGACTGTCACATCTTCGGTCAGTACCCCGGGACCTGTGTCCTGGCCTCCACCTGACTCGGCTGCCACTTGGTCAGAAGGGGAAGAGCTATCGGACCTCCGGGAGGCCCCTTGGCTTCCAGCACTCCCACTGCGGGTGACAGCGGCCACAGCCGCTGCGACCGTGGGTCGTGCCTGCTCCTCCTCCGTTCCTGACCAAGTCGCCGGTTCAGGCAGACCTACCTGGCTTCCTGACACCCCGGTTGTGGGGGAACCATGCACCGAGATCTTACCTGGGAGCACTTCCGCTCCTGGACCGGCCCCAATCTCACCTGCCTGTTCCCCTCCTGCAGCAACAGAACCCCGCTGTGAAATCTCTGGGGACCCCACATTTGCTGTGGTAGCCCCCATCCCACACACTGGTCCTCCCCCTGCAGCACCCTGCTCTCTGCTTATCCCTGCAGAGGGCAGCAGATCCCAGCTCACAGGCTGATTACTTGTAGAGGCATTGTCACACCTTTCTCTGACCCCCTCCCCTGTCACAGCTGCAGCTGTGTGTGTGTCTATGGTGTCTATGCAAGCAGAAATATCAGAGTTCACTCCCTCCTCCCTTACATCATTCATAGATAACACATTAACATTGTCCGGAGGCATGTCAGTACTGGCTGAAGGTTCAGCCCTTGGTTGGGGCCCAAACTGGGAGGTTATCTGCCCCAAATCTGTCCCAAGTAGCACGTTTGCGGGGATCCGATCAGTTACCCCCACCTCCCTCACCCCTCGCCCTGCGCCCCAGTCCACATAAATGTCAGCAACAGGCAGCGCCGGGTCAATGCCTCCAATCCCGGAGACAGCGAGGGTTTTTCCAGGGATCAAGTCTTGGGGGGACACCATCTCAGGCCGCACCAGAGTCACCTCCGAGGCGCTGTCTCGCAGTCCTATGGTCACAGACCGGCCGACGGTGACAGGTTGGAAGCTGTCCAGGGACCTACCACCACCCCCACCCACACAATACACCTTGGGCGGCCCTTGGGACGGGGACGGAGCCGGGGCCTTGGGACGCTGAGGGCACATGGCCTTGAAGTGTCCAGGTAAGTTGCACTGGTGGCACCGTCTTGGTTCTGCCACGGGCCTGGAGAGGGGAGTTGAGGGGGACACCCCCTGCAGTCTAGGGGCAGGTGGGGCAGTCGCAGAGTTCATCTTACCCCCTCTCCAGGTGCTGCTGGTGGCTGCTCTCCTGGCCTCAGGAGCCCGGTTGTTGGTGTAGTCATCGGCCAGGGCAGCTGTAGCCGTGGACCCCTTTGGCTTCTGGTCTCGGATGAACTGGCGGAGATCCTCAGGGCAGTTCCACAAGAGTTGCTCCGTGATGACCAAGTCCAGGATCTCCGGTCCGGTGGAAAGCTGCAGGCCTTGGGTCCAGTGGTCGGCAGCTCGGGCAAGTGCCCGCCGGTGGTCAGCCCAGGAGTCCTTTGGTCCCTTCTGTAGGCTCCGGAACTTCTTGCGGTAGGACTCTGGAGTGAGGTTGTACTGTTGGATCAGGGCCCGCTTGATGGTGTCGTAGCCCTGATCTGCCTCAGCAGGCAAGTCCCCAAGGATATCCAGGGCCTTACCCCTTAAACGGGGGGTCAGGTATTTGGCCCACTGGTCCTTGTCCAGATGGTGCTGCAAGCAAGTCCGTTCAAAAGCAGTCAGGAAAGAGTCCAAGTCTCCATCCTTCTCCAGCACTGGGAAGTCCTCAACACGGACCTTTGGAAGTTTGGTGTCTTGAAGGTCACGTGTGGCTGATGAGGGCCGGAGCTGAGCTAGCTGCAGCTGGTAGTCACGCTCTGCCTGTTGCTGTCGCTCTTCACGTGCTGCTTGCCGCTCCGCAGCCTCACGCACTGCTTGCCGCTCCGCAGCCTCAGCGTCACGCGCTGCCTGCCGCTCTGCCCTGCGCTCTGCCAGGAGTTCCTTGTAGCCCTCCTGGTCTCCAGCCTGGAGAAGGGCCATAGCCATTTGAAGAAGGCTATCCGAGCCTCCCAGGCTCGGTGGAATGGCCCGTGGTGATCTGCGGCCCGCTGCGGAGCCTGGTGATTCACTGTCCATTGCAGAGCGGAGTGCTGGCATCTGGCTCGTTGAGGACCCTTGGGTGAGCTGCTCCTCATTTTGTCCAGCAGTCCCAGGTTGTGCGATGTCCTCTGCAGAGCGGTTTTCTGGCGTCGAGCTCCTGGAGGGCTCGTGGACAACCTCCTCATCGTCCACAGCACCGTCCTCCCTCTCTTCGGCTCCTGCCTTAGCATTGGCCAGTTGCATAGCTCTGCTCCTGGTGCCATCAGCCATTCTTGCAGACTTTTGGTCACTGACACAGAACTGACACCTGATGCCTCCACACACCTTACAGTATCTGCACTCTGACACTCTAGTGTTGAGCTAGTCTGAAGACCCCAGCAGCCACAGCTGCTGCAGGCAGTCTTTAGTGTCTGGGAGTATGGGTCTCACACTCACACACACTATTATCTCGATCCCACCGCTATGCCACCAATATGTCACAAACCACCGGGGGGGGTCACTCAGAAATCCCCCGCGCTGGCTACCAGTACGTCACAATCGGGGGGTAACAAGTGGGGGTCACCCCTCCTTTATACCTCCCGACCGACAGACAGAGCACGTGACGCGCTCTCTAGCGCCCCTCTTATAGTCAGGCCAATTATGGAATTGCCCGACAATAAGCAAGGAGGCCGCTATACTACTTATGCCGATTATTGAAGGGTCCCCGGTGAGAGTAGGGTATATATTCCCCCGACCTCCACGGGCGGAATATATAAAATCTCCCCGAATCTCACTGGCCTCCCCACAATAATCCTTGGCACAACTCGCTGCCACCAACCGCTTCACGGTAACTATTAGCCGAACACACAGACGTGGGATTCAAGATCGAGATAACAGAACAGCCCAAGATTAATTATATAATTTAATCAGCCTAAAGCACACTAGAAACTACAATATATACAATAGGGAATCTACAGAATATACATATGTCCGAGTACAGTTACAGATAAAGCATGGTTTACAGACAGGTATGCAATTCAATCAGTTACCTTGTGCGTCTGGCCACAGGGGGGCGCTGTAGACCAGGTTTCCAGGAACTCCCACAGATGTTTCCTACACGTGACCCCCAGCGAAAGAACACTGGAAAATGGCCGAAGTAGGGTTATCAACCTGGGCAAATCCAGGTCCCCTCCTACCTTCGTGACCTCAGAGGGAGCACTGCTCCACCCCTGGCTGGAGTTATGGACAAAATCCACAACATGGAATATGGCCATAACTTGGCCTGGGAGCGTCGTAGGCGGACGCCAATGCTCTCATTGTGACAGTTATGAATTTAGCTACAGATTGAGAGGTTTCATGACTTGTCTACTAGTTCCACATTGGCTGATATCACGCCTGGGGTATTTCCCAAGCTCCCGCTCCCATAAAAAAGGTGTGCCAGCATCGTCCGCATGCGAAAACACCATTTTTATGGTTGCCGTATTTATCGGAAATATGGCTTGCGAGATATGAACCATTTTTTACTGGAGTCGTTCTGTCTGGCTAGTTCCAGAGCCTTATAATGAGATACAACTCTTGTTACAGGGTGACGGCAGGGAGTCATCCTGTGTCCTTTGTTCCCACATCATCTCATCTCCATATCACAGGAGATGGCCATGGAGGTGTAACACCTTCACAGATGCTGGACATTTAGGACAAGAAGGGAGGGGGGCACTGCCAGGGAGTGATGAGCGATTATGACTGGAAGTCATAATTCATCTTCATATCCCGGGATTTGCCTCACAACTGTGAAATACTATTAGAATATAGTTTGGTCAGATGAGAACAAACTAACTCTTTAGATGCAGTAAAACACACCATGTTTGAGACTAAAAGGCACTGCATGTCACCGCAGAACACCATACCAACAATGAAGTTTGGAGGTGGTATTATCATGGCGTCAGACTATTTTTCAGCATACAGAACTGGAAAGCTTCATATAATTGAAGGAAAGATGAATGGACAAATGTACCGAGACATTCTTGATAAAAATCTGCTGCCATCTACATGGATGATGAAGATAAAATAATGGTGACCATTTCTTCAAGACAATGATCCCAAAGCCACGGAAAGTCTCAACTGGTTTCAGAGAAGGAAAATAAAGCTGCTAGAATGGTCGAGGCAAACAACGGACCTGACCCAATAGAAAACTTAATGAAGGAACTAAAGCTCAGAGTTCAAAGAAGGAAAACAGGGGACCTTCAGGATTTGAAGATGTGTGCAAGAATGGTCCAAAATCACACCTTAGCAATGCATGCAACAATTTTCTCCACACAGGAAGTGTCTAGAAGCTGTTATAACCAACAAAGTATTTTGTGCAAAGTATTTAATCAATTTCATTAGGCGTGTTCAATACATTTTCCTGGATCATTTCTCATTATTACACATCACTAAATTTATGGACATCTATGGTTTAATTTCCTTGTCTGTGTGGATTGGTTGTTACTGTCATCGAGTAAGAAATTCATGTCAATAGCACCGTCAGAAAGATATTTACTTAGAAAATTAGAAAATTGGTTGTGTTCAAAACTTATTTCTTCACCTGCTGTATACATTGTATACAGAAAGTATTCAGACCCCTTCACAGTTTTCACTCATTGCAGCCATTTGGTAAATTCAAAAAAGTTCATTTTTTTTCTCACTAATGTACACTCTGCACCCCATGTTGACAGAAAAAAAAAACAGAAATGTAGAAATTTTGGCAAATTTATTAAAACAATAAAAACTGAAATATCACATGGTCATAAGTATTCAGACCCTTTCCTCAGTATTGAGTAGAAGCACCTTTTGAGCTAGTACAGCCATGAGTCTTCTTGGGAATGATGCAACAAGTTTTCCACACCTGGAATTGGGGATCCTCTGCCATTCTTCCTTGTAGATCCTCTTCAGTTCCGTCAGGTTGGATGGTGATCGTTGGTGGACAGCCATTTTCAGGTATCTCCAGAGATGCTCAATTGGCTTTAGGTCGGGGCTCTGGCTAGACCAGTTATTTTAGCTGTGTGCTTAGGGTCATTCTCTTTTTGGAAGGTGAACCTTCGGATAAATCTGAGGTCCAGAGAACTGTAGAAGAGGTTTTCTTTCAGGAAATCTCTGTACTTTGCCGCATTAATCATTCCTTCAATTGCAACCAGTTGTCCTGTCCCTGCAGCTGAAAAACACCCCTATAGCATGATTCTGCCACCACCATGTTTCACTGTTGTGATTGTATTTGGCAGGTGATGAGCAGTGCCTGGTTTTCTCCACACATACCACTTAGAATTATCACCAGAAAGTTATATCTATGTCTCATCAGACCAGAGAGTCTTATTTCTCATAGTCTGGGAGTTCTTCTTGTGTTTTTTTTGCAAACTTTATGCGGGCTTTCATATGCCTTGCACTGAGGAAAGTCTTCCGTCAGGCCACTCTGCCATAAAGGCCTGGCTGGTGAAGGGCTGCAGCGATAGTTGACTTTGTGGAACTTTCTTTCATCTCATTACTGCATTTCTGGAGATCAGCCACAGTGATCTTCAGGTTCTTCTTTACATCTCTCACCAAGGCTCTTCTCCAATGATTTCTCAGTTTTGCTGGAGAGCCAAGTTTCAGAAGAGTTCTAGTGGTCCCAAGCTTCTAACATTTAAGGATTATGCAGGCTACTGTGCTCTTAAGAACCTTGAGTACTGCAGAAATTCTTTTGTAACCTTGGCCAGATCTGTACCTTGCCACAATTCTGTCTCTGAGCTCCTTGGGCAGTTCCTTTGACCTTATGATTCTCATTTGGTCTAACATGTACTGTAAGGTCTTATATAGACAGGTGTGCTCCTTTCCAAATCAAATCCAATCAGTTTAATTAAACACACCCGTACTCCAATGAAGGAGTAGAACCATCCCAAGGAGCATCACAACGAAATGGACAGCATGTGACCTAAATATGAGTGTCTTAGCAAAGGGACTGAATACTTATGTCCATGTGAGATTTCAGTTTTCCTTGTTTAAAAAATTTGCAAAAATTTCAACATTTCTGCTTTTTTTCTGTCAAGATGGGGTGCAGAGTGTACATTAATGAGAAAGAAAATGAACTTTTTTGAATTTACCAAATGGCTGCAATGAAACAGTGAAAAATTTAAAGGGGTCTGAATACTTTCCGTACCCACTGTATATATATATATATATATATATATATATATATTTATATATACAGTACAGACCAAAAGTTTGGGCATACCTTCTCATTCAAAGAGTTTTCTTTATTTTCCGGTGACTACCTCTTGAAGCTCATCAAGAGAATGCCAAGAGTGTGCAAAGCAGTAATCAATGCAAAAGGTGGCTACTTTAAAGAACCTAGAATATAAGACATTTTCAGTTGTTTCACACTTTTTTGTTAAGTATTTCATTCCACATGTGTTAATTCATAGTTTTGATGTCTTCAGTGTGAATCTACAATTTTCAGAGTCATGACAATAAAGAAAACTCTGTGAATGAGAAGGTGTGTCCAAACTTTTGGTCTGTACTATATATGTATATATATATATAATCTTCTAAAATCAGTTTATGATCTATTGTGACCTTTATTATCATACCATGTGGGGCTCATTCAGATGTAAATTGTTTATGTACTATTTGTTGTTTTTAGTGATAGAACTTATATGTTTTACAGTCTATGAGGCTGGTCACATCTCCATCTTTTTTCATGTACTGAGCACAAATCAGGTCTGTTTAAGAGTCTAAGATCAATCTTACCAATGGAAGTTTATGGGTCCATGAAAAAAATTTACAGCACTTGAATGCCATCTGTGTCCTGTCCGCTTTTCATGGGAGAGGCTTTATAAAACTTCATAGTTTGTTTTTTTTCAACTCTGATCAAAACGTTGATAAAACTCTGATGGTAAAAATTGACACTGACCAAAGTCATCAAAAGCAATGATGAAAAATCACTGACATCTGAATGAACCTTTACTTTAATGTCACATTAAACATATGTTAAAGTCATCTGCAACTGTTCAAGGTCGCACATAGTTTTGACAATTGTACAACTATAACATTGGGTGTGTTATGGTTGAAAATGAACGAATCTTTTGGAATTTGAATCTGACAATGTCAGCAAATTTTCGCAAAAATGTGAGATGCGGGTCATAAATTTGCAAAAATCTCAATACTAGAAAGCTTGGAATTTTTCAGAAAATAGACATGTGGGAGAGAAGAGAAAGAAGGAACTTTGCTGTCTATAAAATCTTACACTTTACAGGAGACAGGAGAGGCCCAGCTGACCATATGGGATACTTTGCACACTACGACATCGCAAGCCGATGCTGGCGATGCCGAGCGCGATAGTCCCCGCCCCCATCACAGCTGCGATGTCTTGTAATAGCTGCCGTAGCAATCAAGGTCATTTCCTTCTGAGATAGATAGCAGACAGATAAATAGACAGATAGAGGAATAGATAGAAGAATAGACAGAGGGATAGATAGAGGGATAGACAGAGTCCCTGTGAGCACACGCTGCATTTCTCCCGAGTGGTAATGTGAGTTCACATTACCGGTCGTGGGAAATGCCCTGTGGTTACCTCTGCAGGCTCGCTGCGAGGCTGCATTCAGCCTGTGTCTGTGTCACTTGCTTCTGGATGCAAGCATCGCCGGACGTGGATTACGCCGGAGCTGTGGATTACGCCGGAGCTGTGTGTTTTGGGGAGGGGTTAATAAAAGGGTGAACGAGGTGGCTTATTTGTGTTTTATTTAAAATAAAGGATTTTTCGGTGTGTGTTTATTGACTTTACTTACGGTTTGATCATGTCAGCTGTCTCATAGACGCTGCCATGATCAAGCCTGGAGTTAATGGCAGCGATGTGCTGCCATTAACTTGTTATTACCTGGATAGCCACTGCATCATGGCATCTGGAAGAGCCGAGGACACTCCGGGACTGTTGCATAATGCATGCGACAGTCCCGGGGCAGCTGCGGCTGATTTCTCGGCTGCGGGAGGGGGGGACATTAACCCTGCCCCCCGCCCTCCCCAGCCTGAGAATACCGGGCCGCCGCTGTGTGCTTACCTTGGCTGGAAGGTAAAAATACGGCGGAGCCCACATTTTTTTTTTCTATATTTCAGTTTGATTTGTATGTGTATTCTATATCTCTGTGTGTGAGTGTGATGTGTGTGTGTTCTATGTCTGTGTGTGAGTGTGATGTGTGTGTGTTTACTCTCTGCTCCGCTTCCTCTTCCTGTAATGACATCACTTCCCTGCGGGATTTCACGATTACAAGGCAGTCAATGGAGTGAAATCCCGCAGGGACCTGAGGAAAACAAGTGACATGCAATTGTTTTTGCTGCGAGAATCCCGCAGCAAAACATGCAACTGTCAAATTCCGCATAGTGCGCACAGGATTTTTTTTTCCCATAGGTTTTGCTGGTGAATCACTGCAGAGATGTTATGAACATTTTCTGCAGCGAAACATGCAGCAACACCGCAGGAAATCCGTGGGAAAAAACGGTAAGTGCGCACAGGGTCTTAGGCTTCCTTCACACATCCGTGTCTCTGGGACGTATGACATCCATTTTCACACGTACCAGAAACACGTAAACATGCAGAGCCATTAAAATCAATGGGTCTGCGCACACATCCGTGTTTTCTACATGTACCGTGTGTCCATTTGGAGCACATGCACATTTATGTGCGCCACACGGCGAATTGTCCATTTTCTGCCAGCAGCATGGGTATCACACGGACCGCACACTAATGTGATCCATGTGACATCACTGTGACAAGTATCGGAGAAAACACAGGTGACATAAAAATAAAGTATTTTTAGACGAAGTTCACACAGGGCATCTTTTGTTGCGTTTTTGGTGCATTTTTGAGATCCCAAAGATGCCCCTAAATGCCTGCATTTCCTTCTCCCAGCAAAGTCTATGACATTTCTATTTTGCTGTTCACACTGTGCATCTTTTATTGTCTGCATCTTGGCTACGCTTTTTGAAGATGCAGCATGTCAATTCTTTTTGCGTTTTTCCAGCGTTTTTGAGCCCTTCCAGGCAATAGATTTGACTTAAAAACCGCATTTGGCAAAATGTGGTTAAAAACACGGCAAAAACGCATAAAAAATGCAGGCATTTTTTATGCGTTTTTGCCGCAAGTGCATTTTTTGGGGCTAAAAACGCTGCATCTTTGTGGTTAGAAAAGATGCACTGTGTGAACATAGCCTAATACTTACCTGTCTCTGCCTTTGCTGTTACTTCCTGTCCTGCTCATTATGCTTATGAATATTCACTGCACTCATTGTGGACCCAGAAGTAACAGCAGCGCCAGAGACAGGTAAGTATGCAAATTCATGCTGTTCGTGTGCTATCCGGATATGTCTCATGGACAGCACACACAACACACACACACACAGACACACAAACACACATATACTGTACGCACCTTCACAATGGACTGTAAACAATGTTAGTGTTTTGCACAGATGTGTGAACGAGGCCTTACAGCGCCTTATCAGCATTTTTTACCCATTCTAAAGAATGGGAAAAAAGGAATCCAAAACTCACACAAGAACACACGTTTTTATGCAGCGTTTTTCCTGACATGAGACACGTTTTTAATGCAGAAATCTGTGTAACAAACACTGTATGGGGTACTTTGCACGCTGCGACATCACTAGTGATAGCACCCGCCCCCATCATATATGCGACATTTGGTGATTGCTGCCGTAGCGAACATTATTGCTATGGCAGCGTCACACACACATACTTGCTCGGCGACGTCGCTGTGACCGCCGAACAATCCCTCCCTTAAGGGAGAGGTGCGTTCGTCATAGTGACGTCACTGCGGCGTCACTAAGCGGCTGTCCAATAGAAGAGGAGGGGCGGAGATGAGCGGAACGTAACATCCCGCCCACCTTCTTCCTTCCGCATTGCCGGTGGACGCAGGTAAGGAGATGTTCGTCGCTCCCGCAGAGTCACACATAGCGATGTGTGATGCCGCAGGAATGACAAACAACATTGTACCAGTGGCAGCAGCGATATTAAGGAAATGAGAGACGTGTCAACGATCACCGTTTTGGAACGATTTTGCGATCGTTGATCGTCGCTCATTAGTGTTACACGCTGCAATGTCACCAACGGCGCCGGATGTGCGTCACTAACGACGTGACCCCGACGATATATCGGTAACGATGTTGCAGTGTGTAAAGTACCCCTAAATGTGCACATTCCCTTACAGATGCTGCAATGCCTCCTGAGCCCCTCCTGGTATATCTCGAGCCCCTCCAGGCACAGACAGCAGAAGGGTTCCAGGATTATAACCCTGATTGTCTCATACAGGCTAGAAGTTGTCGCTGACAGTGATACTTTCTCCATAAGGGAAGAATTGAGGTCACACGTGCACTTTTACCATTATTCGTTCATATCTACCCATCACCACATAGCCTGAGGCCAGCGCCGACGTATTGTGATGTACACATGTTAAACATGATACTCGCCTCTGCTACATCTGCACAATAGACATGACATCAGATAACTAGAACAAAAGTTTGGGATTTCTGGGAGATTTCTATTTGTGATGTATGAACCTGTTCTTGACTTATCAGCGGCGTAAATACACAGACGTGCAGAAAACAAATGCAAGACGATAATAATAATTATTAGCATATGATGTGGTGATTAAAGCGTTCCCCTGCCTCCTCTCTGCAGCATTAATGCTCAGCAGTTTTCTGTCCCTCCCCATACCTCCAGCTCTGAAGGAGATAGGAAGCCCCGGTGGGGGCGGAGGGGAGGGGGGAGGATTTCAGCATCACGTTTGCGAGTCACTACATGACTACCAAGTCATCCATTGCCATCGTCAGCATGCACGGCACGTCCGGACCATTCCCACGCCTGGAGAGAGGGGTTACCTTTACTGAGCGAGAAGATCAACCCATCCAGTGTGAAGGACGGATTCAACTTCTACGACACACGGAAAAACACACACAAACTGGGTCTCTACGCTGCGAGCTGAGCCTCCGCTTTAACTGCCTCCGCGCTGAGGCTCGTGACACAGGGCGAATGAATTATACATCCCCGCTCATCCTCCTGTTTACTGCTCCCATCCACTGCGCCTCAATAAAACCAGAAATGAGCCTCTCCGAAATCCAAGCCATTAACCCCTCCATCGCTGAAAATGTCCTAAGGCCCATCTCTGTCTCTTCTTAAGATGGTGACGCTGAATGATAACATAACAAGATCTCCGGTAGAATAATCGCCCATAAGTCCTTGACTTCTGATTATGACCACTGCCGTACATCCCCGAGGACCCATAACCCTACTTTCCATGGAATCCTGAGTGGCCTCATTTTTAAAGCCCATCTATACCGCGCCATAACATCTATACAGTACAGCAATCTGATTTATCTAGAAATCTCATGGTGATTTTGACAGTATCACCATCTTCAAGGCATACCCCTACACAAGCATCTATTGTGTCTGATGAAGACCCAAAAAAAAGGGTCGAAACGTGACTTTTTTTTGCGATTGTCTGTACAATAACAACCTTATATTCTTTTTGGTGTCCCAACTGAATCTAATGACAGGCTTCAACCCTTCTTAATCACGCATATTTCCAAGTATGCCATATACCTTATACTACTTGTCACCAGTATTGCTGTTTTATTGGGTGGACGTGAAGGCACAGTGATGAGTCTTGAACGATATGTAGTGGTAGACATATAAGTTGTAATAGGACATGTATAGGGGTTTTCTCTGCATGTCATAAGGAATGTGTATGGTGGTATTTGAGGACACAAACAAAAAAGGGCCCTTGTGCAATAACAGTATATGGGCCCTTTTCAGTCCAATAACTAATTGAAATGTAAAATTCCTCCTGGTTTGGAGGTAGTAATGGGCCCCCTGACTTCTTGGGCCCCCTTACCTCTTGGACCCCCTTACCTCTTGGGCCCCCTGACCTCCTGGGCCCCCTTACCTCTTGGGCCCCCTTACCTCTTGGACCCTATTACCTCTTGGGCCCCCTGACCTCCTGGACCCCTTTGCTTCTTGGGCCCCCTGACCTCTTGGACCCCTTACCTCTTGGGCCACTTGACCTCTTGGCCCCCTGACCTCTTGGGCCCCCTTACCTCTTGGTCCCTTTTACCTCTTGGGCCCTTGTGCAGTCACACACCTTGCACCAATGACATGTCTTCCCCTGATTGAGAGGATACGCTGCATAGCGCCACCCTCTGGAGAACAGCAAGGAGACTTATAAGACAATCCCTTTAACAAGAAAGGAAATAATTTGACTGATTTCTTATTGAATTTTAGGGAAGACATTTCTTTATACCTTATTATTATCATTTGCTTTGGTTGCCATAAACATTAGAATAATGTGGCTCCCCGTGTCTGAGTCGCCACAAATAATACCTACGTGTGTATTTGAATATGTATAACATGTATTGCCAGCTTTAATGAGATTTGGTTTTCTCTGCTTTACACTACATAACACATTTGCCCACACTCCCTTACTGGGGCTGTTCACCTGAGCTAATAACATAGCTTGATTTTGCGTCCTAGAAGGAGAAAGGGGAGGAGCTTAGGTGTGAGGTAAGTACAGAGAGTGGCAGTTGAAGTGGTGTGAGGTAAAGTGAGGAGTGTAATATGGAGATGGTTCTGTCCCGAGGTGACTGAGCAAACCTCTGGAGGGGCCAGCTACACATTGGCAGGGTATCAGTCCCTAGGCCACCTGGACTTTCAATGTCAGTGGCAAGCTGAGAGACCGCTATTAGCCTTTTCATAAGTAGCAGTAAATTTTCCAAGGAGTTCAGTGACGTGATTGAGTCTGGACATTTCTAGAAGAAACCGTGCTTTGATTCAAGTCGCCTGCTCGCTGAACGTGATTAAAGATCCAGAATTCTCTTGTCTTGGAAATCCGAAGATTTAAAGACACCTATTCCCAGGTAGGGAAGTAGCGGCAGGAGGAATACACAACCACCACACAGCAGAGAAGCCAAACTCTCATTGGGGCAGGTCAGACCACCACCATTGTGAAGGCTGTAAGGAATGTTCCGGACTGTTCTGCAGAGCGTCAGTATAAGGTAAAAGCTCCCTATCCTGTCTCTGGCTGAATTATTCTCTGCTGCGCCATCCCTACCTCAACATCCCCAGGAACCAGCCCTAGTTGGGAGAGCGAGAGGTCAACCCTCTGGCACTGCGCATCATCACCTAACTCCTGGGGACCTCCAGCAGTGCCCGATCATACCAAAGCCGAACATCCCAACTGGCATCACAAACTATTTATTTATTTATGTTATTTTTCACTCTCCTTTTTACTATTTTTAACCCCAATCACAAAAGCCTGTCGCACATGCCTGGCATGGCCACTTCGCCACTTGGACCCACCACCGTGACATCGGAGGTTTACCGGGGGCGGCAATTAACATTGGATGAACCTGGACCTTTAGTGGGATCGGGCACCCTTTTCATGTGTTTGAGGTCACCCCAAATCTCCCAGAAAAGAAGAAAGATCAGGCCTTCTGGATTTCAAGGTTTCTTCATTTTTGTTCTTCTTAAAGTTGAGTATTCTTGTGTATAAAGGGACTGGGGGTCGGGAGGAGAAGCACAGCTATCTAAGGTGTATGGTGTGATACCCTGCACCATAAAGTCACATCCATGGGAACACATGGCGCTGACCAGTGTGTGCGACTGCCCTATTAGGTCAAGCAAAAGTCCCGGCTGACTGCACTCCAATGGAAATCGATGATCATCCATGGTAAATTTCATCTGACCTTGCTGGTCGCACGTAATTTATATTTGACTTCAACTGGAGTGTGAAACAAAATGATCCAAATTTGGGTTCAGGCATTGCACTGATCATTTTAAGCACCACCATATTAATACAGATGGTGTACCATTGTGGCCCCCCATAAACATACTGTCATTGGCTCGGAGATATGGATGTAAAGTTCTAAAGACAAGGAGAGGGAAGCAATGAACTGGAAAGACCCAACATGGTCGATTCCTTTTAACCCTGAGGGAACGTATGCATCAAGTAGAAGACAGACAACCGGCGGACACCGGTGTATGGGCCCCTTAATCTCCCACAGCTAATTTGCTGAGTGAATGCTGATGGCGGAGCACCTCCCTCATGGCTCTCTAGATAATTGCTAATCAGCGTGCCAATTCATTGAAATCATTAGTGCAGTCCCTCGCATCCCAGCTAATAGACCACAGGAAGACGCGGGATATTCCTCTGAAGGTGGCGGCCGGTCCATCTTACATAGAGCAATCCTGCGCACGTCGCATGTCCACCCCTGTATACATTATTGGCAGATCCAGATTAATAACGATGGGATCCATTGATCTTCACCTAATGTGTGTAGGTGGCTTTGAGCAGCGCGCGGCACATACTCGCAGCAGATGGCAGCCGGCAGGTTTTATTTAACGTTCCCTTCTGTCTACAGATGACCTATGTGATCTGTGCACGGCTATAGGACTGGGATATGCTTCTAATATACATTATTGATTGCTCTTGTTCTCGGCTTGGGTTCTAGTTATTAACTAGATGGCAGAGGAAAAGGTATCCTGTATAATCCAGATACCTCTGTGGCCACTAACGCCGGCAGCGTCTTACACAGGCGGTGGACATTGCTCTGCTCCAGGCAGATAAGGAGTGAGATGTCCCAGCGTGTACAATACAATACATCACACGTGGGGCGCAATCACATGTACGGCTGATTATAACACGGACTGCGAGACAGACCCTGCTTAATGAATTGCAGATACAGCGAAGTAACATGTCTGAGAGCAGCACGGAGCTACCGCCCGCCATACAACATTTATACATTTATACTCACTGATACAGCGCTATTAACTCCACTGACGTGATCACCACTGTCCCCATTGGGGCTCACAATCTACATTCCCTATCAGTATGTCTTTGGAGTCTGGGAGGAATCTAGAGACTATGGAGAACCCCCAGGCATACATGGGAAGAACATACAAACTCCTTGCAGATGTTGTCCAAAGTGAGATTTCAACCCAGGACTTCAGCACTGCAAGGCAACAGTCCTAACCACTGAGCCACCGTGCTAACCACTAAGCCACCATGTTAACCATTGAGCCACCATGCTAATCACTGAGCCTCCATAATAACCACTAAGCCACCAAACTACCCACTGAGCCACCATGTTAACCACTGTGCTAACCACTGAGCCCCCATGCTAACCACTCAGCCATCAAACTAACCACTGAGCCACGTGTTAACCACTCAGCCACGGTGCTAAACACTGAGCCACTGTGTTAACTACCATGTTAACCACTGAGCTACATTGTTAACCAATGAGACAGTGCTAACCACTGAGCCATTGTGCTAACTACTGAGCCACCATGCTAACCACTGAAGCAGTGTTAACCACTGAGCCACCATGTAAGCACTGAGCCATTGTGCTAACCACTGATCCAAAAGGCTCACCACTGAGCAACCGTGCAAACAAATGAGTCACCGTGCTAGCTACTGAGCTGTCATCCTAACCACTGAGCCACCATGCTAAACACTGAGTTAACCATTGAGCCACAGTGCTAAGCACTGAGCCACCATGCTAACCACTGAGCCAACATGCTAAGCACTGAGCAACTCTGCTAACCATTGAGCCACCCACTGAGCTGTCATCCCAATCACTGAGACACCGTGCTAACCACTGAGCCACCATGCTGTCCATATGTATGATTTAAGTGCAAAAGGCACTTATAGGATTTTATGAACTTCCACATAAAAAATGGTGGCATGCTTCACTAGACGACAGTATATTATCACTAAATATCATTGGTTTCAGAAGATATTACAAAGAAAGGAGGAAACACTGGCACCATTCAGCGAGCTAACCGCTCAATCTTCCTATTTCAGGTTTATGCACGCATTATATGGCTTGTAAATTTCTTTCCATTCTGGCCACGGTGCTCATTCCAAAATACAACAATCCATCCAGTCCATGTGAACAGAGATGGAAGGCACTCACCAGATATGCGGTAAAAAAAGCTGTTTTATTCGACCATCGGGTCAGGGGGAAAGGTGTGAGGGAGGTGGGTACACACAATCCGTCGGACGACGGCCGTTTCGCGTCTTTACAACTGACGCTTCCACGAGTCCAACAGTAGATATTAACACCATTTTATGGCAAGGTACAACATACACAATACTGGCCAAGTACATACGGGGCTGTAGATTGGATCCATAGATGTTCCGTGTGCAAATGTGCAAGAGACTGAAGAAAATGTGGCATCAATTGTTTAATTGTAGTTTTTATGGTAAATCTGTTTTTTAAAGGGAACCTGACAGTAGATCATACCTGCCCGGACTATGGAAGCATGCGCAGCACTGGCTGCATGTTTGTATTCTGAAAAGCTGCGGACTGTCAGAGAAAACTTACTTTGAGAAGCCGCCATAAACTGTGACTTGTCTGACAAGTGTAATGCGGGTCCCCAATGGGTTCTCCCCATCTGTCCCCATACACTGACCGCTCCTCCTATACACATAGAGGCATAAGAATTGGGGAGTACTGCTGGGAGCTGGCACTGGGCTTTTCAGATGGGATACATAGACCACAGCCGGCTTTTCAAAGTATGTCTCCTAATATAATATTTATTCACTTATATAGCACCAATAATTCCACAGCGCTTTACATACATCATCAACACTGTCCCCATTAGCGCTCACAATCTAAATTCTCAATCAGTATGCCTTTAGAGTGTGGGAGCAAACTGGAGAACCCAGAGGAAACCCACACAAACACGGGAAGAACGTACAAACCCCTTGCAGATGTCATCCCTGGAGGGATTTGAACCCAGGACCCCAGCCCTTTAAGACTGCAGTGCTAACCACTGAGCCACTGTGCTGCCCCTACTATTGGACTGACACATCCTGCTCTCATCTTTATAAGCAGGAGTGGAATAACAAGTGACACTACTAAATACTGTAGATAACACAGGATCCATCAATCACAACAGGTGATGTCACAGCTCACCTCCTCCCCCGTACCACACAATGTCAGAGTATGTATAGAAAACTGTCCCATAGAAATCAATAAACAGCTACATATTATTGGTCCCCATGATCCCTGTGACTGCTGTAACGTATGTTGGCAATATCAGCTTCTTTACGTCCCTGTACACATTAGAACACACTCAGATGACCCTGCAGGACAGGCAGACCACCTCCTGAGCCTCCATTACTCAGTGATGTTAGGGAAGGGATGGACTGGGAGTGTCGCATTTCCTCGCCCTCTTCTTTTGTCCTCAGGGAGATGCATCCCGTCCGTGTTGTCTGTCAGTGTCTTACTCCCCTCTTCCATTGTGAGCAGGCTCTGCTGAATAGTGATCACATGTATGGTGGGAGTCAGGAGAGATATCTGTGAGCCCACAGCAATCCAGGGGATTCCCCTCCCCCCATTCATCAGAGATTTGTCATCAGAGGAGTCACCACCAGATTCAGCCAGCACTTATCTAATGTGTGTCCTCCTTAAAGGGATTTTCCACTCCTAGGATGTTTATGACTGCTCTTTAGTTAGCTCATGAGTATCAGATCAGTGGTGGTAGATAGTAAAGACTATGCACTGGCTAACACGGAACAAAGATATATTTTACCAAGATCATTCGTGATTCTTTTGAAATGAATAAGACGTAATCTAAAGCTTCCAGCAGCGTCCTCCAGACAGTTCCGCTCTGTATACCGCTTACACCCAGCCTCCGCCAGTGCCACTAACAGCAGATTGTGGGGGTGCCGCTGTCTGACTCCCACCCATTGATATTGATGACTTATCCCTGGGACGGGTCTTCGATAACCTAAATAGTGGAAAACCCCTGTAAAGGGTGCTCCCACCTGGTACATTTCTAGTAGATATACAGGATAGTCAGCAAATTTTGAACTTTTTTCGGACACAATCTCACTCTTAAAGGGGTTGTCCGAGACTTTAACATTGATGACCTATCCTCAATGTCTGATCGGTGGAGGTGCATGGTGTCGCTGTTCCTGGTGGCGCCACTGGCACTGGCTGAAAATACTCAACTGTGGAGCTCTGTCAATGAAATAGTGGCCACAGCCGGGTACTGCACCTCTGTCCCTTTCTGATGGGGGCAGATATGCATTATATAGCTATGGCCACTATACAGGTGACAAAGCTGTGCGGCTCCGTATATGATTAGTTCCGGCTGGTGGCGGTACTGGGAATGGCTGATCGGTGAGGGTGCCAGGTGTCCCTGTTTCCGGTGCCACCGCTGTCTGGAAATACTCAGCTGGGGAGCTGCACGGCACAACTCCGTCAACAGAATAATGGCCGCAGCGGGGGAACTGCACATCCGCACCTTATTGATTCGAATGAGGGGGGGGGCAACAATGCATTAGAAGCCATAGCCACTATACAGGCGACAGGGCTGTGCGGCTTAAGGCCCAGTCACACACAACAACTTACCAGCGATCCCGAAAACGATGCGACCTGATAGGGATTGCAGGTAGGTCGCAGGTGAGATGTCACACAGTCAGATCTTACCAACGACGCAGTAACGATACAGGTCACAGTAGCGACCTCTATAACGATCTCAGCAGTCACTGTGACCCTGTCACACAGTGTCATACCTGGATCATTCTGCAACGACCGGCGACCTCACAGCAGGGGCCTGATCGCTGGTAGATGTCACACATAACGAGATCACTAACGGGATCGCTACTGCGTCACCCAACTGTGACTCAGCTGCGATCTCGCTAGCGATCTCGTTATGTGTGACGGTACCTTTAGTTCCAGCTGGTGGCGGCACTTGGAAAAGCTCATTGGTGGGGGTGCCAAATGTGGCTGTTCCTGGTACTACTGCTGGCTGGAAATAGCTCCGTCAACAGAATAGTGGCCGCAGCTGAGTACTGCACATCCGCCCCTTATTGATTTGAATGGGAGGCGGACATGCAGTACCCACCTGTGGCCACTATACAGGTGACAGCTGTGCGGCTCCGCAGCTGGGTAGTTCTGGCTGATGGTGGCACTGGCAAAAAAGCAACAAAAATAGGAGGTTGAGCTCCCCCATAAATGTAATATACTTACAGCAACAAGAGGGCAACTGATCCAGTCAGCCCAAGCCAAGGAATCTAATGCACTGACAGAATGCAGACAAACCCCTCAATAATGATACAGGCTTCACAGGTGCAAGGTGTGGCAATCACGCACACACTACCAATCATAAAGGGGGTGATGCTAGATGATAACATTGCACACTAGTGGCGTGCATAGGGCGCTGTTCACACATGTAAGTGCATGGTGTCTGGCTAGCAGCCTATTAGTGACACCCATACTATTAGATCAGGCAGGTTGCCCAGACACTACCTAAGTGCAACATACAGGGACAGGGGCTCTGGGAACAGATGATTGGTGGAGATACGGGTGTCCCTGTTCCCGGTGCTGGCCCGCTGGCAGGAAGTACTCAATTCTGTCAACAGAATAGTGGTCGCCGATCGATGGATACTGCACATCTGCCCCTAATTGATTTGAATGTAGCGTGGAAATGCAGTACCTCGTCATGGCCACCATACAGGTGACATAGCTGTGTGGCTCTGGCTGGTGGTGGCACTGGGAATAGCTGATCAGTGGGGATACCAGATGTCGCACCCCTACTGATCAGACAATGATGACCAATCACAGGTATAGCTCATCAGTGTTAAACTCAAGGACAACTCGTTTAAGATACACGTGCTTCCATCATACATCTATGACATGTCCTGTGGCTATGCCATTAGTGTACAAATTGGAAATATCCCTTTAAAATTTAGCCAAGTACTAGACTTTAGCAAACTCAGACATCAATCCCAGACGTCTGTCCAAGGCACGAGGACTGGAGAGGGGGACGAGGCACGAGGACTGGAGAGGGGGACAGGGCACGAGGACTGGAGAGGGGGACGGGGCACGAGGACTGGAGAGGGGGACGGGGCACGAGGACTGGAGAGGGGGACGGGGCACGAGGACTGGAGAGGGGGACGAGGCACGAGGACTGGAGAGGGGGACGGGGCACGAGGACTGGAGAGGGGGACGAAGCACGAGGACTGGAGAGGGGGACAGGGCACGAGGACTGGAGAGGGGGACGGGGCACGAGGACTGGAGAGGGGGACGGGGCACGAGGACTGGAGAGGGGGACGGGGCACAAGGACTGGAGAGGGGGACGAGGCACGAGGACTGGAGAGGGGGACGGGGCACGAGGACTGGAGAGGGGGACGAGGCACGAGGACTGGAGAGGGGGACAGGGCACGAGGACTGGAGAGGGGGACGAGGCACGAGGACTGGAGAGGGGGACAGGGCACGAGGACTGGAGAGGGGGACGGGGCACGAGGACTGGAGAGGGGGACGGGACACGAGGACTGGAGAGGGGAACAGGGCACAAGGACTGGAGAGGGGGACGGGGCACGAGGACTGGAGAGGGGGACGAGGCACGAGGACTGGAGAGGGGGACGGGGCACGAGGACTGGAGAGGGGGACGGGGCACGAGGACTGGAGAGGGGGACGGGGCACGAGGACTGGAGAGGGGGACGGGGCACGAGGACTGGAGAGGGGACGAGGCACGAGGACTGGAGAGGGGGACGAGGCACGAGGACTGGAGAGGGGGACAGGGCACAAGGACTGGAGAGGGGGACGGGGCACGAGGACTGGAGAGGGGGACGGGGCACGAGGACTGGAGAGGGGGACGAGGCACGAGGACTGGAGAGGGGGACAGGGCATGAGGACTGGAGAGGGGGACGGGACACGAGGACTGGAGAGGGGGACAGGGCATGAGGACTGGAGAGGGGGACGAGGCAAGAGGACTGGAGAGGGGGGCGATGCACGAGGACTGGAGAGGGGGACGAGGCAAGAGGACTGGAGAGGGGGACGGGGCACGAGGACTGGAGAGGGGGACGGGGCACGAGGACTGGAGAGGGGGACGGGGCACGAGGACTGGAGAGGGGACGAGGCACGAGGACTGGAGAGGGGGACGAGGCACGAGGACTGGAGAGGGGGACAGGGCACGAGGACTGGAGAGGGGGACGGGGCACGAGGACTGGAGAGGGGGACGGGGCACGAGGACTGGAGAGGGGGACGAGGCACGAGGACTGGAGAGGGGGACAGGGCATGAGGACTGGAGAGGGGGACGGGACACGAGGACTGGAGAGGGGGACAGGGCATGAGGACTGGAGAGGGGGACGAGGCAAGAGGACTGGAGAGGGGGGCGAGGCACGAGGACTGGAGAGGGGGACGAGGCAAGAGGACTGGAGAGGGGACGAGGCACGAGGACTGGAGAGGGGACGAGGCACGAGGACTGGAGAGGGGGACGAGGCAAGAGGACTGGAGAGGGGGACGGGGCACAAGGACTGGAGAGGGGGACGGGGCACAAGGACTGGAGAGGGGGACGAGGCACGAGGACAGTCCCCTTATACATTTCTCTTGTGTATGACTTGTGCTATGAGACCCCTGGGATCCATCCATGTGCAGCATTCGGGGGACATCACAATGCATCACCCGCCATATGTATAGCATGAAAGGCTCCGCTGCAATGATGTCACTGCTACTATACAGCCAAAGTGTCTTTTCTTCCCCCTCCTGCAGGACTGACACAGACAGAGGAAAACATGAGCAATATATCTGCACTGTGGGGGGTCAACAGCAATAAATTAAAGAGTTAATTCCTTGTGAGTTCCCCGGGAGACGCTCAGGAGATCCTTATACTTGGGACCTATTGACTTGAGCTGAGCATGGACAATAGAGGAATGCATACAAATAAACAAGTAAATAAACAAATATAGAAATAGATAAATAAATAGAAGACACTGAGGGAAGCAGCAGAGCCTGTAACCACAACATAATCAGTGGTTTACATAGGACTGCACTATCAGTATGCAGAGCTGAAGCAATTCCCATAGACATGAATGGTGAGTTCAGCTCTGCAGCAGCCCCATCCACCGCTTTATAAAACACTCCTCAGAGGCAGCAGTGGATACATCAATTGATCCAAGGCAGGAAATGAAGCTGGCAGCATCCTCAGCATCTGATGGCTAATAACACATTGATCCCCCTGTGCAGCGAGCATTGCACATGGAGAGTGCTGCAGACAGAGGGGGCGAGGAGCTCTGCAGGACCCCGCTATCCGAGCAGTGTATGGAGGAGGGGCACTGAGGAGCACATGGAGGCTGCACTGCACACTGCAGCGCGAGGAGACGAGCCCTCCTGACACTCCTCACTGCACGGGACACAAAGGAGAAAGGCAGCTGATCACTTCAAGTCGCCGGGAAAATATAATGGAGGTTTTGTATTAATCCCACTTAACCTGCCGTAAAAGTGGCGACCCCCCTCCTCCTCCTCTGCTGTGTACTGCGGCGGTTACCAGAGCGCATGTGCGGGGAGCTGGGAGCTGATGCTGCAGATACAGCAGGGAGGGAGGATGGGAGTCAGCACTCAGCAGGAAGGGAGGATGGGAGTCAGCACTCAGCAGGGAGGGAGGATGGGAGTCAGCACTCAGGGAGGGAGGATGAGAGTCAGCACTCAGGGATCGAGGATGGGACTCAGCACTCAGGGAGAGAGGATGGGAGTCAGCACTCAGGGATGGAGGATGGGAGTCAGCACTCAGGGAGGGAGGATGGGAGTCAGCACTCAGGGAGAGAGGATGGGAGTCAGCACTCAGCAGGAAGGGAGGATGGGAGTCAGCACTCAGCAGGAAGGGAGGATGGGAGTCAGCACTCAGGGAGCGAGGATGGGAGTCAGCACTCAGCAGGAAGGGAGGATGGGAGTCAGCACTCAGGGAGCGAGGATGGGAGTCAGCACTCAGCAGGAAGGGAGGATGGGAGTCAGCACTCAGGGAGCGAGGATGGGAGTCAGCACTCAGCAGGAAGGGAGGATGGGAGTCAGCACTCAGGGAGCGAGGATGGGACTCAGCACTCAGGGAGAGAGGATGGGTGTCAGCACTCAGGGATGGAGGATGGGAGTCAGCACTCAGCAGGAAGGGAGGATGGGAGTCAGCACTCAGGGAGCGAGGATGGGAGTCAGCACTCAGCAGGAAGGGAGGATGGGAGTCAGCACTCAGGGAGCGAGGATGGGAGTCAGCACTCAGCAGGAAGGGAGGATGGGAGTCAGCACTCAGCAGGAAGGGAGGATGGGAGTCAGCACTCAGGGAGCGAGGATGGGAGTCAGCACTCAGCAGGAAGGGAGGATGGGAGTCAGCACTCAGGGAGCGAGGATGGGAGTCAGCACTCAGCAGGAAGGGAGGATGGGAGTCAGCACTCAGCAGGAAGGGAGGATGGGAGTCAGCACTCAGGGAGCGAGGATGGGAGTCAGCACTCAGCAGGGAGGGAGGCTGGGAGTCAGCACTCAGCAGGGAGGGAGGATGGGAGTCAGCACTCAGGGAGAGAGGATGGGAGTCAGCACTGAGGGAGAGAGGATGGGACTCAGCACTCAGGGAGGGAGGATGGGAGTCAGCACTCAGCAGGGAGGGAGGATGGGAGTCAGCACTCAGGGAGAGAGGATGGGAGTCAGCACTCAGGGAGAGAGGATGTGACTCAGCACTCAGGGAGGGAGGATGGGAGTCAGCACTCAGCAGGGAGGGAGGATGGGAGTCAGTACTCAGCAGGGAGGGAGGATGGGAGTCAGCACTCAGGGAGAGAGGATGGGAGTAAGCACTCAGGGAGAGAGGATGGGACTCAGCACTCAGGGAGGGAGGATGGGAGTCAGCACTCAGCAGGGAGGGAGGATGGGAGTGAGCACTCAGGGAGAGAGGATGGGACTCAGCTCTCAGGGAGAGAGGATGGGAGTCAGCACTCAGCAGGGAGGGAGGATGGGAGATAGCACTCAGGGAGGGAGGATGGGAGTCAGCACTCAGCAGGGAGGGAGGATGGGAGTCATCACTCAGCAGGGAGGGAGGATGGGACTCAGCACTCAGCAGGGAGGGAGGATGGGACTCAGCACTCAGGGAGAGAGGATGGGAGTCAGCACTCAGGGAAGGAGGATGGGAGTCAGCACTCAGGGAGGGAGGATGGGAGTCAGCACTCAGGGAGGGAGGATGGGAGTCAGCACTCAGGGAGGGAGGATGGGAGTCAGCACTCAGGGAGGGAGGATGGGAGTCAGCACTCAGTCAGCAGGAGAGAGGATGGGAGTCATCACTCAGAGAGAGAGGATGAGAGTCAGCACTCAGTCAGAAGCACTCAGGCAGTGAGGATGGTAGTTTGCACTCAGGGAGCAGGGAGAGAGGATGGGAAGAAAGATGGGAGTCAGCACTCATGGTGTAGGGATGGAGGATGGGAGTAAGCTCTCAGAAGCATGCAGGGAAGGGGAATGGAAGTCAGCACTCAAGAAGCAGTAATGGAGGATTCATGTCAGCACTCAGGGAGGGAGCATGTGAGTCAGCACTCAGGGAGGGAGGATGGGAGTCAGCAATCAGTCAGAAGCATGCAGGGAGGGAAAATGGAAGTAAGCAGTCAGGAAGGGAGCATGGGAGCACTCAGGAAACAGTGAGGGAGGATGGGAGTAAGCACTCAGAGAGAAGGGAGGGAGGATGGGAGTCAACACTCAGGGAGCAAGAAGGGAGTATGGGAGTCAGCACTCAGTATTCAGGGAGCAGGGATGGAGGATAGGAGTAATCACTCAGCAGGGAGGGAGGATAGAAGTCATCATTCAGTCAGCAGGGAGGGAGGATGGGAGTCAGCACTCAGTCACCAGCACTCAGGGAGGGTGAGTGGGAGTCATCAGTTAGCAGCACTCAGAGCAGGAGGAGGGAGGGAGGATGGGAGTTATCACTTAGTCAGCATCACTCAGGGAGCATGGACTCCATTGGTGTTCTCACATCATGAATTCTTATGTGCGGATCAATATATGAAAGCACAGGATGAATGTGCTGTGGGTGAAGCTGAGCTCGGGGCTGGGGCAGCTTCTGTTCCCATCATAGCTATTAACGGCACATGCATCTATCTGCCCTGTCCGCGGCTTGTGAAGGGGCAGTCACATAATCACCGGCACATGGGCATTATTAATGAGGGGAGGGGGTAATGTGCAGAGATGCCCCAGATGAGGGCTCTCCTGTCTATGGAAATGAGGCTCCGAGCAGACACAGCGCAGGGCACATGGCAGGCATGAAGTCACTGTCATGTTCTCAGCACTGATACAAGGTAGCAGAACATGGAGACATACAGGAGATGTGAAGACACATGACACGTTCATTACAGGCAGGACGGTGCAGGGGTGAGTCCTGCCTGAGGACGGTGCAGGGGAGAGTCTTGCCTGAGGACGGTGCAGGGGAGAGTCCTGCCTGAGGACGGTGCAGGGGAGAGTCCTGCCTGAGGACGGTGCAAGGGAGAGTCCTGCCTGAGGACGGTGCAGGGGAGAGTCCTGCCTGAGGACGGTGCAGGGGAGAGTCCTGCCTGAGGACGGTGCAGGGGAGAGTCCTGCCTGAGGACGGTGCAGGGGAGAGTCCTGCCTGAGGACGGTGCAGGGGAGAGTCCTGCCTGAGGACGGTGCAGGGGAGAGTCCTGCCTGAGGACGGTGTGTCTGAGAGCACTATACACACTCATTCATTATTTTATTCTTAAATAGGAATCTTTTCATCTGTCTCTATCTTTTCTTTTTAGATTGGAGTTTATGTCCATCTGTCATTCTGTCCATTCATTCCTTGACTCTCTCCTACCATCTATCCATTATCTATCTATCTATCTATCTATCTATCTATCTATCCATTATCTATCTATTTATGTCTATCTGTCTGCCTGTGTGTCTGTCTCTCTGTCTATGTGTCTGCTTGTGTGTCTGTCTCTCTGCCTTCCTGTGTGTCTGTCTCTCTGCCTTCCTGTGTGTCTGTCTCTCTGCCTGCCTGTGTGTCTGTCTCTCTGCCTGCCTGTGTGTCTGTCTCTGTCTGCCTGTCTCTCCATTCATTCATCTTCTGCTTTCTCAGAGCCCATGTCTCCAGCAGTCTCAGTCATGGCCAGGATTGTCTGTGGTTCCCCTCCGCACACTTTTCCTGATTGGCTCCCTGTGCAGCCCGGGGAATAGCGGAGCTGAGCGTGCAGTGGTGACTGGATCCTGGATCCCTGCTGTGTCAGGAGAGACTGCCAGCTCCTGGGCACTTCGCAGAAACTTGCTGCCCCCTCCTCCTCCTCCTTTATAACGCCCGTGCTGTCGGCCTCCCCTCCATCTCGGGTGCTGCCGCCGCTGACTGCGCACCTCTTGCTCCTCGCATGTGCGCTCCTTCTCCCTTTAATGAAGGCAATCATCGCCCCGCAGACAGCCTCGCTCCTCACCTCTGAACTGCAGGATCAAGTTCAGCTCTGGTTACCTGCATTGGGACAAGAAGGAGAAGAGGAGGAAGAAGGGGGAGGAGAGTAAGGGGAGGGGAGAGACTCTGCAATATCATTTGTGAATCGTTCACAGGGCTGCAGATACATATTGCTAACACATGCAGAGCAAATGCAGGTAGCCCAGCACCAACTGCGGCTCCACCACTAACTCCGCCACCTCCTGCACCAGCGCCATCCCAGAACTTTGCTGGATCCCGCGGGATATCGGAGGATTGCTAGCTGCTTTCAGCCTTTCATCCAGGCATCCAGCCTATGGTGGAATTATACAAACTGCTGGGATAGAAGTCACCGCTGCCATCGTCCACTGATCGCCTGCAGATCGGTGTCCCGTGGACTGTGGGGCGCTATGAGCCGGTAACTTTGCTGGGATCGTCCATCGCTCTGGAGACATGAGGACTGGATGGGGCTGCTGCCTGCTCCTTCTCAGGCTGTCTCTGACCCTGGCAGCCTCCAAGCAGCTGTTAAAGTACCGGCTGCCGGAGGAAGGACAGCCGGACATCAGGATCGGCAATGTGGCTTCAGACATCGGCATCGTCACCGGCTCCGGGGAGGTGACCTTCAGCCTGGAATCCGGCTCCGATTATTTCAAGATCGACAACATGACCGGGGAGCTGAGCACGACCGAGCGGCGGATAGACCGGGAGAAGCTGCCGCAGTGCCAGATGATCTTTGATGAGAACGAGTGCTTCATAGACTTCGAGGTGTCGGTGATCGGACCCTCGCAGAGCTGGGTGGAGTTGTTTGAGGGTCGGGTGGTCATCCTGGACATTAATGACAACACTCCGACCTTCCCGTCCCCTGTGCTGACTCTCACGGTGGAGGAGAACCGGCCGGTGGGGACCCTCTACCTGCTGCCCACCGCCACCGACCGGGACTTCGGCCGCAACGGGATCGAGCGCTATGAGCTGATCCAGGACGCCGGGGAGAGTTTGTTCATGTCGGGCAGACGATCCGGAGGTCGGATGGAGACCGGTG